>NC_133549.1:2449629-2768922 GCF_048773025.1 Camelus bactrianus | reverse complement strand
AAACTGGCACAAGGAAACAGACTGAGAAACCAGGGTAAAATTTTCTCCTGCAAACCGTTCCCTTTGTGCTAAATGAACGAACGTCTCTCCAAATGCTCAGTTCTGAGAGATAAGTATATCTGAATGTCGTACTTCACATAACTTATTGGGAACACAAAGTTCCTTTCCAGTTGCAAACTACACTCCATACATATATATGGTTTGGTAATATCTCCAACTCGGTTTTACAGTGATAACTCCAGGGACTTCAAACCGGCACTAGGAAACAGACTGAGAAACCAGAGTAAAATTTTCTCCTGCAAACCGTTCCCTTTGTGCTAAATGAACGAAAGTCTCTCCACATGCTCAGTTCTGAGAGATAAGTTTGTGTGAATGCCGTACATCACCTAGCTTGTTGGGAACACAAAGTTCCTTTCCAGTTGCAAACTACACTCCATACATATATATGGTTTGGTAATATCTCCAACTCGGTTTTACAGTGATAACTGCAGGGACTTCAAACCGGCACTAGGAAACAGACTGAGAAACCAGAGTAAAAGTTTCTCCTGCAACACGATCACTTTGTGCTAGATGAACGAAAGTCTCTCCAAATGCTCAGATCTGAGAGATAAGTGTGTGTTAAATTCGTCCTTCATCTAGCTTGTTGGGAACACAAAGTTCCTTTCCAGTTGCAAACTACAGTTCATACATATATATGGGGATGTATTAGCTCCAACTCGGTTTTACAGTGAAAATGCAGGAACATCAAAACGGCACTATTAAACAGACTGAGAAACCAGAGTAAAAGTTTCCCCTGCAACCCGTTCCATTTGTGCTAGATGAACGAACGTCTCTCCACATGCTCAGCTCTGAATGATAAGTGTGTGTGAAAGCCGTTCATCACTTCGCTTGTTGGGAACACAAAGTTCCTTTCCAGTTGCAATCTACAATCCATACATATATATGGGGTGGTACTAGCTCCAACTCGTTTCTACAGTGAAAACTGCAGGAACTTCAAACCGGCACTAGGAAACTGACTGAGATACAAGAGTAAAAGTTTCTCCTGCAACCCGTTCCCATTGTGCTAGATGAACGAACGTCTCTCCACTTGCTCAGTTCTGAGAGATAAGTGTGATTGAAAGCCATTCTTCACCTAGCTTGTTGGGTACACAAAGTTCCTTTTCAGTTGCAAACTAGACTCCATACTTATATATGGGGAGGTAATAGCTCCAACTCGGTTATAAGGTGAAAACTACACGAACTTGGTACCGGCACTTGGAAACATACTGAGAAACCAGAGTAAATTTTCTCCTGCAAACAGTTCCCTTTGTGCTAGATGAAAGAACGTCTCTCTACATGCTCAGTTCTGAGAGATAAACGTGTGTTAAAGCCGTCCTTAACCTAGCTTGTTGGGAACACAATGTTCCTTTTCAGTTGCAAACTACACTCCATACATATATAAGGGGAGGTACTAGCCCAAACTCTGTTTTAGAATGAAAACTGCAGGAACTTCAAACCGGAACTAGGAAACAGACTGAGAAACCAGAGTAAAATGTTCCCTGCAAACCGTTCCCTTTGTGCTAGATGAACGAACGTCTCTCCACATGCTCAGTTCTGAGAGATAAGTGTGTGTGGAAGCCGTCCTTCACCTACATTGTTGGGAACACAAAGTTCATTTCCAGTTGCAAACTACACTCCCTACATATATATGGGAATATACTAGATCCAACTCGATTTTACAGTGAAAACTGCAGGAACTTCAGACCGGCACTAAGAATCAGACTGAGAAACCAGAGTAAAAGTTTCTCCTGCAACCCGTTCCCTTTGTGCTAGATGAACGAAAGTCTCTATACATGCTCAATTCTGAATGATAATTGTGTGTGAATGCCGTCCTTCAACTAGCTTGTTGGCAAAACGAAGTTCCTTTCCAGTGTCAAACTACACTCCATACATATATAATGGAATTACTAGCTCCAACTCGGTTTTAAAGTTAAAACTGCAGGAACTTCAAACCGGTACTAGGAAACAGTCTGAGAAACCAGAGTAAAATTTCTCCTGCAACACGTTCAAATTGTGCTAGATGAACGAACGTGTATCCACATGCTCAGTTCTGAGAGATAAGTGTGTGTGAAAGCCATAATTCAACTAGCTTGTTGGGAACACAAAGTCCCTTTCCATTTGCACACTACACTCCATAAATATATATGTGGAGGTACTATCTCCAAATCGATTTTACAGTTAAAACTGCAGGAAATTCAAACCGGCAGTAGGAAACAGACTGAGAAACCAGAGTAAAAGTTTCTCCTGCAACCCGTTCCCTTTGTGCTAGATGAACGAACGTCTCTCCACATGCTCAGTTCTGAGAGATAAGTGTGTGTGAAAGCCTTACTTCACATAGCTTGTTGGGAATACAAAGTTCCTTTCCAGTTTCAAACTACACTCCATACATATATATGGGGTTGTACTAGCTCCAACTCCGTTTTACACTGAAAAATGCAGGAACTTCAAACCGGTACTAAGAAACAGACTGAGAAAACAGAGTAAAAGTTTATCCTGCAAACATTTCCCTATGTGCTAGATGAACGAAAGTCTCTCCACATGTTCTGTTCTGAGATAAAACTGTGTGTGAAAGCCGTCCTTCACCTAGGTTTTTGGGAACACAAAGTTCCTTTCCAGGTGCAAACTACACTCCATACATATATATGGGGATGTACTAGCTCCAACACGGTTTTACAGTGAAAACTGCAGGAATTTCATAAGTTCACTTGGAAACAGAATGAGAAACGATAGTAAAAGTTTCTCCTGCAACCCTTTCCCTTTGTGCTTGATGAACAAACGTCTCTCCACAGGCTCAGTTCTGAGAGATAAGTTTGTGTTAAAATCGTACTTCACCTAGCTTGTTGGGAACACAAAGTAACTTTTCAGAAGCAAACTACACTCCATACATATATATGGGGATGTACTCGCTCCAAATTTATTTTACAGTGATAAATGCAGGAACTTCAAACATTCACTAGGAAACAGACTGAGAATCCAGAGTAAAATTTCTCCTGCAAACCGTTCCATTTGTGCTAGATGAACGAACGATTCTCCACATGCTCTGTTCTGAGAGATAAGTGTGTTTGAAAGCCGTCATTCAACTAGCTTGTTGGGAACACAAAGTTCTTTTCCAGTTGCAAACTAAAATCCATACATGTATAAGGGAAGTACTAGCTCCAACTCGGTTTTAAAGTGAAAACTGCAGGAACTTCAAACCGGCACTAGGAAACAGACTGAGATACAAGAGTAAAAGTTTCCCCTACAACCCGTTCCAATTGTGCTAGATGAACGAACGTCTATCCACATGCTGATTTCTAGGAGATAAGTGTGTGTGAAAGCCGTCCTTCACCTAGCTTGTTGGGAACACAAAGTTCCTTTCCAGTTGCAAATTACACTCCATACATATATAAGGGAAGTACTAGCTCCAACGCGGTTTTAAAGTGAAAAATGCAGGAACTTCAAACCAGCACTAGGAAACAGACTGAGAAACCAGAGTATAAGTTTCTCCTGCAAACCGTACCTTTTGTGCTAGATGAACGAACGTCTCCCCACAGGCTCAGTTCTGAGAGATAATGTGTGTAAAATCCGTCCTTCACATAGCTTGTTGGGAATACAAAGTTCCTTTCCAGTTGCAAACTACACTCAATACATATATATGCGGAGTTATTATCTCCAACTCTGTTTTACAGTGAAAACTGCAGGAACTTCAAACCGGCACTAGAAAACAGACAGAAAAACCAGAGTAAAAGTTTCTCCTGCAACCCGTTCCCTTTGTGCTAAATGAAAGAACGTCCCTCCACAGGCTAAGATCTGAGAGATAAGTTTGCGTTAAAATCATACTTCAACTAGCTTGTTGGGAACACAAAATTCCTTCCTGTTGCAAACTTCACTCCATACATATATATGGGGAAGTATTAGATCCAACTCTGTTTTACATTGAAAACTGCTGGAACTTCACACCGGCACTAGGACACAGACTGAGAAACCAGAGTAAAAGTTTCTCCTGCAACCCGATCACTTTGTGCTAGATGAACGAAGCCTCTCCACATGCTCAGATCTGAGAGATAAGTGTGTGTTAAATTCGTCCTTCATCTAGCTTGTTGAGAACACAAAGTTCCTTTCCAGTAGCAAATTACACTTCATACATATATATGGGGAAGTATTAGCTCCAACCCGGTTTTACAGTGAAAATGCAGGAACTTCAAAACGGCACTAGGAAACTGACTGAGATACAAGAGTAAATGTTTCTCCTGCAACCCGTTCCCATTGTTCTAGCTGAACGAACGTCTCTCCACATGCTCACTTCTGAGAGATAAGTGTGATTGAAAGCCATTCTTCAGCTAGCTTGTTGGGTACACAAAGTTCTTTTTCAGTTGCAAACTACACTCCATACATATATAAGGGGAGGTACTAGCCCAAAATCTGTTTTAGAGTGAAAACTGCAGGAACATCAAACCGGAACTAGGAAACAGACTGAGAAACCAGAGTAAAATTTTCCCTACAACCCGTTCCCTTTGTGCCATGAACGAACGTCTCTCCACATGCTCAGTTCTGAGAGATAAGTGTGTGTGAAAGCCGTCCTTCACCTACCTTGTTGGGAACACAAAGTTCATTTCCAGTTGCAAACAACACTCCATACATATATATGGGGATATACTAGATCCAACTCGATTTTACAGTGAAAACTGCAGGAACTTCAAACCGGCAGTAGGAAACAGACAGAGAAACCAGAGTAAAAGTTTCCCTGCAACCCGTCTCTCCACATGCTCAGTTCTGAGAGATAAGTGTGTGTGAAAGCCGTTCTTCACCTAGCTTGTTGGGAATACAAAGTTCCATTCCAGTTTCAAACTACACTCCATACATATACATGGGGATGTACTAGCTAAAACTCGGTTTTACAGTGAAAATGCAAGAACTTCAAACAGGTACTAAGAAACAGACTTAGAAACCAGTGTAAAAGTTTATCCTGCAAACATTTCCCTGTGTGCTAGATGAACGAACGTTTCTCCACATGCTCTGTTCTGAGAGAAAACTGTGTGTGAAAGCCGTCCTTCACCTAGGTTGTTGGGAACACAAAGTTCCTTTCCAGTTGCAAACTATACTCCATATATATATGTGGGGATGTACTAGTTCCAACTCGGTTTTATAGTGAAAACTGCAGGAATTTCAAACCGGCACTAGGAAACAGACTGAGAAACCAGAGTAAAGTTTCTCCTGCAAACCGTTCCATTTGTGCTAGACGAACGAACGTCTCTCCACATGTTCAGTTCTGAGAGATAAGTGTGTGTGAAAGCCGTACTTCACCTAGCTTGTTGGGAATACAAAGTTCCTTTCAAGTTGCAAACTACACTCCATACATATATATGGGGAGGTACTAGCTCCAACTCGGTTTTACAGTGAAAACTGCAGGATCTTCAAACCGGCACTAGGAAACAGACTGAAAATCCAGAGTAAAAGTTTCTCCTGCAAACTGTTCCGTTTGTGATAGATGAAAGAACGTCTCTCCACAGGCTCAGTTCTGAGAGATAACTTTGTGTTAAAATCGTACTTCACCTAGCTTGTTGGGAACACAAAGTTCCTTTTCAGAAGCAAACTATACTCCATACATATATATGGGGAGGTACTAGCTCCAACTCGGTTTTACAGTGAAAACTGCAGGAACTTCAAACCGGCACTAGGAAACACACTGAGAAACTAGAGTAAAAGTTTCTCCTGCAACCCGTTCCCTTTGTGCTAGATGAACGAACGTCTCTCCACATGCTCATTTCTGAGAGATAAGTGCGTGTGAAAGCCGTCATTCACCTAGCTTGTTGGGAACACAAAGTTCCTTTCCATTTGCAAACTACAATCCATACAAATATATGGGTTGGTACTAGCTCCAACTCGGTTTTACAGTGAAAACTGCAGGAACTTCAAACCGGCACTAGGAAACAGACTGAGATACAAGAGTAAAAGTTCTTCCTGCAACCCGTTCCCATTGTGCTAGATGAATGACGCCTCTCCACATGCTCAGTTCTGAGAGATAATTGTGTGTGAAAGCCGTCCTTCACATAGCTTGTTGGGAACACAAAGTTCCTTTCCAGTTGCAAACTACACTCCATACATATATATGTGGAGGTATGAGCTCCAACTCGGTTTTACAGTGAAAACTGCAGGAACTTCAAACCGGCACTAGGAAGCAGACTGAAAAAGCAGAGTAAAAGTTTCTCCTGCAACGCGTTCCCTTTGTGCTAGATGAAAGAACGTCCCTCCACAGGCTCAATTCTGAGAGATAAGTTTGTGTTAATATCATACTTCACCTAGCTTGTTGGGAACACAAAGTTCCTTTTCAGTTGCTAACTACACTCCATACATATATATGGGGATGTACTAGCTATAACTCTGTTTTACAGTGATAAATGCAGGAACTTCAAACAGGCACTAGAATACAGACTGAGTAACCTGAGTAAAAATTCCTCCTGCAAACCGTTCTCTTTTTGCTAGATGAACGAACGTCTCTCCACATCCTCAGTTCTGAGACAAATGTGTGTGTGAAAACCGTCCTTAACCTAGCTTGTTTGGAACACATAGTTCCTTTTCAGTTTCTAACTACACTCCATACATTTATAAGGGAATGTACTAGCTCCTACTCGATTTTACAGTGAAAACTGCAGGAAATTCAGACCGGCACTAGGAAACAGACAGAGAAACCAGAGTAAAGTTTCTCCTGCAATCCTTTCCCTGTGTGCTAGATGAAAGAACGTCTCTCCACATGCTCAGTTCTGAGAGATAAGTGTGTGTGAAAGCCGTTCTTTAACTAGCTTTTTGGGAACATAAAGTTCCTTTCCAGTTGCAAACTACAAACCATACATGTATATGGGGATGTTCAAGCTCCAAATCTGTTTTACAGTGAAATATGCAGAATCTTCAAACCGGCACTAGGAAACAGACTGAGAAACCAGAGTAAAAGTTCTCCTGCAAACCGTTCAATTTGTGCTAGATGAACGAACGTCTCTCCACATGCTCTGTTTTGAGATATAATTGTGTGTGAAAGCCATCTTTCAACTAGCTTGTTGGGAACACAAAGATCTTTTTCATCTGCAAACTACAATCCATACATATATATGGGGATGTAATAGCTCCAAATCGGTTTTACAGTGAAAAATACAGGAACATCAAACCGGCACTAGGAAACAGACTGAGAAACCAGAGAAAAAGTTTCTCCTGCAATCCGTTCCATTTGCGCTAGATGAACGAACGTCTCTATACTAGCTCAGTTCTGAGACATAAGTGTGTGAAAGCCGTCCTTCAACAAGCTTGTTGGGAACACAAAGTTCCTTTCCAGTTGCAAAGTACAATCCATATATATATATGGGGAGGTACTAGCTCCAACTCGATTTTACAGTGAAATCTGCTGGAACTTCAAACCGGCACTAGGAAACAGACTGAGAAACCAGAGTAAAGTTTCTCCTGCAACACGTTCCCATTTTGCTAGATGAACGAAAGTCTCTCCACAGGGTCAGTTCTGAGAGATAAGTGTGAGTGAAAGCCGTCCTTCACCTAGCTTGTTGGGAACACAAAGTTCCTTTCCAGTTGCAAACTACACTCCATACATTTATATGGGGATGTACTAGCTCCAACTTTGTTTTACAGTGATAAATGCAGGAACTTCAAACCGGCACTAGAAAAAGAATGAGAAACCAGAGTAAAAGTTTCTCCTGCAATCCTTTCCCTTTGTGCTAGATGAAAGAACGTCTCTCCACAGGCTCAGTTCTGAGAGATTAGTTTGTGTTAAAATCGAACTTCACCTAGCTTGTTGGGAGCACAAAGTTCCGTTCCAGTTGCAAACTACACTCCATACATATGTATGGGGATGTAGTAGCTCCAACTCTTTTTTACAGTGATAACTGCAGGAACTTCAAACCGGCACTAGGAAACAGACTGAGTAACCTGAGTAAAAATTTATCCTGCAAACCGTTCCCATTGAGCTAGATGAACGAAAGTCTTTCCACATCCACAGTTTTGAGAGAAAAGTGTGTGTGAAAGCCGTACTTCAAATAGCTTGTTGGGAACACAAAGTTCCTTTTCAGTTGCAAACTACACTCCATACATATGTAAGGGGATGTACTAGCTCCAACTCGATTTTACAGTGAAAATGCAGGACCATCAAAACGGCACTAGGAAACAGATTGAGAAACCAGAGTAAAAGTTTCCCCTTCAACCCTTTCCATTTGTGCTAGATGAACGAACGCCTCTCCACATGCTCAGCTCTGAATGTTAAGTGTGTGTGAAAGCCGTTCATCACCTAGCTTGTTGGGAACACAAAGTTCCTTTCCAGTTGCAAACTACACTCCGTACATATATGTGGGGAGGTAATAGCTCCAACTCGGTTTTACAGTGAAAACTACACGATCTTCAAACAGGCACTAGGAAACTGACTGAGATACAAGAGAAAAAGTTTCTTTGAAAACCGTTCCCATTGTGCCAGATGAACGAACGCCTATCCAAATGATCTGTTCTGAGCGATAAGTGTGTGTGAAGGCCATTCTTCACCTAGCTTGTTGGGAAAACGAAGTTCCGTTTCAGTGTCA
Organism: Camelus bactrianus; assembly: GCF_048773025.1. NCBI lineage: Eukaryota > Metazoa > Chordata > Mammalia > Artiodactyla > Camelidae > Camelus > Camelus bactrianus. Next base: position 2,760,334 of record NC_133549.1, on the reverse strand, counting down.
AACTACACTCCATACATATAAAATATTAGTAGTAGCTCCAAAGCGGTTTTAAATAAAAACTGCAGGAACTTCAAACCGGCACTAGGAAACAGTCTGAGAAACCAGAGTAAAAGTTTCTCCTGCAACATGTTCAAATTGTGCTAGATGAACGAAAGTTTCTCCACATGCTCAGTTCTGAGAGATAAGTGTGTGTGAAAGCCATACTTCAACTAGCTTGTTGGGAACACAAAGTTCCTTTCAGTTGCAAACTACACTCCATAAATATATATGGGGAGGTACTATCTTCAACTCGGTTTTACAGTTAAAACTGCAGGAACTTCAAACCGGCTGTAGGAATCAGACAGAGAAACCAGAGTAAAAGTTTCTCCTGCAACCCGTTCTTTGTGCTAGATGAACGTATGTCTCCCCACATGCTCAGTTCTGACAGATAATTTTGTGTGAAAGCCGTACTTCACCTAGCTTATTGGGAACCCAAAGTTCCTTTCTAGTTGCAAACTACAATCCATAAATATATATGGGGATGTACTAGCTCCAACTCGGTTTTAGAGTGTTAACTGCAGGAATTTCAAACCGGCACTAGGAAACAGACGGAGAAACCAGAGTAAAAGTTTTTCCTGCAAACCGTTCCCTTTGTGCTAGATGAACGAACGTCTCTCCACATGCTCAGTTCTGAGAGAACAGTGTGTGTGAAAGCCGTCCTTAACCTAGCTTGTTGGGAACACAAAGTTCCTTTCCAGTTGCAAACTACATTCCATACATATATAAAGGAATTACTAGCACCAAATCGGTTTTAAAGTGAAAACTGCGGGAAATTCAACACGGCACTAGGAAACAAACTGAAAAACCAGAGTAAAAGTTTCTCCTGCAACCCGTTCCCTTTGTGCTAGATGAACGAAATTCTCTCCAAATGCTCAGTTCTGAGAGATATGTGTGTGGGAAAGCCGTCCTTCACCTATCTTTTTGGGAACACAAAGATCCTTTTCAGTTGAAACCTACACTCCATACATATATATGGGGATGTAATAGCTCCAACTCGGTGTTACAGTGAAAACTACAGGAACTTCAAACCGGCACTAGGAATCAGACTGAGAAACCAGAGAAAAGTTTCTCCTGAAAAACTTTCAATTCGTGTTAGATGAACGAACTTCTCTCCACATGCTCACTTCTGAGAGATAAGTGTGTGTGAAAGCCAAAATTCTACTAGCTTGTTGGGAACACATAGTTCCTATTCAGTTGCAAACTATACTCCATAAATATATAAGGGGAAGTACTAGCCCCAACTCGGTTTTACAGTGAAAGCTGCAGGAACTTCAAACCGGCACTAGGAATCAGACTGACAAACCAGAGTAATATTTTCTCCTGCAAACCGTTCCCTTTGTGCTAGATGAACGAACGTCTCTCCACATGCTCAGTTCTGAGAGATAAGTGGTGTGAAAGCCGTCCTTCTCCTAGCTTGTTAGGAACACTAAGTTCATTTCCAGTTGCAAACTACACTCCATACATATATATGGGGATGTACTAGATTAAAATCGATTTTACAGTGAAAACTGCAGGAATTTCAGACCGGCACTAGGAATCAGACTGAGAAACCAGAATAAAACTTTCCCCTGAAAACAGTTCCCTTTGTGCTAGATGAACGAAATTCTCTCCACATGCTCATTTCTGAGAGATAAGTGTGTGTGAAAGCCGTACTTCACCTAGCTTGTTGGGAACACAAAGTTCATTTCCAGATGCAAACTAGTCTCCATACTTTTATAAGGGGATGTACTAGCTACAATTAAATTTTACAGTGAAAACTGCAGTAACTTCAAACCGGCACTAGGGAACAGACTGAGAAACCAGAGTAAAAGATTCTCCTGCAAACCGTTCCATTTTTGCTAATAGAACGAACGTCTCTCCACAGGCTAATTTCTTAGAGATAAGTGTGTGTGAAAGCCGTTCTTCACCTAGCTTGTTGGGAATACAAAGTTCATTTCCAGTTGCAAACTACACTCCATACTTATATATGGGGATGTACTACATTCAACTCGATTTTTCAGTGAAAACTGCAGGAATTTCAGACCGGCACTAGGAATCAGACTGAGAAACCAGAGTAAAATTTTCTACTGCAACCCGTTCCCTTTGTGCTAGATGAACGAAATTCTCTCCACATGCTCAGTTCTGATAGATAAGTGTGTGTGAAAGCAGTCCTTCACCTAGCTTGTTGGGAACACAAAGTTCCTTTTCAGTTGCAAACTAAACTCCATACATATATATGGGGATGTACTAGCTCCAAAACTGTTTTACAGTGAAAACTGCAGGAACTTCAAACCGGCACTCGGAAACAGACTGAGAAAACAGAGTAAAATTTTCCCTGCAACCCGTTCCCTTTGTGCTAGATGAACGAACGTCTCTCCACATGCTCAGCTCTGAATGATAAGTGTGTACGAAAGCCGTTCATCACTTCGCTTGTTAGGAACACAAAGTTCCTTTCCAGTTGCAATCTACAATCCATACATATATATGGGGTGGTACTAGCTCCAACTCGTTTCTACAGTGAAACTGCAGGAACTTCAAACCGGCACTAGGAAACTGACTGAGATACAAGAGTAAAAGTTTCTCCTGCAACCCGTTCCAATTGTGCTAGATGAACGAACGTCTCTCCACATGCTCAGTTCTGAGAGATAAGTGTGATTGAAAGCCATTCTTCAGGTAGCTTGTTGGGTACACAAAGTTCCTTTTCAGTTGCAAACTACACTCCATACTTATATACGGGGAGGTAATACCTCCAACTCTGTTATAAGGTGAAAACTACACGAACTTCGTACCGGCACTTGGAAACATACTGAGAAACCAGAGTAAATTTTCTCCTGCAAACAGTTCCCTTTGTGCTAGATGAACGAACGTCTCTCTACATGCTCAGTTCTGAGAGATAAACGTGTGTTAAAGCCGTCCTTAAGCTAGCTTGTTGGGAACACAATGTTCCTTTTCAGTTGCAAACTACACTCCATACATATATGTGGGATTATACTAGCTCCAACTCGATTTTACAGTGAAAACTGCGGGAAGTTCAGACCGGCACTGGGAATCAGACTGAGGAACCAGAGTAAAAGTTTTTCCTGCAACCCATTCCCTTTGTGCTAGATGAACGAAAGTCTCTATACATGCTCAATTCTGAGAAATAATTGTGGGTAAATGCCGTCCTTCACCTAGCTTGTTGGGAAAACGAAGTTCCTTTTCAGTGTCAAACTACACTCTATACATATAAAATAGAAGTAGTAGCTCCAAAGCGGTTTTAAAGTAAAAACTGCAGGAACTTCAAACCGGCACTAGGAAACAGTCTGAGAAACCAGAGTAAAAGTTTCTCCTGCAACACGTTCAAATTGTGCTAGATGAACGAACGTTTCTCCACATGCTCAGTTCTGAGAGAACAGTGTGTGTGAAAGCCGTCCTTCACCTAGCTTGTTGGGAACACAAAGTTCCTTTCCAGTTGCAAACTAAACTCCATACATATATAAAGGAATTACTAGCTCCAATTCGGTTTTAAAGTGAAAACTGAGGGAAATTCTACACGGCACTAGGAAACACACTGAAAAACCAGAGTAAAAGTTTCTATTGCAACCCGTTCCTTTGTGCTAGATGAACGAAATTCTCTCCAAATCCTCAGTTCTGAGAGATATCTGTGTGGGAAAGACGTCCTTCACCTATCTTGTTGGGAACACAAAGATCCTTTTCAGTTGCAAACTACACTCCATACATATATATTGGGATGTAATAGCTCCAACTCGGTGTTACAGTGAAAACTACAGGAACTTCAAACCGGCACTAGGAATCAGACTGAGAAACCAGAGAAAAGTTTCTCCTGAAAAACTTTCAATTCGTGCTAGATGAACGAACTTCTCTCCACATGCTCACTTCTGAGAGATAAGTGTGTGTGAAAGCCGAACTTCTCCTAGCTTGTTGGGAACACATAGTTCCTATTCAGTTGCAAACTATACTCCATAAATATATAAGGGGAGGTAATAGCCCCAACTCGGTTTTACAGTGAAAACTGCAGGAGCTTCAAACCGGCACTAGGAAACAGACGGACAAACAATAGTAATATTTTCTCCTGCAAACCGTTCCCTTTGTGCTAGATGAACGAACGTCTCTCCACATGCTCAGTTCTGAGAGATAAGTGGTGTGAAAGCCGTCCTTCACCTAGCTTGTTGGGAACACAAAGTTCATTTCCAGATGCAAACTAGTCTCCATACATTTATAAGGGGATGTACTAGCTACAATTAGATTTTACAGTGAAAACTGCAGTAACTTCAAACCGGCACTAGGGAACAGACTGAGAAACCAGATTAAAAGATTCTCCTGCAAACCCTTCCATTTTTGCTAATAGAACGAACGTCTCTCCACAGGCTAATTTCTTAGAGATAAGTGTGTGTGAAAGCCGTTCTTCACCTAGCTTGTTGGGAATACAAAGTTCATTTCCAGTTGCAAACTACACTCCATACTTATATATGGGTATGTACTAGATTCAAATCGATTTTACAGTGAAAACTGGAGGAATTTCAGACCGGCACTAGGAATCAGACTGAGAAACAAGAGTAAAATTTTCTACTGCAACCCGTTCCCTTTGTGCTAGATGAACGAAATTCTCTCCACATGCTCAGTTCTGATAGATAAGTGTGTGCGAAAGCCGTCCTTCATTTAGCTTGTTGGGAACACAAAGTTCCTTTCCAGTTGCAAACTAAAATCCATACATTTATATGGGAATGTACTAGCTCCAAAACGGTTTTACAGTGAAAACTGCAGGAACTTCAAACCGGCACTCGGAAACAGACTGAGAAAACAGAGTATAAGTTTCTCCTGCAATCCGTTCCATTTTTCCTAGATGAACGAACGTCCCTTCACATGCTCAGTTCTGAGAAATAAGTGTGTGTGAAAGCTCTCCTTCACCTAGCTAGTTGGGAAAACAAAGTTCCTCTCTAGTTGCAAACTAAAGTTCATAAATATATATATATGGGTAAGTACTAGATCAAACTCGGTTTTACAGTGATAACTGAAGGAAATTCAAACTGGCACTAGGAAACAGACTGAGAAACCAGAGTAAAATTTTCTCCTGCAATCCTTTCCCTTTGTGCTAGATGAAAGAACGTCTCTACACAGGCTCAGTTCTGAGAGATTAGTTTGTGTTAAAATCGAAATTCACCTAGCTTTTTGGGAGCACAATGTTCCGTTCCAGTTGCAAACTACACTCCAAACATATATATGGGGATGTACTAGCTCCAACTCTGTTTTACAGTGATAACTGCAGGAACTTCAAACCGGCACTAGGAAACAGACTGAGTAACCTGAGTAAAAATTTATCCTGCAAACCGTTCCCTTTGTGCTAGTTGAACGAAAGTCTTTCCACATCCTCAATTCTGAGAGAAAACTGTGTGTGAAAGCCGTACTTCAACTAGCTTGTTGGGAACACAAAGTTTCTTTTCAGTTGCAAACTACACTCCATACATATGAAAGGGGATGTACTAGCTCCAACTCGATTTTACAGTGAAAATGCAGGAACATCAAAACGACACTAGGAAACAGATTGAGAAACCAGAGTAAAAGTTTCCCCTTCAAACCTTTCCATTTGTGCTAGATGAACGAACGCCTCTCCACATGCTCAGCTCTGAATGTTAAGTGTGAGTGAAAGCCGTTCATCACCTAGCTTGTTGGGAACACAAAGTTCCTTTCCAGTAGCAAACTACAATCCATACATATGTATGGGGATGTACTAGCTCCAACTCGATTTTACAGTGAAAACTGCAGGAAATTCATACCGGCACTAGGAAAAAGACTGAGAAACCAGAGTAAAAGTTTTCCCTGCAATCCGTTCCATTTGTGCTAGATGAACGAACGTCTCTCCACATGCTCAGTTCTGAGAGATAAGTGTGTTTGAAAGCCGTCCTTCACCTAGCTTGTTGGGAACACAAAGTTAATTTCCAGTTGCAAACTAAACTCCATACATATATGTGGGGAGGTAATAGCTCCAACTCGGTTTTACAGTGAAAACTGCAGGAACTTCAAACCGGCACTAGGAATGAGACTGAGAAACCAGACTAAAATTTCTCCTGCAAACCGTTCACTTTGTGCTAGGTGAACGAACGTCTCTCCACATGCTCAGTTCTGACAGATAAGTTTGTGTGAAAGCCGTCCTTCACCTAGATTGTTGGGAACACAAAGTTCCTTTCCAGTTGCAAACTACAATCCATACACATATATTGGGTGGTACTAGCTCCAACTCGGTTTTACAGTGAAAACTGCAGGATCTTCAAACCGGCACTAGGAAACTGACTGAGATACAAGAGTAAAAGTTTCTTTTGAAACCCGTTCCGATTGTGCCTGATGAACGAACGCCTATCCACATGATCTGTTCTGAGAGATAAGTGTGTGTGAAGGCCATTCTTCACCTAGCTTGTTGGGAACACAAAGTTCCTTTTCAGTTGCAAACTACAGTCCATACATATATATGGGGAAGTACTAGCTCCAACTCGGTTTTACAGTGAAAACTACACGAACTTGATACCGGCACTTGGAAACATACTGAGAAACCAGAGTAAATTTTCTCCTGCAAACCGTTCCCTTTGTGATAGATGAACGAACGTCTCTCTACATGCTCAGTTCTGAGAGATAAATGTGTGTTAAAGCCGTCCTTAACCTAGCTTGTTGGGAACACAAAGTTCTTTTCAGTTGCTAACTACACCCCATACATATATAAGGGGAGGTAATAGCCCAAACTCTGTTTTAGGGTCAAAAGTGCAGGAAGTTTAAACCGGAACTAGGAAACAGACTGAGAATCCAGAGTAAAATTTTCCCTGCAACCCGTTCCCTTTGTGCTAGATGATCGAAAGTCACTATACATGCTCAAATCTGAGAGATAATTGTGTGTGAATGCCGTCCTTCACCTACCTTGTTGGGAACACAAAGTTCATTTCCAGTGGCGAACTACACTCCATACATATATATGGGGTTATACTAGCTCCAACTCGATTTTACAGTGAAAACTGCAGGAACTTCAGACCGGCACTAGGAAACAGACTGAAAAACCAGAGTAAAAATTTCCCCGGCAACCCGTTCCCTTTGTGCTAGATGAAAGAACGTCCCTCCACAGGCTCAGATCTGAGGGATAAGTTTGTGTTAAAATCATACTTCACATAGCTTGTTGGGAACACAAAGTTCCTTTTCAGTTGCAAACTACACTCCATACATATATATGGGGATGTACTAGCTACAAATCTCTTTTACAGTGATAAATGCAGGAACTTCAAACCGGCACTAGGAAACAGACTGAGATAAAAGAGTAAAAGTTTCTCCTGCAAACCGTTCCCATTTTACTAGATGAACGAACGTATCTCCACATGCTCAGTTCTGAGAGATAAGTGTGTGTGAAAGCCATACTTCACCTAGCTTGTTGGGAACACAAAGTTCCTTCTTTTGCAAACTTCACTCCATACATATATATGGGGAGGTACTAGATCCAACTCTGTTTTACTTTGAATACTGCAGGAACTTCACACCGGCACTAGGAATCAGACTGGGAAACCAGAGTAAAAGTTTCTCCTGCAACCCGATCACTTTCTGCTAGATGAACGAACGTCTCTCCACATGCTCAGTTCTGACAGATAAGTTTGTGTGAAAGCCGTCCTTCACCTAGATTGTTGGGAACACAAAGTTCCTTTCCAGTTGCAAACTACAATCCATACATATATATGGGGTGGTACTAGCTCCAACACGGTTTTACAGTGAAAACTGCAGGATCTTCAAACAGGCACTAGGAAACTGACTGAGATACAAGAGTAAAAGTTTCATTTGAAACCCGTTCCCATTGTGCCTGATGAACGAACGCCTATCCACATGATCTGTTCTGAGAGATAAGTATGTGTGAAGGCCTTTCTTCACCTAGCTTGTTGGGAACACAAAGTTCCTTTTCAGTTGCAAACTACACTCCATACATATATATGGGGAAGTACTAGCTCCAACTCGGTTTTACAGTGAAAACTACACGAACTTGATACCGGCACTTGGAAACATACTGAGAAACCAGAGTAAATTTTCTCCTGCAAACCGTTCCCTTTGTGCTAGATGAACGAACGTCTCTCTACATGCTCAGTTCTGAGAGATAAATGTGCGTTAAAGCCGTCCTTAACCTAGCTTGTTGGGAACACAAAGTTCTTTTCAGTTGCTAAATACACCCCATACATATATAAGGGGAGGTGATAGCCCAAACTCTGTTTTAGAGTCAAAACTGCAGGAAGTTCAAACCGGAACTAGGAAACAGACTGAGAAACCAGAGTAAAATTTTTCCTGCAACCCGTTCCCTTTGTGCTAGATGAACGAAAGTCTCTATACATGCTCAATTCTGAGAGATAATTGTGTGTGAATGCCGTCCTTCACCTACCTTGTTGGGAACACAAAGTTCATTTCCAGTTGCAAACTACACTCCATACATATATATGGGGTTATACTAGCTCCAACTCGATTTTACAGTGAAAACTGCAGGAACTTCAGACCGGCACTAGGAAACAGACTGAAAAACCAGAGTAAAAATTTCCCCTGCAACCCGTTCCCTTTGTGCTAGATGAAAGAACGTCCCTCCACAGGCTCAGATCTGAGAGATAAGTTTATGTTAAAATCATACTTCACATAGCTTGTTGGGAACACAAAGTTCCTTTTCAGTTGCAAACTACACTCCATACATATATATGGGGATGTACTAGCTACAACTCTGTTTCACAGTGATAAATGCAGGAACTTCAAACCGGCACTAGGAAAAAGACTGAGATAAAAGAGTAAAAGTTTCTCCTGCAAACCGTTCCCATTTTTCTAGATGAACGAACGTATCTCCACATGCTCAGTTCTGAGAGATAAGTGTGTGTGAAAGCCATACTTCACCTAGCTTGTTGGGAACACAAATTTCCTTCTGTTGCAAACTTCACTCCATACATATATATGGGGAGGTACTAGATCCAACTCTGTTTTACATTGAATACTGCAGGAACTTCACACCGGCACTAGGAATCAGACTGGGAAACCAGAGTAAAAGTTTCTCCTGCAACCCGATCACTTTGTGCTAGATGAACGAAAGTCTCTCCAAATGCTCAGATCTGAGAGATAAGTGTGTGTTAAATTCGTCCTTCATCTAGCTTGTTGGGAACACAAAGTTCCTTTCCAGTTGCAAACTACAGTTCATACATATATATGGGGTTATACTAGCTCCAACTCGATTTTACAGTGAAAACTGCAGGAACATCAAAACGGCACTATTAAACAAACTGAGAAACCAGAGTAAAAGTTTCCCCTGCAACCCGTTCCATTTGTGCTAGATGAACGAACGTCTCTCCACATGCTCAGCTCTGAATGATAAGTGTGTGTGAAAGCCGTTCATCACTTCGCTTGTTGAGAACACAAAGTTCCTTTACAGTTGCAATCTACAATCCATACATATATATGGGGTGGTACTAGCTCCAACTCGTTTCTACAGTGAAAACTGCAGGGACTTCAAACCGGCACTAGGAAACTGACTGAGATACAAGAGTAAAAGTTTCTCCTGCAACACGTTCCCATTGTGCTAGATGAACGAACGTCTCTCCACATGCTCAGTTCTGAGAGATAAGTTTGATTGAAAGCCATTCTTCAGGTAGCTTGTTGGGTACACAAAGTTCCTTTTCAGTTGCAAACAAGACTCCATAGTTATATATTAGGAGGTAATAGCTCCAAATCTGTTATAAGGTGAAAACTACACGAACTTGGTACCGGCACTTGGAAACATACTGAGAAACCAGAGTAAATTTTCTCCTGCAAACAGTTCCCTTTGTGCTAGATGAACGAACGTCTCTCTACATGCTCAGTTCTGAGAGATGAACGTGTGTTAAAGCCGTCCTTAACCTAGCTTGTTGGGAACACAATGTTCCTTTTCAGTTGCAAACTACACTCCATACATATATAAGGGGAGGTACAAGCCCAAACTCTGTTTTAGAGTGAAAACTGCAGGAACTTCAAACCGGAACTAGGAAACAGACTGAGAAACCAGAGTAAAATTTTCCCTGCAACCCGTTCCCTTTGTGCTAGATGAACGAAATTCTCTCCACATGCTCAGTTCTAAGAGATAAGTGTGTGGGAAAGCCGTCCTTCACCTACCTTGTTGGGAACACAAAGTTCATTTCCAGTTGCAAACTACACTCCATACATATATATGGGGTTATACTAGCTCCAACTCGATTTTACAGTGAAAACTGCAGGAACTTCAGACCGGCACTAGGAATCAGACTGAGGAACCAGAGTAAAAGTTTCTCCTGCAACCCGTTCCCTTTGTGCTAGATGAACGAACGTTTCTCCACATGCTCAGTTCTGAGAGATAAGTGTGTGTGAAAGCCATACTTCACCTAGCTTGTTGGGAACACAAAGTTCCTTTCAGTTGCAAACTACACTCCATAAATATATATGGGGAGGTACTATCTTCAACTCGGTTTTACAGTTAAAACAGCAGGAACTTCAAACCGGCTGTAGGAAACAGACTGAGAAATCAGAGTAAAAGTTTCTCCTGCAACCCGTTCCTTTGTGCTAGATGAACGAATGTCTCCCCACATGCTCAGTTCTGACAGATAATTTGGTGTGAAAGCCGTACTTCACCTAGCTTATTGGGAACCCAAAGTTCCTTTCTAGTTGCAAACTACACTCCATAAATATATATGGGGATGTACTAGCTCCAACTCGGTTTTAGAGTGTTAACTGCAGGAATTTCAAACCGGCACTAGGAAACAGACTGACAAACCAGAGTAATATTTTCTCCTGCAAACCGTTCCCTTTGTGCTAGATGAACGAACGTCTCTCCACATGCTAAGTTCTGAGAGATAAGTGGTGTGAAAGCCGTCCTTCACCTAGCTTGTTGGGAACACAAAGTTCCTTCTCAGTTGCAAACTACACTCCATACATATATATGGGGATGTACTAGATTCAAATCGATTTTACAGTGAAAACTGCAGGAATTTCAGACCGGCACTAGGAATCAGACTGAGAAGCCAGAATAAAACTTTCTCCTGCAAACAGTTCCCTTTGTGCTAGATGAACGAAATTCTCTCCACATGCTCAGTTCTGAGAGATATGTGTGTGTGAAAGCCGTACTTCACCTAGCCTGTTGGGAACACAAAGTTCATTTTCAGATGCAAACTAGTCTCCATATATTTATAAGGGGATGTACTAGCTACAATTAGATTTTACAGTGAAAACTGCAGTAACTTCAAACCGGCACTAGGGAACATACTGAGAAACCAGAGTAAAAGATTCTCCTGCAAACCGTTCCATTTTTGCTAATAGAACGAACGTCTCTCCACAGGCTAATTTCTTAGAGATAAGTGTGTGTGAAAGCCGTTCTTCACCTAGCTTGTTGGGAATACAAAGTTCATTTCCAGTTGGAAACTACACTCCATACTTATATATGGGGATGTACTAGATTCAACTCGATTTTACAGTGAAAACTGCAGGAATTTCAGACCGGCACTAGGAATCAGACTGAGAAACCAGAGTAAAATTTTCTATTGCAACCCGTTCCCTTTGTGCTAGATGAACGAAATTCTCTCCACATGCTCAGGTCTGATAGATACGTGTGTGTGAATGCCGTCCTTCACCTAGCTTGTTGGGAACACAAAGTTCCTTTCCAGTTGCAAACTAAACTCCATACATATATATGGGAATGTACTAGCTCCAAAACGGTTTTACAGTGAAAACTGCAGGAATTTCAAACCTTCACTAGGAAACAGACTGAGAAACCAGACTAAAATTTCTCCTGCAAACCGTTCACTTTGTGCTAGGTGAACGAACGTCTCTCCACATGCTCAGTTCTGACAGATAAGTTTGTGTTAAAGCCGTCCTTCACCTAGATTGTTGGGAACACAAAGTTCCTTTCCAGTTGCAAACTACAGTCCATACACATATATTGGGTGGTACTAGGTCCAACTCGGTTTTACAGTGAAAACTGCAGGATCTTCAAACCGGCACTAGGTAACTGACTGAGATACAAGAGTAAAAGTTTCTTTTGAAACCCGTTCCGATTGTGCCTGATGAACGAACGCCTATCCACATGATCTGTTCTGAGAGATAAGTGTGTGTGAAGGCCATTCTTCACCTAGCTTGTTGGGAACACAAAGTTCCTTTTCAGTTGCAAACTGCACTCCATACATATATATGGGGAAGTACTAGCTCCAACTCGGTTTTACAGTGAAAACTACACGAACTTGATACCGGCACTTGGAAACATACTGAGAAACAAGAGTAAATTTTCTCCTGCAAACCGTTCCCTTTGTGCTAGATGAACGAACGTCTCTCTACATGCTCAGTTCTTAGAGATAAATGTGTGTTAAAGCCGTCCTTAACCTAGCTTGTTGGGAACACAAAGTTCTTTTCAGTTGCTAACTACACCCCATACATATATAAGGGGAGGTAATAGCCCAAACTCTGTTTTAGAGTCAAAACTGCAGGAAGTTCAAACCGGAACTAGGAAACAGACTGAGAATCCAGAGTAAAATTTTCCCTTCAAATCGTTCCCTTTGTGCTAGATGAACGAAAGTCACTATACATGCTCAATTCTGAGAGATAATTGTGTGTGAATGCCGTCCTTCACCTACCTTGTTGGGAACACAAAGTTCATTTCCAGTTGCAAACTACACTCCATACATATATATGGGGTTATACTAGCTCCAACTCGATTTTACAGTGAAAACTGCAGGAACTTCAGACCGGCACTAGGAAACAGACTGAAAAACCAGAGTAAAAATTTCCCCTGCAACCCGTTCCCTTTGTGCTAGATGAAAGAACGTCCCTCCACAGGCTCAGATCTGAGAGATAAGTTTGTGTTAATATCATACTTCACATAGCTTGTTGGGAACACAAAGTTCCTTTTCAGTTGCAAACTACACTCCATACATATATATGGGGATGTACTAGCTACAACTCTGTTTTACAGTGATAAATGCAGGAACTTCAAACCGGCACTAGGAAACAGACTGAGATAAAAGAGTAAAAGTTTCTCCTGCAAACCGTTCCCATTTTTCTAGATGAACGAACGTATCTCCACATGCTCAGTTCTGAGAGATAAGTGTGTGTGAAAGCCATACTTCACCTAGATTGTTGGGAACACAAAGTTCCTTCTGTTGCAAACTTCACTCCATACATATATATGGGGAGGTACTAGATCCAACTCTGTTTTACTTTGAATACTGCAGGAACTTCACACCGGCACTAGGAATCAGACTGGGAAACCAGAGTAAAAGTTTCTCCTGCAACCCGATCACTTTCTGCTAGATGAACGAACGTCTCTCCACATGCTCAGTTCTGACAGATAAGTTTGTGTGAAAGCCGTCCTTCACCTAGATTGTTGGGAACACAAAGTTCCTTTCCAGTTGCAAACTACAATCCATACATATATATGGGGTGGTACTAGCTCCAACACGGTTTTACAGTGAAAACTGCAGGATCTTCAAACAGGCACTAGGAAACTGACTGAGATACAAGAGTAAAAGTTTCTTTTGAAACCCGTTCCGATTGTGCCTGATGAACGAACGCCTATCCACATGATCTGTTCTGAGAGATAAGTGTGTGTGAAGGCCATTCTTCACCTAGCTTGTTGGGAACACAAAGTTCCTTTTCAGTTGCAAACTACACTCCATACATATATATGAGGAAGTACTAGCTCCAACTCGGTTTTACAGTGAAAACTACACGAACTTGATACCGGCACTTGGAAACATACTGAGAAACCAGAGTAAATTTTCTCCTGCAAACCGTTCCCTTTGTGATAGATGAACGAACGTCTCTCTACATGCTCAGTTCTGAGAGATAAATGTGTGTTAAAGCCGTCCTTAACCTAGCTTGTTGGGAACACAAAGTTCTTTTCAGTTGCTAACTACACCCCATACATATATAAGGGGAGGTAATAGCCCAAACTCTGTTTTAGAGTCAAAACTGCAGGAAGTTCAAACCGGAACTAGGAAACAGACTGAGAAACCAGAGTAAAATTTTTCCTGCAACCCGTTCCCTTTGTGCTAGATGAACGAAAGTCTCTATACATGCTCAATTCTGAGAGATAATTGTGTGTGAATGCCGTCCTTCACCTACCTTGTTGGGAACACAAAGTTCATTTCCAGTTGCAAACTACACTCCATACATATATATGGGGTTATACTAGCTCCAACTCGATTTTACAGTGAAAACTGCAGGAACTTCAGACCGGCACTAGGAAACAGACTGAAAAACCAGAGTAAAAATTTCCCCTGCAACCCGTTCCCTTTGTGCTAGATGAAAGAACGTCCCTCCACAGGCTCAGATCTGAGAGATAAGTTTGTGTTAAAATCATACTTCACATAGCTTGTTGGGAACACAAAGTTCCTTTTCAGTTGCAAACTACACTCCATACATATATATGGGGATGTACTAGCTACAACTCTGTTTCACAGTGATAAATGCAGGAACTTCAAACCGGCACTAGGAAACAGACTGAGATAAAAGAGTAAAAGTTTCTCCTGCAAACCGTTCCCATTTTTCTAGATGAACGAACGTATCTCCACATGCTCAGTTCTGAGAGATAAGTGTGTGTGAAAGCCATACTTCACCTAGCTTGTTGGGAACACAAAGTTCCTTCTGTTGCAAACTTCACTCCATACATATATATGGGGAGGTACTAGATCCAACTCTGTTTTACATTGAATACTGCAGGAACTTCACACCGGCACTAGGAATCAGACTGGGAAACCAGAGTAAAAGTTTCTCCTGCAACCCGATCACTTTGTGCTAGATGAACGAAAGTCTCTCCAAATGCTCAGATCTGAGAGATAAGTGTGTGTTAAATTCGTCCTTCATCTAGCTTGTTGGGAACACAAAGTTCCTTTCCAGTTGCAAACTACAGTTCATACATATATATGGGGTTATACTAGCTCCAACTCGATTTTACAGTGAAAACTGCAGGAACATCAAAACGGCACTATTAAACAAACTGAGAAACCAGAGTAAAAGTTTCCCCTGCAACCCGTTCCATTTGTGCTAGATGAACGAACGTCTCTCCACATGCTCAGCTCTGAATGATAAGTGTGTGTGAAAGCCGTTCATCACTTCGCTTGTTGAGAACACAAAGTTCCTTTCCAGTTGCAATCTACAATCCATACATATATATGGGGTGGTACTAGCTCCAACTCGTTTCTACAGTGAAAACTGCAGGGACTTCAAACCGGCACTAGGAAACTGACTGAGACACAAGAGTAAAAGTTTCTCCTGCAACACGTTCCCATTGTGCTAGATGAACGAATGTCTCTCCACCTGCTCAGTTCTGAGAGATAAGTTTGATTGAAAGCCATTCTTCAGGTAGCTTGTTGGGTACACAAAGTTCCTTTTCAGTTGCAAACAAGACTCCATACTTATATATTAGGAGGTAATAGCTCCAAATCTGTTATAAGGTGAAAACTACACGAACTTGGTACCGGCACTTGGAAACATACTGAGAAACCAGAGTAAATTTTCTCCTGCAAACAGTTCCCTTTGTGCTAGATGAACGAACGTCTCTCTACATGCTCAGTTCTGAGAGATAAATGTGTGTTAAAGCCGTCCTTAACCTAGCTTGTTGGGAACACAATGTTCCTTTTCAGTTGCAAACTACACTCCATACATATATAAGGGGAGGTACAAGCCCAAACTCTGTTTTAGAGTGAAAACTGCAGGAACTTCAAACCGGAACTAGGAAACAGACTGAGAAACCAGAGTAAAATTTTCCCTGCAACCCGTTCCCTTTGTGCTAGATGAACGAAATTCTCTCCACATGCTCAGTTCTAAGAGATAAGTGTGTGGGAAAGCCGTCCTTCACCTACCTTGTTGGGAACACAAAGTTCATTTCCAGTTGCAAACTACACTCCATACATATATATGGGGTTATACTAGCTCCAACTCGATTTTACAGTGAAAACTGCAGGAACTTCAGACCGGCACTAGGAATCAGACTGAGGAACCAGAGTAAAAGTTTCTCCTGCAACCCGTTCCCTTTGTGCTAGATGAACGAAAGTCTCTATACATGCTCAATTCTGAGAGATAATTGTGGGTGAATGCCGTCATTCACCTAGCTTGTTGGGAAAACGAAGTTCCTTTTCAGTGTCAAACTACACTGTATACATATAAAATAGAAGTAGTAGCTCCAAAGCGGTTTTAAATTAAAAACTGCGGGAACTTCAAACCGGCACTAGGAACAGTCTGAGAAACCACAGTAAAAGTTTCTCCTGCAACACGTTCAAATTTTGCTAGATGAACGAACGTTTCTCCACATGCTCAGTTCTGAGAGATAAGTGTGTGTGAAAGCCATACTTCACCTAGCTTGTTGGGAACACAAAGTTCCTTTCAGTTGCAAACTACACTCCATAAATATATATGGGGAGGTACTATCTTCAACTCGGTTTTACAGTTAAAACAGCAGGAACTTCAAACCGGCTGTAGGAAACAGACTGAGAAACCAGAGTAAAAGTTTCTCCTGCAACCCGTTCCTTTGTGCTAGATGAACGAATGTCTCCCCACATGCTCAGTTCTGACAGATAATTTGGTGTGAAAGCCGTACTTCACCTAGCTTATTGGGAACCCAAAGTTCCTTTCTAGTTGCAAACTACACTCCATAAATATATATGGGGATGTACTAGCTCCAACTCGGTTTTAGAGTGTTAACTGCAGGAATTTCAAACCGGCACTAGGAAACAGACTGACAAACCAGAGTAATATTTTCTCCTGCAAACCGTTCCCTTTGTGCTAGATGAACGAACGTCTCTCCACATGCTCAGTTCTGAGAGATAAGTGGTGTGAAAGCCGTCCTTCACCTAGCTTGTTGGGAACACAAAGTTCATTTCCAGTTGCAAACTACACTCCATACATATATATGGGGATGTACTAGATTCAAATCGATTTTACAGTGAAAACTGCAGGAATTTCAGACCGGCACTAGGAATCAGACTGAGAAGCCAGAATAAAACTTTCTCCTGCATACAGTTCCCTTTGTGCTAGATGAACGAAATTCTCTCCACATGCTCAGTTCTGAGAGATAAGTGTGTGTGAAAGCCGTACTTCACCTAGCTTGTTGGGAACACAAAGTTCATTTTCAGATGCAAACTAGTCTCCATACATTTATAAGGGGATGTACTAGCTACAATTAGATTTTACAGTGAAAACTGCAGTAACTTCAAACCGGCACTAGGGAACATACTGAGAAACCAGAGTAAAAGATTCTCCTGCAAACCGTTCCATTTTTGCTAATAGAACGAACGTCTCTCCACAGGCTAATTTCTTAGAGATAAGTGTGTGTGAAAGCCGTTCTTCACCTAGCTTGTTGGGAATACAAAGTTCATTTCCAGTTGGAAACTACACTCCATACTTTTATATGGGGATGTATTAGATTCAACTCGATTTTACAGTGAAAACTGCAGGAATTTCAGACCGGCACTAGGAATCAGACTGAGAAACCAGAGTAAAATTTTCTATTGCAACCCGTTCCCTTTGTGCTAGATGAACGAAATTCTCTCCACATGCTCAGGTCTGATAGATAAGTGTGTGTGAATGCTGCCCTTCACCTAGCTTGTTGGGAACACAAAGTTCCTTTCCAGTTGCAAACTAAACTCCATACATATATATGGGAATGTACTAGCTCCAAAACGGTTTTACAGTGAAAACTGCAGGAACTTCAAACCGGCACTAGGAAACAGACTGAGAAACCAGACTAAAATTTCTCCTGCAAACCGTTCACTTTGTGCTAGGTGAACGAACGTCTCTCCACATGCTCAGTTCTGACAGATAAGTTTGTGTGAAAGCCGTCCTTCACCTAGATTGTTGGGAACACAAAGTTCCTTTCCAGTTGCAAACTACAATCCATACACATATATTGGGTGGTACTAGCTCCAACTCGGTTTTACAGTGAAAACTGCAGGATCTTCAAACAGGCACTAGGAAACTGACTGAGATACAAGAGTAAAAGTTTCTTTTGAAAACCGTTCCGATTGTGCCTGATGAACGAACGACTATCCACATGATCTGTTCTGAGAGATAAGTGTGTGTGAAGGCCATACTTCACCTAGCTTGTTGGGAACACAAAGTTCCTTCTGTTGCAAACTTCACTCCATACATATATATGGGGAGGTACTAGATCCAACTCTGTTTTACTTTGAATACTGCAGGAACGTCACACCGGCACTAGGAATCAGACTGAAAAACCAGAGTAAAAATTTCCCCTGCAACCCGTTCCTTTTGTGCTAGATGAAAGAACGTCCCTCCACAGGCTCAGATCTGAGAGATAAGTTTGTGTTAAAATCATACTTCACATAGCTTGTTGGGAACACAAAGTTCCTTTTCAGTTGCAAACTACACTCCATACATATATATGGGGATGTACTAGCTACAACTCTGTTTTACACTTATAAATGCAGGAACTTCAAACCGGCACTAGGAAACAGACTGAGATAAAAGAGTAAAAGTTTCTCCTGCAAACCGTTCCCATTTTTCTAGATGAACGAACGTATCTCCACATGCTCAGTTCTGAGAGATAAGTGTGTGTGAAAGCCATACTTCACCTAGCTTGTTGGGAACACAAAGTTCCTTCTGTTGCAAACTTCACTCCATACATATATATGGGGAGGTACTAGATCCAACTCTGTTTTACATTGAATACTGCAGGAACTTCACACCGGCACTAGGAATCAGACTGGGAAACCAGAGTAAAAGTTTCTCCTGCAACCCGATCACTTTCTGCTAGATGAACGAACGTCTCTCCACATGCTCAGTTCTGACAGATAAGTTTGTGTGAAAGCCGTCCTTCACCTAGATTGTTGGGAACACAAAGTTCCTTTCCAGTTGCAAACTACACTCCATAAAAATATATGGAGAGTTACTAGCTCCACTCGGTTTTACAGTGAAAACTGCAGGATCTTCAAACAGGCACTAGGAAACTGACTGAGATACAAGAGTAAAAGTTTCTTTTGAAACCCGTTCCGATTGTGCCTGATGAACGAACGCCTATCCACATGATCTGTTCTGAGAGATAAGTGTGTGTGAAGGCCATTCTTCACCTAGCTTGTTGGGAACACAAAGTTCCTTTTCAGTTGCAAACTACACTCCATACATATATATGAGGAAGTACTAGCTCCAACTCGGTTTTACAGTGAAAACTACACGAACTTGATACCGGCACTTGGAAACATACTGAGAAACCAGAGTAAATTTTCTCCTGCAAACCGTTCCCTTTGTGATAGATGAACGAACGTCTCTCTACATGCTCAGTTCTGAGAGATAAATGTGTGTTAAAGCCGTCCTTAACCTAGCTTGTTGGGAACACAAAGTTCTTTTCAGTTGCTAACTACACCCCATACATATATAAGGGGAGGTAATAGCCCAAACTCTGTTTTAGAGTCAAAACTGCAGGAAGTTCAAACCGGAACTAGGAAACAGACTGAGAAACCAGAGTAAAATTTTTCCTGCAACCCGTTCCCTTTGTGCTAGATGAACGAAAGTCTCTATACATGCTCAATTCTGAGAGATAATTGTGTGTGAATGCCGTCCTTCACCTACCTTGTTGGGAACACAAAGTTCATTTCCAGTTGCAAACTACACTCCATACATATATATGGGGTTATACTAGCTCCAACTCGATTTTACAGTGAAAACTGCAGGAACTTCAGACCGGCACTAGGAAACAGACTGAAAAACCAGAGTAAAAATTTCCCCTGCAACCCGTTCCCTTTGTGCTAGATGAAAGAACGTCCCTCCACAGGCTCAGATCTGAGAGATAAGTTTGTGTTAAAATCATACTTCACATAGCTTGTTGGGAACACAAAGTTCCTTTTCAGTTGCAAACTACACTCCATACATATATATGGGGATGTACTAGCTACAACTCTGTTTCACAGTGATAAATGCAGGAACTTCAAACCGGCACTAGGAAACAGACTGAGATAAAAGAGTAAAAGTTTCTCCTGCAAACCGTTCCCATTTTTCTAGATGAACGAACGTATCTCCACATGCTCAGTTCTGAGAGATAAGTGTGTGTGAAAGCCATACTTCACCTAGCTTGTTGGGAACACAAAGTTCCTTCTGTTGCAAACTTCACTCCATACATATATATGGGGAGGTACTAGATCCAACTCTGTTTTACATTGAATACTGCAGGAACTTCACACCGGCACTAGGAATCAGACTGGGAAACCAGAGTAAAAGTTTCTCCTGCAACCCGATCACTTTGTGCTAGATGAACGAAAGTCTCTCCAAATGCTCAGATCTGAGAGATAAGTGTGTGTTAAATTCGTCCTTCATCTAGCTTGTTGGGAACACAAAGTTCCTTTCCAGTTGCAAACTACAGTTCATACATATATATGGGGTTATACTAGCTCCAACTCGATTTTACAGTGAAAACTGCAGGAACATCAAAACGGCACTATTAAACAAACTGAGAAACCAGAGTAAAAGTTTCCCCTGCAACCCGTTCCATTTGTGCTAGATGAACGAACGTCTCTCCACATGCTCAGCTCTGAATGATAAGTGTGTGTGAAAGCCGTTCATCACTTCGCTTGTTGAGAACACAAAGTTCCTTTCCAGTTGCAATCTACAATCCATACATATATATGGGGTGGTACTAGCTCCAACTCGTTTCTACAGTGAAAACTGCAGGGACTTCAA
Source organism: Camelus bactrianus (assembly GCF_048773025.1). Lineage (NCBI taxonomy): Eukaryota > Metazoa > Chordata > Mammalia > Artiodactyla > Camelidae > Camelus > Camelus bactrianus. The sequence continues at coordinate 2,739,649 of NC_133549.1, read as the reverse complement.
ACCGGCACTAGGAAACTGACTGAGACACAAGAGTAAAAGTTTCTCCTGCAACACGTTCCCATTGTGCTAGATGAACGAATGTCTCTCCACATGCTCAGTTCTGAGAGATAAGTTTGATTGAAAGCCATTCTTCAGGTAGCTTGTTGGGTACACAAAGTTCCTTTTCAGTTGCAAACAAGACTCCATACTTATATATTAGGAGGTAATAGCTCCAAATCTGTTATAAGGTGAAAACTACACGAACTTGGTACCGGCACTTGGAAACATACTGAGAAACCAGAGTAAATTTTCTCCTGCAAACAGTTCCCTTTGTGCTAGATGAACGAACGTCTCTCTACATGCTCAGTTCTGAGAGATAAATGTGTGTTAAAGCCGTCCTTAACCTAGCTTGTTGGGAACACAATGTTCCTTTTCAGTTGCAAACTACACTCCATACATATATAAGGGGAGGTACAAGCCCAAACTCTGTTTTAGAGTGAAAACTGCAGGAACTTCAAACCGGAACTAGGAAACAGACTGAGAAACCAGAGTAAAATTTTCCCTGCAACCCGTTCCCTTTGTGCTAGATGAACGAAATTCTCTCCACATGCTCAGTTCTAAGAGATAAGTGTGTGGGAAAGCCGTCCTTCACCTACCTTGTTGGGAACACAAAGTTCATTTCCAGTTGCAAACTACACTCCATACATATATATGGGGTTATACTAGCTCCAACTCGATTTTACAGTGAAAACTGCAGGAACTTCAGACCGGCACTAGGAATCAGACTGAGGAACCAGAGTAAAAGTTTCTCCTGCAACCCGTTCCCTTTGTGCTAGATGAACGAAAGTCTCTATACATGCTCAATTCTGAGAGATAATTGTGGGTGAATGCCGTCATTCACCTAGCTTGTTGGGAAAACGAAGTTCCTTTTCAGTGTCAAACTACACTGTATACATATAAAATAGAAGTAGTAGCTCCAAAGCGGTTTTAAATTAAAAACTGCGGGAACTTCAAACCGGCACTAGGAACAGTCTGAGAAACCACAGTAAAAGTTTCTCCTGCAACACGTTCAAATTTTGCTAGATGAACGAACGTTTCTCCACATGCTCAGTTCTGAGAGATAAGTGTGTGTGAAAGCCATACTTCACCTAGCTTGTTGGGAACACAAAGTTCCTTTCAGTTGCAAACTACACTCCATAAATATATATGGGGAGGTACTATCTTCAACTCGGTTTTACAGTTAAAACAGCAGGAACTTCAAACCGGCTGTAGGAAACAGACTGAGAAACCAGAGTAAAAGTTTCTCCTGCAACCCGTTCCTTTGTGCTAGATGAACGAATGTCTCCCCACATGCTCAGTTCTGACAGATAATTTGGTGTGAAAGCCGTACTTCACCTAGCTTATTGGGAACCCAAAGTTCCTTTCTAGTTGCAAACTACACTCCATAAATATATATGGGGATGTACTAGCTCCAACTCGGTTTTAGAGTGTTAACTGCAGGAATTTCAAACCGGCACTAGGAAACAGACTGACAAACCAGAGTAATATTTTCTCCTGCAAACCGTTCCCTTTGTGCTAGATGAACGAACGTCTCTCCACATGCTCAGTTCTGAGAGATAAGTGGTGTGAAAGCCGTCCTTCACCTAGCTTGTTGGGAACACAAAGTTCATTTCCAGTTGCAAACTACACTCCATACATATATATGGGGATGTACTAGATTCAAATCGATTTTACAGTGAAAACTGCAGGAATTTCAGACCGGCACTAGGAATCAGACTGAGAAGCCAGAATAAAACTTTCTCCTGCATACAGTTCCCTTTGTGCTAGATGAACGAAATTCTCTCCACATGCTCAGTTCTGAGAGATAAGTGTGTGTGAAAGCCGTACTTCACCTAGCTTGTTGGGAACACAAAGTTCATTTTCAGATGCAAACTAGTCTCCATACATTTATAAGGGGATGTACTAGCTACAATTAGATTTTACAGTGAAAACTGCAGTAACTTCAAACCGGCACTAGGGAACATACTGAGAAACCAGAGTAAAAGATTCTCCTGCAAACCGTTCCATTTTTGCTAATAGAACGAACGTCTCTCCACAGGCTAATTTCTTAGAGATAAGTGTGTGTGAAAGCCGTTCTTCACCTAGCTTGTTGGGAATACAAAGTTCATTTCCAGTTGGAAACTACACTCCATACTTTTATATGGGGATGTACTAGATTCAACTCGATTTTACAGTGAAAACTGCAGGAATTTCAGACCGGCACTAGGAATCAGACTGAGAAACCAGAGTAAAATTTTCTATTGCAACCCGTTCCCTTTGTGCTAGATGAACGAAATTCTCTCCACATGCTCAGGTCTGATAGATAAGTGTGTGTGAATGCTGTCCTTCACCTAGCTTGTTGGGAACACAAAGTTCCTTTCCAGTTGCAAACTAAACTCCATACATATATATGGGAATGTACTAGCTCCAAAACGGTTTTACAGTGAAAACTGCAGGAACTTCAAAGCGGCAATAGGAAACAGACTGAGAAACCAGACTAAAATTTCTCCTGCAAACCGTTCACTTTGTGCTAGGTGAACGAACGTCTCTCCACATGCTCAGTTCTGACAGATAAGTTTGTGTGAAAGCCGTCCTTCACCTAGATTGTTGGGAACACAAAGTTCCTTTCCAGTTGCAAACTACAATCCATACACATATATTGGGTGGTACTAGCTCCAACTCGGTTTTACAGTGAAAACTGCAGGATCTTCAAACAGGCACTAGGAAACTGACTGAGATACAAGAGTAAAAGTTTCTTTTGAAACCCGTTCCGATTGTGCCTGATGAACGAACGACTATCCACATGATCTGTTCTGAGAGATAAGTGTGTGTGAAGGCCATACTTCACCTAGCTTGTTGGGAACACAAAGTTCCTTCTGTTGCAAACTTCACTCCATACATATATATGGGGAGGTACTAGATCCAACTCTGTTTTACTTTGAATACTGCAGGAACGTCACACCGGCACTAGGAATCAGACTGAAAAACCAGAGTAAAAATTTCCCCTGCAACCCGTTCCTTTTGTGCTAGATGAAAGAACGTCCCTCCACAGGCTCAGATCTGAGAGATAAGTTTGTGTTAAAATCATACTTCACATAGCTTGTTGGGAACACAAAGTTCCTTTTCAGTTGCAAACTACACTCCATACATATATATGGGGATGTACTAGCTACAACTCTGTTTTACACTGATAAATGCAGGAACTTCAAACCGGCACTAGGAAACAGACTGAGATAAAAGAGTAAAAGTTTCTCCTGCAAACCGTTCCCATTTTTCTAGATGAACGAAAGTATCTCCACATGCTCAGTTCTGAGAGATAAGTGTGTGTGAAAGCCATACTTCACCTAGCTTGTTGGGAACACAAAGTTCCTTCTGTTGCAAACTTCACTCCATACATATATATGGGGAGGTACTAGATCCAACTCTGTTTTACTTTGAATACTGCAGGAACTTCACACCGGCACTAGGAATCAGACTGGGAAACCAGAGTAAAAGTTTCTCCTGCAACCCGATCACTTTCTGCTAGATGAACGAACGTCTCTCCACATGCTCAGTTCTGACAGATAAGTTTGTGTGAAAGCCGTCCTTCACCTAGATTGTTGGGAACACAAAGTTCCTTTCCAGTTGCAAACTACAATCCATACATATATATGGGGTGGTACTAGCTCCAACTCGGTTTTACAGTGAAAACTGCAGGATCTTCAAACAGGCACTAGGAAACTGACTGAGATACAAGAGTAAAAGTTTCTTTTGAAACCCGTTCCGATTGTGCCTGATGAACGAACGCCTATCCACATGATCTGTTCTGAGAGATAAGTGTGTGTGAAGGCCATTCTTCACCTAGCTTGTTGGGAACACAAAGTTCCTTTTCAGTTGCAAACTACACTCCATACATATATATGGGGAAGTACTAGCTCCAACTCGGTTTTACAGTGAAAACTACACGAACTTGATACCGGCACTTGGAAACATACTGAGAAACCAGAGTAAATTTTCTCCTGCAAACCGTTCCCTTTGTGATAGATGAACGAACGTCTCTCTACATGCTCAGTTCTGAGAGATAAATGTGTGTTAAAGCCGTCCTTAACCTAGCTTGTTGGGAACACAAAGTTCTTTTCAGTTGCTAACTACACCCCATACATATATAAGGGGAGGTAATAGCCCAAACTCTGTTTTAGAGTCAAAACTGCAGGAAGTTCAAACCGGAACTAGGAAACAGACTGAGAAACCAGAGTAAAATTTTTCCTGCAACCCGTTCCCTTTGTGCTAGATGAACGAAAGTCTCTATACATGCTCAATTCTGAGAGATAATTGTGTGTGAATGCCGTCCTTCACCTACCTTGTTGGGAACACAAAGTTCATTTCCAGTTGCAAACTACACTCCATACATATATATGGGGTTATACTAGCTCCAACTCGATTTTACAGTGAAAACTGCAGGAACTTCAGACCGGCACTAGGAAACAGACTGAAAAACCAGAGTAAAAATTTCCCCTGCAACCCGTTCCCTTTGTGCTAGATGAAAGAACGTCCCTCCACAGGCTCAGATCTGAGAGATAAGTTTGTGTTAAAATCATACTTCACATAGCTTTTTGGGAACACAAAGTTCCTTTTCAGTTGCAAACTACACTCCATACATATATATGGGGATGTACTAGCTACAACTCTGTTTCACAGTGATAAATGCAGGAACTTCAAACCGGCACTAGGAAACAGACTGAGATAAAAGAGTAAAAGTTTCTCCTGCAAACCGTTCCCATTTTTCTAGATGAACGAACGTATCTCCACATGCTCAGTTCTGAGAGATAAGTGTGTGTGAAAGCCATACTTCACCTAGCTTGTTGGGAACACAAAGTTCCTTCTGTTGCAAACTTCACTCCATACATATATATGGGGAGGTACTAGATCCAACTCTGTTTTACATTGAATACTGCAGGAACTTCACACCGGCACTAGGAATCAGACTGGGAAACCAGAGTAAAAGTTTCTCCTGCAACCCGATCACTTTGTGCTAGATGAACGAAAGTCTCTCCAAATGCTCAGATCTGAGAGATAAGTGTGTGTTAAATTCGTCCTTCATCTAGCTTGTTGGGAACACAAAGTTCCTTTCCAGTTGCAAACTACAGTTCATACATATATATGGGGTTATACTAGCTCCAACTCGATTTTACAGTGAAAACTGCAGGAACATCAAAACGGCACTATTAAACAAACTGAGAAACCAGAGTAAAAGTTTCCCCTGCAACCCGTTCCATTTGTGCTAGATGAACGAACGCCTCTCCACATGCTCAGCTCTGAATGTTAAGTGTGTGTGAAAGCCGTTCATCACCTAGCTTGTTGGGAACACAAAGTTCCTTTCCACTGGCAAACTACAATCCATACATATGTATGGGTATGTAGTAGCTCCAACTCGATTTTACAGTGAAAACTGCAGGAAATTCATACCGGCACTAGGAAAAAGACTGAGAAACCAGAGTAAAAGTTTCCCCTGCCATCCGTTCCATTTGTACTAGATGAACGAACGTCTCTCCACATGCTCAATTCTGAGAGAAAAGTGTGTTTGAAAGCCGTCCTTCACCTAGCTTTTTGGGAACACAAAGTTCCTTTCCAGTTGCAAACTACACTCCGTACATATATGTGGGGAGGTAATAGCTCCAACTCGATTTTACAGTGAAAAATGCAGGAAATTCAAACCGGCACTAGGAAACAGACTGAGAAACCAGAGTAAAATTTCTCCTGCAAACCTTTCCATTTGTGCTAGAGGAACGAACGTCTCACCACATGCTCAGTTCTGACAGATAAGTTTCTGTGAAAGCCGTCCTTCAACTAGCTTGTTGGGAACACAAAGTTCCTTTCCAGTTGCAAACTACAATCCATACATATATATGGGTTGGTACTAGCTCCAACTCGGTTTTACATTGAAAACTGCAGGATCTTCAAACCGGCACTAGGAAACTGACTGAGATACAAGAGTAAAAGTTTCTCTTGCAACCCGTTCCCATTGTGCCTGATGAACGAACGCCTATCCACATGCTCTGTTCTGAGAGATATGTGTGTGTGAAGGCCATTCTTCACCTAGCTTGTTGGGAACACAAAGTTCCTTTTCAGTTGCAAACTACACTCCATACATATATATGGGGTGGTACTAGCTCCAACTCTGTTTTACAGTGAAACTACTGGAACTTAATACCGGCACTTGGAAACATACTGAGAAACCAGAGTAAATTTTCTCCTGCAAACCGTTCCCTTTGTGCTAGATGAACGAACGTCTCTCTACATGCTCATTTCTGAGAGATAAATGTGTGTTAAAGCCGACCTTAACCTAGCTTGTTGGGAACACAATGTTCTTTTTCAGTTGCAAACTACAATCCATACATATATAAGGGGTTATACTATCTCCAACTCGATTTTACAGTGAAAATTGCAGGAATTTCAGACCGGCACTAGGAATTAGACTGAGGAACCAGAGTAAAAGTTTCTCCTGCAACCCTTTTCCTTTGTGCTAGATGAACGAAAGTCTCTATACATGCTCATTTCTGAGAGATAATTGTGTTTGAATGCCGTCCTTCACCTAGCTTGTTGGGAATATGAAGTTCCTTTCCAGTGTCAAACTACAATCTATGCATATAAAATAGAAGTAGTAGCTCCAACGCGGTTTTAAAGTAAAAATTGCAGGAAATTCAAACCGGCACTAGGAAACAGTCTGAGAAACCAGAGTAAAATTTCTCCTACAACACGTTCAAATTGTGCTAGATGAACGAACGTTTCTCCACATGCTCAGTTCTGAGAGATAAGTGTGTGTGAAAGCCGTCCTTCACCTAGCTTGTTGGGAACACAAAGTTCCTTTCAGTTGCAAACTGCACTCCATACATATATATGGGGAGGTATTAGCTCCAACCCGGTTTTACAGTGAAAACTGCAGGAACTTCAAACCGGCACTAGGAAACAGACTGAAAAACCAGAGTAAAAGTTTCTCCTGCAACCCGTTCCCTTTGTGCTAGATGAAAGAATGTCCCTCCACATGCTCAGTTCTGAGAAATAAGTTTGTGTTAAAATCATACTTCACCTAGCTTGTTGGGAACACATAGTTCCTTTTCAGTTGCAAACTACACTCCATACATATATAAGGGGATGTACTAGCTCCAACACGATTTTACAGTGAAATTTGCAGGAAATTCAGACCGGCACTAGGAAACAGACTGAGAAAAAAGAGTAAAAGTTTCTCCTGCAAACCGTTCCCTTTTTGCTAGATGAAAGAACGTCTCTCCACATGCTCAGTTCTGAGAGATACGTGTGTGTGAAAGCCGTCCTTCAACTAGCTTTTTGGGAACACAAAGTTCCTTTCCAGTTGCAAACTACAAACCATACATATATATGGGGATGTTCAAGCTCCAACTCTGTTTTACAGTGAAATCTGCAGAAACTTCAAACCGGCACTAGGAAACAGACTGAGAAACCAGAGTAAAAGTTCTCCTGCAAACCGTTCAATTTGTGCTAGATGAACGAACGTCTCTCCACATGCTCTGTTTTGAGAGATAATTGTGTGTGAAAGCCAACTTTCAACTAGCTTGTTGGGAACACAAAGATCCTTTTCATTTGCAAAATACAATCCATACATATATATGGGGATGTAATAGCTCCAAATCGGTTTTACAGTGAAAACTACAGGAACATCAAACCGGCACTAGGAAACAGACTGAGAAACCAGAGAAAAAGTTTCTCCTGCAATCCGTTCCATTTGTGCTAGATGAACGAACGTCTCTATACATGCTCAGTTCTGAGACATAAGTGTGTGAAAGCCGTCCTTCAACTAGCTTGTTGGGAACACAAAGTTCCTTTCAAGTTGCAAACTACAATCCATATATATATATGGGGAGGTACTAGCTCCAACTCGGTTTTACAGTGAAATCTGCAGGAACTTCTAACCGGCACTAGGAAACAGACTGAGAAACCAGAGTAAAATTTCTCCTGCAACACGTTCCCTTTTTCCTAGATGAACGAACGTCTCTCCACAGGCTCAGTTCTGAGAGATAAGGGTGAGTGAAAGCCGTCCTTCACTTAGCTTGTTGGGAACACAAAGTTCCTTTCCAGTTGCAAACTACACTCCATACATATATATGGGGATGTACTAGCTCCAACTTGGTTTTACAGTGATAAATGCAGGAACTTCAAACCGGCACTAGGAAACAGACTGAGTAACCTGTGTAAAAATTTCTCCTGCAAACCGTTCCATTTGTGCTAGATGAACGAACGTCTCTACAAATCCTCAGTTTTGAGGGAAAAGTGTGTGTGAAAACCGTCCTTCACCTAGCTTGTTGGGAACACAAATTTCCTTTTCAGTATCTAACTACACTCCATACATTTATAAGGGGATGTACGAGCTCCAACTCGATTTTACATTGAAATCTACAGGAACATCAAACCGGCACTAGGAAACAGACTGAGAAACCAGAGTAAAAGTTTCTCCTGCAATCCGTTCCATTTGTGCTCGATGAACGAACGTCTCTATACATGCTCATTTCTGAGACATAGTTGTGTGAAAGCCGTCCTTCAACTTGCTTGGTGGGAACACAAAGTTCCTTTTCATTTGCAAACTACAATTCATACATATATATGGGTTGGTACTAGCTCCAACTCGGTTTTACAGAGTAAACTGCAGGAACTTCAAAACTGCACTAGGAAACACACTGAGAAACAAGAGTAAAATTTTCTCCTGCAACACGTTCCCATTGTTCTAGATGAACGAACGTATCTCCACAGGCTCAGTTCAGAGTGATGAGTGTGTCTGAAAGCCGTACTTCACCCAGCTTGTTGGGAACACAAAGTTCCTTTCAAGTTGCAAACTTCACTCCATACATATATATGGGGTGGTACTAGCTCCAAGTCTGTTTTACAGTAAAAACTGCAGGAACTACAAACAGGCACTAGGAAACAGACTGAGAAACCAGAGTCAAATTTTCTCCCGCAACACGTTCCCTTTTTGCTAGATGAACGAACTTCTCTCCACATGGTCAGTTCTGAGAGATAAGTGTGTGTGAAAGCCGTCCTTCACCTAGCTTGTTGGGAACACAATGTTCCTTTCCATTTGCAAACTACACTCCATACATATATATGGGGATGTACTAGCTCCAACTCGGTTTTACAGTGAAAACTGCAGGAACTTCAAACCGGCAGAAGGAAACAGAATGAGAAAACAGAGTAAAAGTTTCTCCTGCAAACCTTTCCCTTTGTGCTAGATGAAAGAACGTCTCTACACAGGCTCAGTTCTGAGAGATTAGTTTGTGTTAAAATCGAACTTCACCTAGCTTGTTGGGAGCACAAAGCTCCGTTCCAGTTGCAAACCACATTCCATACATATATATGGGGATGTACTAGCTCCAACTCTGTTTTACACTGATAACTGCAGGAAATTCAAACCGGCACAAGGAAACAGACTGAGTAACCTGAGAAAAATTTATCCTGCAACCCGTTCCCTTTGTGCTAGATGAACGAAAGTCTTTCCACATCCTCAGTTCTGAGAGAAAAGTGTGAGTGAAAGCCGTAATTCAAGTAGCTTGTTGGGAACACAAAGTTCCTTTTCAGTTGCAAACTACACTCCATACATATATATGGGGATGTAGTAGCTGCAACTCGATTTTACAGTGAAAATGCAGGAACATCAAAACAGCACTAGGAAACAGACTGAGAAACCAGAGTAAAAGTTTCCCCTGCAACCCTTTCCATTTGTGCTAGATGAACGAACGCCTCTCCACATGCTCAGCTCTGAATATTAAGTGTGTGTGAAAGCCGTTCATCACCTAGCTTGTTGGGAACACAAATTTCCTTTCCAGTAGGAAACTACAATCCATACATATGTATGGGGATGTACTAGCTCCAACTCGATTTTACAGTGAAAACTGCAGGAAATTCATACCGGCACTAGGAAAAAGACTGAGAAACCAGAGTAAAAGTTTCCCCTGCCATCCGTTCCATTTGTGCTTGATGAACGAACGTCTCTCCATATGCTCAGTTCTGAGAAATAAGTGTGTGTGAAAGCCGTCCTTCACCAAGCTTGTTGGAACACAAAGTTCCTTTCCAGTTGCAAACTCTACTCCATATATATATATGGGGATGTACTAGCTCCAACTCGGTTTTAGAGTGAAAACTGCAGGAATTTCCAACCGGCACTAGGAAACAGACTGAGAAACCAGAGTAAAAGTTTCTCCTGCAAACCGTTCCATTTGTGCTAGATGAACGAACGTCTCTCCACATGCTCAGTTCTGAGAGATATGTGTGTGTGAAAGCCATCCTTCACGTAGCTTGTTGGGAACAAAAAGTTCCTTTCCAGTTGAAAACTACACTCCATACATATATAAGGGAAGTACTAGCTCCAACGCGGTTTTAAAGTGAAAACTGCAGGAACTTCAATCCGGCACTACGAAACAGACTGAGAAAACAGAGTATAAGTTTCTCCTGCAAACCGTTCCCTTTGTGCTAGATGAACGAAAGTCTCCCCACAGGCTCAGTTCTGAGAGTTAAATGTGTGTGAAATCCGTCCTTCACATAGCTTGTTGGGAATACAAATTTCCTTTCCATTTGCAAACTACACTCCATACATGTATATTGGGAGGAATTAGCTCCAAATCTGTTTTACAGTGAAAAATGCAGGAACTACAAACCGGCACTAGGAAACAGACTGAAAAACCAGAGTAAAAGTTTCTCCTGCAACCCGTTCCCTTTGTGCTAGATGAACGAACGTCCCTTCACATGCTCATTTCTGAGAGATTAGTGTGTTTTAAGGCCGTTCTTCAACTAGGTTGTTGGGAACACAAAGTTCCTTTCAATTTGCAAACTACACTGCATACATATATAAGGGAATTACTAGCTCCAACTCGGTTTTAAAATGAAAACTGCAGGAACTGCAAACCGGCACTAGGAAACAGACTGAGAAACCAGAGTAAAATTTCTCCTGCAAACCTTTCCATTTGTGCTAGATGAACGAAAGTCTCACCACATGCTCAGTTCTGACAGATAAGTTTCTGTGAAAGCCGTCCTTCAACTAGCTTGTTGGGAACACAAAGTTCCTTTCCAGTTGCAAACTACAATCCATACATATATATGGGTTGGTACTAGCTCCAACTCGGTTTACAGTGAAAAGTGCAGGATCTTCAAACCGGCACTAGGAAACTGACTGAGATACAAGAGTAAAAGTTTCTCTTGCAACCCGTTCCAATTGTGCCTGATGAACGAACGCCTATCCACATGCTCTCTTCTGAGAGATAAGTGTGTGTGAAGGCCATTCTTCACCTAGCTTATTGGGAACACAAAGTTCCTTTTCAGTTGCAAACTACACTCCATACATATATATGGGGAGGTACTAGCTCCAACTCTGTTTTACAGTGAAAACTACACGAACTTGATACCGGCACTTGGAAACATACTGAGAAACCAGAGTAAATTTTCTCCTGCAAACCGTTCCCTTTGTGCTAGATGAACGAACGTCTCTCTACATGCTCAGTTCTGAGAGATAAATGTGTGTTAAAGCCGTCCTTAACCTAGCTTGTTGGGAACACAATGTTCCTTTTCAGTTGCAAACTACACTCCATACATATATAAGGGGAGGTAATAGCCCAAACTCTGTTTTAGAGTCAAAACTGCAGGAACTTCAGACCGGCACTAGGAATCAGACTGAGGAACCAGAGTAAAAGTTTCTCCTGCAAACCGTTTCCTTTGTGCTAGATGAACGATTGTCTCTATACATGCTCAATTCTGAGAGATAATTGTGTTTGAATGCCGTCCTTAAGATTGCTTGTTGGGAATATGAAGTTCCTTTCCAGTGTCAAACTACAATCTATGCATATAAAATAGAAGAAGTAGCTCCAACGCGGTTTTAAAGTAAAAATTGCAGGAACTTCAAACCGGCACTAGGAAACAGTCTGAGAAACCAGAGTAAAATTTCTCCTACAACACGTTCAAATTGTGCTAGATGAACGAACGTTTCTCCACATGCTCAGTTCTGAGAGATAAGTGTGTGTGAAAGCCGTCCTTCACCTAGCTTGTTGGGAACACAAAGTTCCTTTCAGTTGCAAACTGCACTCCATACATATATATGGGGAGGTATTAGCTCCAACTCGGTTTTACAGTGAAAACTGCAGGAACTTCAAACCGGCACTAGGAAACAGACTGAAAAACCAGAGTAAAAGTTTCTCCTGCAACCCGTTCCCTTTGTGCTAATTGAAAGAATGTCCCTCCACATGCTCAGTTCTGAGAGATAAGTTTGTGTTAAAATCATACTTCACCTAGCTTGTTGGGAACACATAGTTCCTTTTCAGTTGCAAACTATACTCCATACATATATAAGGGGATGTACTAGCTCCAAGACAATTTTACAGTGAAAATTGCAGGAAATTCATACCGGCACTAGGAAACAGACTGAGAAAACAGAGTAAAAGTTTCTCCTGCAAATCGTTCCCTTTTTGCTAGATGAAAGAACGTCTCTCCACATGCTCAGTTCTGAGAGATAAATGTGTGTGAAAGCCGTTCTTCAACTAGCTTTTTGGGAACACAAAGTTCCTTTCCAGTTGCAAACTACAAACCATACATATATACGGGGATGTTCAAGCTCCAACTCTGTTTTACAGTGAAATCTGCAGAAACTTCAAACCGGCACTAGGAAACAGACTGAGAAACCAGAGTAAAAGTTCTCCTGCAAACCGTTCCATTTGTGCTAGATGAACGAACGTCTCTATACATGCTCAGTTCTGAGAAATAAGTGTGTGAAAGCCGTCCTTCAACTAGCTTGTTGGGAACACAAAGTTCCTTTCAAGTTGAAAACTACACTCCATACATATATAAGGGAAGTACTAGCTCCAACGCGGTTTTAAAGTGAAAACTGCAGGAACTTCAATCCGGCACTACGAAACAGACTGAGAAAACAGAGTATAAGTTTCTCCTGCAAACCGTTCCCTTTGTGCTAGATGAACGAAAGTCTCCCCACACGCTCAGTTCTGAGAGATAAATGTGTGTGAAATCCGTCCTTCACATAGCTTGTTGGGAATACAAATTTCCTTTCCATTTGCAAACTACACTCCATACATATATATTGGGAGGAATTAGCTCCAACTCTGTTTTACAGTGAAAAATGCAGGAACTACAAACCGGCACTAGGAAACAGACTGAAAAACCAGAGTAAAAGTTTCTCCTGCAACCCGTTCCCTTTGTGCTAGATGAACGAACGTCCCTTCACATGCTCATTTCTGAAAGATTAGTGTGTTTTAAGGCCGTTCTTCAACTAGGTTGTTGGGAACACAAAGTTCCTTTCAATTTGCAAACTACACTGCATACATATATAAGGGAATTACTAGCTCCAACTCGGTTTTAAAATGAAAACTGCAGGAACTGCAAACCGGCACTAGGAAACAGACTGAGAAACCAGAGTAAAATTTCTCCTGCAAACCTTTCCATTTGTGCTAGATGAACGAAAGTCTCACCACATGCTCAGTTCTGACAGATAAGTTTCTGTGAAAGCCGTCCTTCAACTAGCTTGTTGGGAACACAAAGTTCCTTTCCAGTTGCAAACTACAATCCATACATATATATGGGTTGGTACTAGCTCCAACTCGGTTTACAGTGAAAAGTGCAGGATCTTCAAACCGGCACTAGGAAACTGACTGAGATACAAGAGTAAAAGTTTCTCTTGCAACCCGTTCCAATTGTGCCTGATGAACGAACGCCTATCCACATGCTCTCTTCTGAGAGATAAGTGTGTGTGAAGGCCATTCTTCACCTAGCTTGTTGGGAACACAAAGTTCCTTTTCAGTTGCAAACTACACTCCATACATATATATGGGGAGGTACTAGCTCCAACTCTGTTTTACAGTGAAAACTACACGAACTTGATACCGGCACTTGGAAACATACTGAGAAACCAGAGTAAATTTTCTCCTGCAAACCGTTCCCTTTGTGCTAGATGAACGAACGTCTCTCTACATGCTCAGTTCTGAGAGATAAATGTGTGTTAAAGCCGTCCTTAACCTAGCTTGTTGGGAACACAATGTTCCTTTTCAGTTGCAAACTACACTCCATACATATATAAGGGGAGGTAATAGCCCAAACTCTGTTTTAGAGTCAAAACTGCAGGAACTTCAGACCGGCACTAGGAATCAGACTGAGGAACCAGAGTAAAAGTTTCTCCTGCAAACCGTTTCCTTTGTGCTAGATGAACGAATGTCTCTATACATGCTCAATTCTGAGAGATAATTGTGTTTGAATGCCGTCCTTAAGCTTGCTTGTTGGGAATATGAAGTTCCTTTCCAGTGTCAAACTACAATCTATGCATATAAAATAGAAGTAGTAGCTCCAACGCGGTTTTAAAGTAAAAATTGCAGGAACTTCAAACCGGCACTAGGAAACAGTCTGAGAAACCAGAGTAAAATTTCTCCTACAACACGTTCAAATTGTGCTAGATGAACGAACGTTTCTCCACATGCTCAGTTCTGAGAGATAAGTGTGTGTGAAAGCCGTCCTTCACCTAGCTTGTTGGGAACACAAAGTTCCTTTCAGTTGCAAACTGCACTCCATATATATATATGGGGAGGTATTAGCTCCAACTCGGTTTTACAGTGAAAACTGCAGGAACTTCAAACCGGCACTAGGAAACAGACTGAAAAACCAGAGTAAAAGTTTCTCCTGCAACCCGTTCCCTTTGTGCTAATTGAAAGAATGTCCCTCCACATGCTCAGTTCTGAGAGATAAGTTTGTGTTAAAATCATACTTCACCTAGCTTGTTGGGAACACATAGTTCCTTTTCAGTTGCAAACTATACTCCATACATATATAAGGGGATGTACTAGCTCCAAGACAATTTTACAGTGAAAATTGCAGGAAATTCATACCGGCACTAGGAAACAGACTGAGAAAACAGAGTAAAAGTTTCTCCTGCAAATCGTTCCCTTTTTGCTAGATGAAAGAACGTCTCTCCACATGCTCAGTTCTGAGAGATAAATGTGTGTGAAAGCCGTTCTTCAACTAGCTTTTTGGGAACACAAAGTTCCTTTCCAGTTGCAAACTACAAACCATACATATATACGGGGATGTTCAAGCTCCAACTCTGTTTTACAGTGAAATCTGCAGAAACTTCAAACCGGCACTAGGAAACAGACTGAGAAACCAGAGTAAAAGTTCTCCTGCAAACCGTTCCATTTGTGCTAGATGAACGAACGTCTCTATACATGCTCAGTTCTGAGAATAAGTGTGTGAAAGCCGTCCTTCAACTAGCTTGTTGGGAACACAAAGTTCCTTTCAAGTTGCAAACTACAATCCATATATATATATGGGGTGGTACTAGCTCCAACTCGGTTTTACAGTGAAATCTGCAGGAACTTCAAACCGGCACTAGGAAACAGACTGAGAAACAAGAGTAAAGTTTCCCCTGCAACACGTTCACTTTTTCCTAGATGAACGAACGTCTCTCCACAGGGTCAGTTCTGAGAGATAAGAGTGAGTGAAAGCCGTCCTTCACCTAGCTTGTTGGGAACACAAAGTTCCTTTCCAGTTGCAAACTACACTCCATACATATATATGGGGATGTACTAGCTCCAACTTGGTTTTACAGTGATAAATGCAGGAACTTCAAACCGGCACTAGGAAATAGACTGAGTAATTTGAGTAAAAATTTCTCCTGCAAACCGTTCCCTTTGTGCTAGATGAACGAACGTCTCTACACATCCTCAGTTTTGAGGGAAAAGTGTGTGTGAAAACCGTCCTTCACCTAGCTTGTTGGGAACACAAATTTCCTTTTCAGTATCTAACTACACTCCATACATTTATAAGGGGATGTACTAGCTCCAACTCGATTTTACATTGAAATCTACAGGAACATCAAACCGGCACTAGGAAACAGACTGAGAAACCAGAGTAAAAGTTTCTCCTGCAATCCGTTCCATTTGTGCTCGATGAACGAACGTCTCTATACATGCTCATTTCTGAGACATAGTTGTGTGAAAGCCGTCCTTCAACTTGCTTGTTGGGAACACAAAGTTCCTTTACAGTTGCAAACTACACTCCAAACTTATATAAGGGGAGGTATTAGCTCCAACTCGGTTTTACAGTGAAAACTGCAGGAACTTCAAAACAGCACTAAGAAACAGACTGAGAAACAAGAGTAAAATTTTCTCCTGCAAACCGTTCCCTTTGTGAAAGATGAACGAACGTCTCTCCACATGCTCAATTCTGAGAGATAAGTGTGTGTGAAAGCCGTCCTTCAACTAGCATGTTGGGAACACAAAATTCATTTCCAGTTGCAAACTACACTCCATATATATATAAGGGGATGTACTAGTTCCAAAATAATATTACAGTGAAAACTGCAGGAATATCAGACCAGGTCTAGGAATCAGAATGAGAAAACAGAGTAAAACTTTCTCCTGCAACCCGTTCCCTTTGCGCTAGGTGAACGAAATTATCTCCACATTCTCAGTTCTGAGTGATAAGTGTGTGTGAAAGCCGTCCTTCACCTAGTTGGTTGGAAAAACAAAGTTCCTTTCCAGTTGCAAACTACACTCCATAGATATATATATGGGGATGTACTAGCTCCAAATCGGTTTTACAGTGAAAACTGCAGGAACTTCAAACCTGCACTAGGAAACAGACTGAGAAACCAGAGAAAAATTTTCCCCTGCATCACGTTCACTTTGTGCTAGATGAAAGAACGTCTCTCCACAGGCTCATTTCTGAGAGATTAGTTTGTGTTAAAATCGTACTTCATCTAGCTTTTTGGGAGCACAAAGTTCCTTTCCAGTTGCAAACTACAATCCATACATATATATGGGGATGTAGAAACTCCAACTCGGTTTTACAGTGATAACTGCAGGAACTTCAAACCGGCACTAGGATACAGACTGAGTAACATGAGTAAAAATTTCTCCTGCAAACCGTTCCCTTTGTGCTAGATGAACGAAAGTCTCTCCACATCCTCAGTTCTGAGAGAACAGTGTGTGTGAAAGCCGTCCTTCACCTAGCTTGTTGGGAACACAAAGTTCCTTTTCAGATACTAGCTACACTCCATACATTTATAAGGGGATGTACTAGCTCCAACTCGATTTTACAGTGAAAACTGCAGGAAATTCAGACCGGCACTAGGAAACAGACAGGGAAACCAAAGTAAAGTTTCACTTGCAATCCGTTCCCTTTGTGCTAGATGAACGAACGTCTCTCCACAGGCTCAGTTCAGAGTGATAAGTGTGTGTGAAAGCCTTACTTCACCTAGCTTGTTGGGAACACAATGTTCCTTTCCAGTTGCAAACTTCACTCCATACATATATATGGGGGAGTACTAGCTGCAACTCAGTTTTACAGTGAAAACTGCAGGAAATACAAACTGGCACTAGAAAACAGACTGAGAAACCAGAGTAAAAGTTTCTCCTGCCACACGTTCCCTTTGTGCTAGATGAACGAACGTTTCTCCACAGGCTCAGTTCTGAGAGATAAATGTTTGTGAAAGCCGTACTTCACATAGCTTGTTGGGAACACAAAGTTCATTTCCAGTTGCAAACTGCACTCAATACATATAAATGGGGATGTACTAGCTCCAACTCGGTTTTACAGTGAAAACTGCTGTAAATTCAAACAGGCACTAGGAAACAGACTGAGAAACCACAGTAAAAGTTCTCCTGCAAACCGTTCAATTTGTGCTAGATGAACGAACGTCTCTTCACAGGATCAGTTCTGAGAGATAAGTGTGTGTGAAAACAGTACTTCACCTAGTGTGTTGGGAACACAAAATTTCTTTTCAGTTGCAAACTATACTCCATAAATATATATGGGTATGTACTAGCTCCAAATCGGTTTTACAGTGAAAACTGCAGAAACTTCAAACCGGCACGAGGAAACAGACTGAGAAACCTGATTAAAGTTTCTCCTGCAAAACGTTCCCTTTGTGCTAGATGAACGAACGTCTCTCCACATGCTCAGTTCTGAGACATAATTTTGTGTGAAAGCCGTACTTCACCTAGATTGTTGGGAACACAAAGTTCATTTCCAGTTGCAAACTACACTCCATACATATAAATGGGGATGTACTAGCTAAAACTCGGTTTTACAGTGGAAACTGCAGGAACTTCAAACCGGCACTAGGAAACAGACTGAGAAACCAGAGTAAAGTTTCCCCTGCAACACGTTCCCTTTTTCCTAGATGAACGAACGTCTCTCCACAGGGTCAGTTCTGAGAGATAAGAGTGAGTGAAAGCCGTCCTTCACCTAGCTTGTTGGGAACACAAAGTTCCTTTCCAGTTGCAAACTACACTCCATACATATATATGGGGATGTACTAGCTCCAACTTGGTTTTACAGTGATAAATGCAGGAACTTCAAACCGGCACTAGGAAACAGACTGAGTAACTTGAGTAAAAATTTCTCCAGCAAACCGTTCCCTTTGTGCTAGATGAACGAACGTGTCTACACATCCTCAGTTTTGAGGGAAAAGTGTGTGTGAAAACTGTCCTTCACCTAGCTTGTTGGGAACACAAATTTCCTTTTCAGTATCTAACTACACTCCGTACATTTATAAGGGGATGTACTAGCTCCAACTCGATTTTACATTGAAATCTACAGGAACATCAAACCGGCACTAGGAAACAGACTGAGAAACCAGAGTAAAAGTTTCTCCTGCAATCCGTCCCATTTGTGCTCAATGAACGAACGTCTCTATACATGCTCATTTCTGAGACATAGTTGTGTGAAAGCCGTCCTTCAACTTGCTTGTTGGGAACACAAAGTTCCTTTACAGTTGCAAACTACACTCCAAACTTATATAAGGGGAGGTATTAGCTCCAACTCGGTTTTACAGTGAAAACTGCAGGAACTTCAAAACAGCACTAAGAAACAGACTGAGAAACAAGAGTAAAAGTTTCTCCTGCCACACGATCCCTTTGTGCTAGATGAACGAACGTTTCTCCACAGGCTCAGTTCTGAGAGATAAATGTTTGTGAAAGCCGTACTTCACATAGCTTGTTGGGAACACAAAGTTCATTTCCAGTTGCAAACTGCACTCCATACATATAAATGGGGATGTACTAGCTCCAACTCGGTTTTACAGTGAAAACTGCAGTAAATTCAAACAGGCACTAGGAAACAGACTGAGAAACCACAGTAAAAGTTCTCCTGCAAACCGTTCAATTTGTGCTAGATGAACGAACGTCTCTCCACAGGATCAGTTCTGAGAGATAAGTGTGTGTGAAAACCGTACTTCACCTAGTGTGTTGGGAACACAAAATTTCTTTTCAGTTGCAAACTATACTCCATAAATATATATGGGTATGTACTAGCTCCAAATCGGTTTTACAGTGAAAACTGCAGAAACTTCAAACCGGCACGAGGAAACAGACTGAGAAACCTGATTAAAGTTTCTCCTGCCAAACGTTCCCTTTGTGCTAGATGAACGAACGTCTCTCCACATGCTCATTTCTGAGACATAATTTTGTGTGAAAGCCGTACTTCACCTAGATTGTTGGGAACACAAAGTTCATTTCCAGTTGCAAACTACACTCCATACATATAAATGGGGATGTACTAGCTAAAACTCGGTTTTACAGTGGAAACTGCAGGAACTTCAAACCAGCACTAGGAAACAGACTGAGAAACCAGAGTAAAAGTTTCTCCTGCAAAACGTTCAATTTATGCTAGATGAACGAATGTCTCTCCACATGCTCAATTCTGAGAGTCTAGTGTGTGTGAAAGCCGTCCTTCACCTAGCTTGTTGGGAACACAAAGTTCCTTTCCAGTTGCAAACTACACTCCAAACTTATATAAGGGGAGGTATTAGCTCCAACTCGGTTTTACAGTGAAAACTGCAGGAACTTCAAAACAGCACTAGGAAACAGACTGAGAAACAAGAGTAAAAATTTCTCCTGCAAACCGTTCCCTTTTTGCTAGATGAACGATCGTCTCTCCACATGCTCAATTCTGAGAGATAAGTGTGTGTGAAAGCCGTCTTTCACCTAGCATGTTGGGAACACAAAATTCATTTCCAGTTGCAAACTACACTCCATACATATATAAGGGGATGTACTAGTTCCAACACGATACTACAGTGAAAACTGCTGGAATATCAGACCGGGTCTAGGAATCAGAATGAGAAAACAGAGTAAAACTTTCTCCTTCAACCCGTTCCCTTTGTGCTAGGTGAATGAAATTATCTCCACATTCTCAGTTCTGAGTGATAAGTGTGTGTGAAAGCCGTCCTTCACCTAGCTGGATGGAAACACAAAGTTCCTTTCCAGTTGCAAACTACTCTCCATAGATATATATATGGGGATGTAGTAGCTCCAACTCGGTTTTACAGTGATAACTGCAGGAACTTCAAACCGGCACTAGGAAACAGACTGAGTAACCTGAGTAAAAATTTCTCCTGCAAACCGTTCCCTTTGTGCTAGATGAACGAACGTCTCTCCACATACTCATTTCTGAAAGGTTAGTGTGTTTGAAAGCAGTCCTTCAACTAGTTTGTTGGGAACACAAAGTTCCTTTCAAGTTGCAAACTACACAGCATACATATATAAGGGAATTACTAGCTCCAACTCGGTTTTACAGTGAAAACTGCAGGAACTTCAAACCGGCACTAGGAAACAGACTGAGAAACCAGAGTAAAAGTTCCCCTGCAACCCGTTCCCTTTGTGCAAGATGACCGAACGTCTCTCCACAGGCTCAGTTCTGAGAGTTAATTGTGTGTGAAAGCCGTACTTTACCTTGCTTGTTGGGAACACAAATTACCTTTCCAGTTGCAAACTACAATCCATACATATATATGGGGATATACTAGCTCAAAATCTGTTTTACAGTGAAAACGACAGGAACTTCAAAACGGCACAAGGAAACAAACTGAGAAACCACAGTAATAGTTTCTCCGGCAACACTTTCCCTTTGTGCTAGGTGAACGAAAGTCTCTCCACATGCTCAGTTCAGAGAGATATGTGTGTGTGAAATCCGTCCTTCACCTAGCTTGTTGGGAACACAAAGTTCCTTTCCAGTTGCAAACTACACTCCATACATATATATGGGGATGTAGTAGCTCCAACTAGATTTTACAGTGAAAACTGCAGGAATTTCAGACCGGCACTAGGAAACAGACAGAGAAACCAAAGTAAAGTTTCTCCTGCAAACCGTTCCCTTTGTGCTAGATGAACGAACGTCTCTCCACATGCTCATTTCTGAGAGATTAGTGTGTTTGAAAGCAGTCCTTCAACTAGTTTGTTGGGAACACAAAGTTCCTTTCAAGTTGCAAACTACACAGCATACATATATAAGGGAATTACTAGCTCCAACTCGGTTTTACAGTGAAAACTGCAGGATCTTCAAACCGGAACTAGGAAACAGACTGAGAAACCAGAGTAAAAGTTCTCCTGCAACCCGTTCATTTTGTGCTAGATGAACGAACGTCTCAACATATGCTAAGTTTTGAGAGATAAGTGTGTGTGAAAGCCGTACTTCAGCTAGCTTGTTGGGAACAAAAAGTTCCTTTCCAGTTGCAAACTACACTCCATATTTATACATGGGTATGTACTAGCTCCAAATCTGTTTTACAGTGAAAATTGCAGGAACTTCAAACCGGCACTAGGAAACAAACTGAGAAACCATACTAAAAGTTTCTCCTACAACCCGTTCCCTTTGTGCAAGATGAACGAACGTCTCTCCACAGGCTCAGTTCTGAGAGTTAATTGTGTGTGAAAGCCGTACTTTACCTTGCTTGTTGGGAACACAAATTACCTTTCCAGTTGCAAACTACAATCCATACATATATATGGGGATATACTAGCTCAGAATCGGTTTTACAGTGAAAACGGCAGGAACTTCAAAACGGCACAAGGAAACAAACTGAGAAACCACAGTAATAGTTTCTCCGGCAACACTTTCCCATTGTGCTAGGTGAACGAAAGTCTCTCCACATGCTCAGTTCAGAGAGATATGTGTGTGTGAAATCCGTCCTTCACCTCGCTTGTTGGGAACACAAAGTTCCTTTCCAGTTGCAAAATTCACTCCATACATATATATGGGGAGGTACTAGCTGCAACTCAGTTTTACAGTGAAACCTGCAGGAAATACAAACTGGCACTAGAAAACAGACTGAGAAACCAGAGAAAAAGTTTCTCCTGCAACACGTTCCCTTTTTGCTAGATGAACGAACTTCTCTCCACAGGGTCAGTTCTGAGAGATATGTGTGTGTGAAAGCCGTCCTTCACCTAGCTTGTTGGGAACACAAAGTTCTTTTCCAGTTGCAAACTACACTCCATACATATATATGGGGAGGTACTAGCTCCAACTCGGTTTTACAGTGAAAACTGCAGGAAATTCAAACCGGCATTAGGAAACAGACTGAAAAACCAGAGTAAAATTTTCTCCTGCAACACGTTCCCTTAGTGCTAGATGAACGAAATTCTCTCCAAATCCTCTGTTCTTAGAGATAATGTGTGTGAAAGCCGTCCTTCACATAGCTTGATGGGAACACAAAGATACTTTTCAGTTACAAACTACACTCCATACATATATATGGGGAGGTATTAGCTCCAAATCTGTTTTACAGTGAAAACTACTGGAAACTCTACCCGGCACTAGGAAAGAGACTGAGAAACCAGAGTAAAAGTTTCTCCTGCAAAACATTCAATTTATGCTAGATGAACGAAAGTCTCTCCACATGCTCAGTTCTGAGAGTCTAATGTGTGTGAAAGCCGTCCTTAACATAGCTTGTTGGGAACACAAAGTTCCTTTACAGTTGCAAACTACACTCCAAACTTATATAAGGGGAGGTATTAGCTCCAAATCGGTTTTACAGTGAAAACTGCAGGAACTTCAAAACAGCACTAGGAAACAGACTGAGTAACAAGAGTAAAATTTTCTCCTGCAAACCGTTCCCTTTGTGCAAGATGAACGAACGTCTCTCCACATGCTCAATTCTGAGAGATAAGTGTGTGTGAAAGCCGTCCTTCAACTAGCATGTTGGGAACACAAAATTCATTTCCAGTTGCAAACTACACTCCATATATATATAAGGGAATGTACTAGTTCCAAAATAATATTACAGTGAAAACTGCAGGAATATCAGACCGGGTCTAGGAATCAGAATGAGAAAACAGAGTAAAACTTTCTCCTGCAACCCGTTCCCTTTGTGCTAGGTGAACGAAATTATCTCCACATTCTCAGTTCTGAGTGGTAAGTGTGTGTGAAAGCCGTCCTTCACCTAGCTGGTTGGAAAAACAAAGTTCCTTTCCAGGTGCAAACTACACTCCATAGATATATATATGGGGATGTACTAGCTGAAACTCGGTTTTACAGTGAAAACTGCAGGAACTTCAAACCGGCACTAGGAAACAGACTGAGAAACCAGAGTAAAAGTTTCTCCTGCAACACGTTCCCTTTTGGCTAGATGAACGAACTTCTCTCCACAGGGTCAGTTCTGAGAGATATGTGTGTGTGAAAGCCTTACTTCACATAGCTTGTTGGGAACACATAGTTCCTTTACATTTGCAAACTACACTCCATACATATATATGGGTATGTACTATCTCCAACTCGGTTTTACAGTGAAAACTGCAGGAAGTTCAAACCGGCACTAGGAAACCGACTGACAAACCAGAGTAAAAGTTTCTCCTGCAAACTTTTCCCTTTGTGCTAGATGAAAGAACGTCTCTCCACAGGCTAATTTCTGAGAGATTAGTTTGTGTTAAAATCGTACTTCACCTAGCTTGTTGGGAGCACAAAGTTCCTTTCCAGTTGCAAACTACACTCCATAATTATATATGGGGAATTACTAGCTCCAACTCGGTTTTACAGTGATAAATGCAGGAACTTCAAACCGGCACTAGGATACAGACTGAGTAACCTGAGTAAAAATTTCTCCTGCAAACCGTTCCCTTTGTGCTAGATGAACGAAAGTCTCTCCACATCCTCAGTTCTGAGAGAAAAGTGTGTGTGAAAGCCGTCCTTCACCTAGCTTGTTGGAACACAAAGTTCCTTTTCAGTTTCTAGCTACACTCCATACATATATAAGGGGATGTACTAGCTCCAACTCAATTTTACAGTGAAAACTGAAGGAAATTCAGACCGGCACTAGGAATCAGACAGAGAAACCAAAGAAAAGTTTCTCCTGCAATCCGTTCCCTTTGTGCTAGATGAACGAACGTCTCTCCACATGCTCATTTCTGAGAGATTAGTGTGTTTGAAAGCCGTCCTTCAATTAGTTTGTTGGGAACACAAAGTTCCTTTCAAGTTGCAAACTACACTGCATACATATATAAGGGAATTACTAGCTCCAACTCGGTTTTACAATGAAAACTGCAGGAACTTCAAACCGGCACTAGGAAACAGACTGAGAAACCAGAGTAAAAGTTCTACTGCCAACCGTTCATTTTGTGCTAGATAAACGAACGTCTCAACTCATGCTCCGTTTTGAGAGATAAGTGTGTGTGAAAGCCGTACTTAACGTAGTTTGTTGGGAACAAAAAGTTCCTTTCCAGTTGCAAACGACACTCCATACATATACAAGGGGATGTACTGGCTCCAACTCGGTTTTACAGTGAAAATTGCAGGAACTTCAAACCGGCACTAGGAAACAAACTGAGAAACCAGAGTAAAAGTTTATCCTACAAACCTTTCCCTTTGTGCAAGATGAACCAACGTCTCTCCACAGGCTCTGTTCTCAGAGATAAGTGTTTGTGAAAGCCGTACTTCACCTAACTTGTTGGGAACACAAAGTTCATTTCCAGTTGCATACTACACTCAATACATATATATGGGGATGTACTAGCTCCAACTCGGTTTTACAGTGAAAACTGCAGGAACTTCAAACCGGCACTAGGAAACAGACTGAGGAACCAGAGTAAAAGTTTCTCCTGCCACACGTTCCCTTTGTGCTAGATGAACGAACGTTTCTCCACAGGCTCAGTTCTGAGAGATAAGTGTTTGTGAAAGCCGTACTTCACCTAACTTGTTGGGAACACAAAGTTCATTTCCAGTTGCAAACTACACTCAATACATATATATGGGGATGTACTAGCTCCAACTCGGTTTTACAGTGAAAATTGCAGTAAATTCAAACCGGCACTAGGAAACAGACTGAGAAACCACAGTAAAAGTTCTCCTGCAAACCGTTCAATTTGTGCTAGATGAACGAACGTCTCTCCACATGCTCAAATGTGACAGATAAAGGTGTGTGAAAGCCGCCCTTCACCGAGCTTTTTGGACACACTAAGTTCCTTTCCAGTTGCAAAATACACTCCATACATATATATGGGGAGGTACTAACTCCAACTCTTTTTTACAGTGAAAACTGCAGGAACTTCAAACCGGCACTAGGAAACATACTGAGAAACCAGAGTAGAAGTTTCTCCTGCAACCCGTTCCCTTTGTGCTAGATGAACGAACGTCTCTAAACATGCTGAGTTCTGTGACAATAGTGTGTGTGAATGCCATACTTCAACTAGCTTGTTGGGAACACAAAGTTCCTTTCCAGTTGCAAACTACAATCCATACATATATATGAGCATGTACTAGCTCCAACTCTGTTTTACAGTGAAAACTGCAGGACTTCAAACCGGCACTAGGAAACAGACTGAGAAACCAGAGTAAAATTTTCTCCTGCAACACGTTCCCTTTGTGATAGATGAACGAACTTCTCTCCACATGGTCAGTTCTGAGGGATATGTGTGTGTGAAAGCCGTCCTTCACCTAGCTTGTTGGGAACACAAAGTTCTTTTCCTGTTGCAAACTACACTCCATACATATATATGGGGAGGTACTAGCTCCAAATCGGTTTTACAGTGAAAACTGCAGGAACTTCCAACCTGCACTAGGAAACAGACTGAGAAACCAGAGTAAAAGTTTCTCCTGCAAACCGTTCACTTTGTGCTAGATGAACGAACGTCGCTCCACAGGCTCATTTCTGAGAGATAAGTGTGTGTGAAAACCGTCCTTCACCTAGCTTGTTGGGAACACAAAGATTATTTTCAGTTGCAAACTACACTCCATACATATATATGGTTAGGTACTAGCTCCAACTCGGTTTTACACTGAAAACTGCAGGACATTCAAACCGACATTAGGAAACAGACTGAGAAACCAGAGTAAAAGTTTCTCCTGCAACCCGTTCCCTTTTTGCTAGATGAAGGAACGTCTCTCCAGATGCTCACTTCTGAGAGATATGTGTGTGTGAATGCCATACTTCACCCAGCTTGTTGGGAACACAAAGTTTCTTTTCATTTGCAAACTACACTCCATACTTATTTATGGTGATATTCTGTCTCCAACTGTGTTTCATAATTTAAACTGGTGGAAATCCCAACAGCACTAGGATACAGACTGAGAATCCGGAGTAATTTGTTCTCCTGCATCCCCTTCTCTTTGTGCTAGATGAAGAAATATCTCTCCTCATGGTCATTTCTGAGAGATAAATTTGTGTGAAAGACCTTCTTCACCTGGCTCCTTTCGAACATTATGTTTCTTTTTAGTTCCTAAAATCCCTACATTCATGTATATTGGGATGTAGTGTCTGCCTATTTGATTTACAGTGATATCTGCATGAAGTTCAGACCGAGACTAGGAAAAATACTGAGTAGTCAGTATAAGCGTTTCAACTGTAAACATTAGCTTTATGGTATATATTCGAACGTCTCTCCTCAAGCTCATTTCTGAGAGATAATTGTCCATGAAAGCAGTCTTTCACCTATCTTCCTGGGAACACATAGTTACTTTTGTGTTGGAATCAACACTACATTTATATATTTTTGGGATGTACTAGCTCGTATTCTGTTTTGCTCTGAAAGCCGCATGAACTTCAAACCGGCAGTAGGAAACCGACTAAGAAACCATTATAAGTCTTTCTACTGAACCCACTCCCTTTTGCTAGATGAACGAACGTCTCTCTATATGTTGAATATTGAGTGTTAAGTGTGTGGGAAGTCTTCAATCTTCTAGGTTGTTGGGAACACATTTTTTTCTGTTGGAAACTGCCCTACATACATATATATGGGGATTACTAGCTCCAACTCAGCTTTACAAAATCTTTATGAAATTTACCCGGATCTATAATAAGATACTGAGAAACCAGAGTAATTTTTTCTACTACAGTCCATTCCATTTATACTGGATGATAGAACTTCTCTTCTCATTCTCAATTCTGACAGATAAATATTTGTGTATGGAATCAGAAACCTTACTTGTTGGGAAAACAGTTTCTTTTCAGTAGGTAAATACACTACATGCATATATATGGGGAGGTACTAGCTCCAACTTTGTTTTACAGTGAAAACTACGTGAACTTCAAAGCGGCACTCTGAATCATACTGTGAGTCCATGGTAAGTGTTTCTATTTCAACCCTTTTCCTTTTTATAAATGAACGAACTTCTCTCCACTTGCACAATTCTGAGTGTTAAGTGTGTGTGAAAGTCTTCAATCAAATTTCTTCTTGGGAACACACAGTTTCTTATGAGTGGGTAAATTCATTACTTTTGTATAAATTTGGAGATACTAGTTTCAACTCGTTTTTACAATAAAAACTGCATGAACTTCCAACCAGCACTAGGAAGCATAGTGAGAATCCAGTGTAGGTGTTTCTCCTGCAAGCCATTTCCTTTATGCTAGACAAATGAATGTCTCTCCACATTCTCAATATTCAGAACTGAATGAGTGTTGAAGCCATCCTTCACCTACCTTGTTGAAAACCCAGAGTTTCAGTTCAATGGAAATTACTTTTCTTTCATATATATAGGAACTTTCTAGCACGGACTCGGTTTTATACTGCAAACTGCTTTTATTTGAAACCGGCTTTGAGAAACATGCTGACAACTCAGAGAATCTGTTTCTGTATATCACTTAACCTTCAATGCTGGATGAAAAAAACTCTCCACAGGCTTACTTCTGACATCTGAATTTGTTTTGGAGACGACCTTCACCTAACTTGTTTGAAAACCAGAGGTTTTGTTATAGGGGAACTAAGCTACTTACGTATCTAAGGGCAGGCGCTCACTCCAACGTGGTTTTCCACACTAAATCGCTTTTACATTGAAAACGGCGTTAGGAAACATGCTGAAATTTTAGAGAATGTGTGTCTGTAATACCTCTGCATTTTATTCGGCATGAAGGAACTCCTCTCAACATGCTCAATTTTCATAACTCTATGAGTTTGGAAGCTGTAATTCACCTAGCTTGTTGGAAACCCAGAGTTTCAGTCCAAGGCAAACTAAGCTGCTTCCATATATATCGGGATGTAATAGTACTAACTCAATTTTAAACTGCAAATCGCCTTTACTTGAAATCGGCTTTGAGAAACATGCTGAGAAATCAGAGTAATTATTTCTGTATGTCACTAAACCTTCAATGCTGGATGAAAGAACGCCTCTCCACAAGCTCAATTCTGACATCTGAGTTTGCGTTGGAGCCGTCCTTCAGCTAACTTGTTGGAAATCCAGAGTTTCTGGTATAGGGGAAGTACACTACTTACATATCTAAGGGGAGACCCTCGCTCCAACGCGGTTTTCCACAGCAAACTGGTTTTACATTGAAAAAGGTGTTAGGAAACATGCTTAGAAATCATAGAATTTGTGTCTAGAATACCTCTGCCTTTTATGCTGCATGAAGGAATGCCTCTCAACATGCTCAATTATCAGATCTGTACGAGTGTGAAAGCCGTTCTTCACCAAGCTTTTTGGAAACCCAGTGTTTCAGTCCAAGGTAAACTACGCTGCTTTCCAATATATGGGGATGTACTAGCATGAACTCGATTTTTCACGGCAATCGGCTTTTACTTGAAACCGGCTTTGAGAAACATGCTGAGAAATCAGAGTACTTGTTTCTGTATGTAACTTAACCTTCAAGGCTGGATGAAAGAAGCCTCTCCACAAGCTCACTTTTGACATCTGAATTTCTCTTGGAACTGTCCTTCACCTAACTTTTTGGAACTCCAGTTTCTTGTATAGGGGAACTACCCTACTTACATATGTAAGGGGGGGCTCTCGCTCCAACTTCGTTTTCCAGATTAAACCGCTTTTACATTGAAACCGGCGTAAGAAACATGCTCAGATATCAGAGAATGTGTGTCTAGAAGTCCCTCTGCCTTTTATGCTGGATGAAGGAACGCCTCTCCACATGCTCAGTTTTCAGGAATATAGGAGTGTGGAAGCCACCTTTCACCTAGCTTGCTGGAAACCCAGATTTTCAGTCAAAGGTAAACTTCGTTACTTTCATATATATGGGGACGAACTAGCACGAACTCAGTTTTTCACTGCAAACCGCTTTTACTTGAAACCGGGTTTAAGAAACATACTGAGAAATCAGAGAACGTGTTTGTACATTTCACTCTGCCTTTTATGTTTGCTGTGAAACGCTGGTTTGAAAGAAAAATCACTTTGCTTTGGTAAACTGCTTTGAATCGAGTTCCTCCGCTTTGATATGTAAATTGGGTAGTTCCCGTTTTCCAGAAGCTCTGGTTTTCCAACATGTTAGGAGAAGGACTTCTCCAACACAAATTGAAATGTCAGAAGTGATCTTGTGGAAAGGCATTCTTTCATCCAGCATTGAAGGTTAAGTGACATACAGAAATACTTACTCTGAATTCTCAGCATGTTTCCTAATGCCAGTTTCTAAGGAAGAGTGGTTTGCTGTGGAAAACCGCTTTGGAGCGAGAGCCTCTGCTTAGATATGTAAGCAGCGTAGTTCCCCTAGACCAGAAACCCTTGTTTTCGAAGAATTTATGTGAAGAATGGCTCCAACTCACATTTAGATGTCAGAAGTGAGCATGTTGGGAGGCGTTCCTTCTTCCACCATTGAAGGTTAAGTGACATACTGAAACACTCACTCTGATTTCTTAGCATGTTTCTGAAATCCGTTTCAAGTAAAAACGTCTTGCTGTGAAAATGGGAGTTGGTGCTAGTTCGTTCGCATATATATGAAAGCAGCGTTGTTTCCCTAGTCCAGAAACTGTTGGTTCCCAATGAGCTAGGTGAAGGACGGCTTCCATACATACACAGATTTGAAAATAGAGCATGTGTAGAGGCCTTATTTCACCCAGCATAAAAGGCAGAGTGACATGTAGAAACACATTCTCTGATTTCTCAGCATGTTTACTAATGCTGATTTCAAAGTAAAAGTAGTTAGCTGTGTAAATCCACGTTGAAGCTAGTACCTCCCCTTAGACATGTTAGTAGCGTAGTTCCCCTAGACCAGAAACAATGGGTTTACTGCAAGTTAGGTGAAGGACAGTTCCAACACACATTCAGCTGTCAGATGTGAGCATGTGGAGATGCGTTCTTTCATCCAGCATTGAAGGTTAAGTGAGATACAGAAACATTTACTCTGATTTCTCAGAATGTTTCGCAAAGCTGGTTTCAAGTAAAAGCGGTTTGCATAGGAAAACCGAGTTGGTGCTAGTACGTTGCCATATATATGAAAGCAGCGTAGTTTCCCTAGTCCAGAAATTCTGGGTTCCCAACAAGCTTGGTGAAGGACGGCCTCCACACTTATACAGATCTGAAAATAGAGCATGTGGAGTGGCGTTATTTCATCCAGCATAAAAGGCAGTGTGACATGTAGAAACATATTCTCTGATTTCTCAGCATGTTTACTAACGCCGATTTAAAAGTAAAAGCTGTTTGTGTGGAAAACTGCATTGGAGCGAGTGCCTCCCCTTAGATATGTAAGCAGCGTAGTACCCCTAGACCAGAAACTCTTGTTTTCCAACATTTTAAGTGAAGGACGTCTCCAACACTCATCCAGCTGTCATAAGTGAGCATGTGGAGAGGCGTTCTTTCATCCTGCATTGAAGGTTAAGTGACATACTGAAACACTATCTCTGATTTCTCAGCATGTTTCTCAAAGCCGGTTTCAAGTAAAGCGGTTTGCAGTGGAAATGCGAGTTGGTGCTAGGACGTCCCCAAATATAAGAAAGCAGCGTAGTTCCCCTAGTCCTGAAACTACGGTTCCCAACAAATAGGTGAAAGACGGCTTCCATGCATATACAGATTTGAAAATAGAGTATTTGGAGTGGCGTTCTTTCATCCATCATAAAAGGCAGAGTGACATGTAGAAACACATTCTCTGATTTCTCAGCGTGTTTACTAACGCTGGTTTCAAAGTAAAAGTGGTTTGCTTAGGAAAACCGCGTTGGAGCGACTGCCTCCGGTTAGATATGTAAGTAGTGTAGTTCCCCTAGACCAGAAACTCTGGGTTTCCAACAAGTAAGGTGAAGGACATCTCCAACACACATTCAAATGTCAGAAGTTATCATGTGGAGAGGCTTTCTTTCGTCCAGCATTGACGGTTAAGTGACATACAGAAACACTTACTCTGATTTTTCAGTATGTTTTTCAGAGCCGGTTGCAAGTAAACACGGTTTGCAGTGAAAAACCGTTTTGGTACTAGTGCATCCCCATAGATATGTATGTATCGTAGTTTCCCTACCCCAGAAACTGTGGGTTCCCAATTAGATAGTTGAAGGACAGCTTCCAAACTCATACATTATCTAAAAATTGAGCATGTGGTGTGGAGTTCTTTCATACAGCATAAAAGGTGGAGTGACATATAGAAACACTAACTCTGATTTCTCAGCATGATTCTGAAAGCCGGTTTCAAGTAAAAGCTCTTTGGAATGGAAAAGCCAACAGGAGCTTGTGCCTCCCCTTATATAAGTAAGTACCGTAATTCCCCGAGACCAGAAACTGGGTTCTCAAAAACCTAGGTGAAATTTGACTTCCACTCACATATGTTTCCAAAATGGAACAAGTGTAGAAGAATTCCTTTATCTCACCTAAACAGCAAGGCTAAATCTCAAGCACTTACCATGATTTCTCTGCATGTTTACTTGAGTAGATTTAAAGCTAAAAGCATTTTTCGCTCAGAAACCTAGTTAGAGCTTATTCCTGCTGTTATATATATTGGTCGGGCAGTGCCCCAACACCACAATTCTGTGTTTCCAGCAGTGTTGGTGAAGGATGGCTTCCACACACATTCGATTTTCTCTCCTCCTCACTCTTCTGCTTAGACATCAATGCAGGTTGTGTATTGTGGAAGCCAAGGAAATTTTTTTCATTTAGGATCAGCCTCAGAGAAAACTGAGACCTGCTTCTGCTTCTTTTCCCTGCTAGATTTCCTCTTGGTGCATTACCAATCCTCAAGAATGACTTCCTTTAACCAAGTAATTATTTCAAAAAAATGAGCAGGTTTCCATAGGGCCATTACTTCTTTTATATTCTTGCTTTTTAATACCTCTCTTCCATCTCTTTATCTCCAGGTGTCTTATTTCTATGTCCTTTGGTTTGGGCTGATGGCTATTCAGCATTAGTGTAGAAATTTTTGCTTGATATTACTGATCTACATTCTTTCCAATGATATTTGATTTATCATTGGATTTTAGGGAAGATAGTTTCTTTAAAAAAATTCTGGTAAGTAACTTGTGGGGGACTCTGATTCTGTTGATCTAGAACTATAATGCTTAATTTCTGAATAAGTGATACTTTCACAGAGCTCAAAATTCCAAAGGTTTGAGTGCCACCACTGTCCTGAAGACTTTCAAACTTTTCTTTGGGGGCACTCAGAACTGAGAGAGAGTGTGTGTGTGTGTGTGTGTGTGTGTGTGTGTGTGTGTGTGTGTGTTTGTGTGTCCTTCTGGACTTAGTTTAGCCTGAAATGAGCAAAGGCAAGTACCCCCCATTTTACACAATCAACAGACGACTTTCACAATTTGATACCTTTTAAAAATATATGAACTGTAATGTTGTAGAATTTTACAAGAGGCAGTGACCTTCAGGACTGTCAGCAATGGAGGCAGAACAGTTGGAGGGACAGCAGGTGCTCGTGCTCAGTGGCTGAAGTCACACAACATCCACGGCCACCTCTGGTTAATCTTATAGAGTCGGTGCTGTCTGCAGGCTTTCAGGGCTGTGCCCCCTCCCCACCAAACATATATTAGGAAAAGTGGTGAGCCTCAGTATGAGAAACAATAAAGAATTAGTAGGGGAAATTGAGTTTATTGTTTTTAAAAGAAAAATTATCATCCAGGTAGTTTAATTTCAGCTCCTAATAGACTGATGTGTTGACATTCACAGGGATGTGTAAACACCTGCATGATCATGGGGCAGGACCGGAGACTCTGAAGCAGCAATCACCACACACAACTTCCACTGCTGTCCTTGACAGCCTTATAGAATTTGTTGATTAAGAAAAGGCCATAGATGTTAAATATCATCATTTTGAGAAACCAGTTCTTTTGAAATCTTATATAATAATGTAACTGAATTGGATAAAGAAATGCTAAATGTGTAATAAAGTATCCAAAGAGGTAATGATTACTGAAAACACCACAAATTGAAGACGACCACAGCATAATGTGCATATATATTTTAATGATCTGAAAGAATCAGCTCAGCAGTGTATTCGAGACATCTAGAGATGATGTCAAAAGTGGGTGTCCTTGGATAGCTTTTTGTGAATGTTAGAGTGAAGTCAGGGTCAGGTACACAAATTTAGTTTAAAAACAAAAGGTGAACCAGATTTCTTTTCAAAAATCTATTGTGTCTTGTTAGAAATCATTAAATCCAGGGTCAAGGGAAGGAAAAAGAAAACCTAGTGATCACGTGACTGCTCAGGAGCTGGTAGTAAAATGACGGTTGACAATTGTGTAAATTAGATATGATTTTGATGTCCAACTGACCCAAAGATTTTTAGTCCATGTGCCAAAAATATATCAAGGAATAAATAGTGATCTATGTTTTATCAGCTCTGTTATCCCCCCTTCAAGCCTGCATTCTGATTGGGAAACTAAGAACTTCTACTGCAGGGAGGGGGATTTTCAAAAATGGAGTGTCCCCCAACTGAGAAAATAAAGAAAATGTAGCCATACACTGTAGAGACACAGGGAGATCTGTTGAGCCAGATGACACTTGCTTTACTGTCAACTAGTGGAGGTGCAGCTTTTTGATGACTTGGGTACCACGTTGCTGCCTTTCTCAAGGTATTGCCCACGGCTCTTGAGAAGCGATGAAGTGGGGCCAAGGAATTAGCCTCCGAATGCCCTTTGCCATGGATGTTGTCTCTATTCTCCACTTTTAAAGTTTAGCTTAGACAAGTTGCCGTGTCTTGCCAAGTGAGCTACAGACAGTAAGTACATCTTGAAGCACACGGCTCTTTCCTCCTCACTGCAGCAGAGAACCTCTGCATTGGAGCATCCTGAGATGTCATCGATGGTCATTTTTCATGTTAGGAATCAGTAAGGATGCTATGTCCACATGGATGAGGAGGGTAAGATTTCAGTCTCTAAAGTGGCAATGATGGGTTGACCTTTTCACTTAAAGAGTCTCACATCAACAAATGCTTGTCTGTTCTGGACCAAGAAGAAACAAGTGTTTGAAAAAGAATAGCTTGAAAGGTCAGTGGGACATGTCAGGCATCTTCTTTATGTCCTCAAGTTCGGGTATCCAACATGGTTTTCCTATCCTGAGTGATACTGACAATTTGCCGTGCTCTGTGCCTCATGTATACCAAAGGCTTTCCTAAGTAAAATATCTAGAAATGGTAACATTCTTGATATGTGTTAAACCGGGGGAGGTGAAGGATTTAAAATTAGTCCCTAATGTGCATTGATTTTTTTTAAAGACATCAATTTTATAGAAACTTTTGAAGAATTAAAGTGACATAAAATTACAAAGCACCTTTTCCTTCTGGTAAGAAAGGGTTCTGTATTCCTTTATTGATGGATCTAACATAGAATCAGTACTAATATTGTTTGTACTGTACTTAGTGTTTACAGAGTGATTCACAGATATTCTCCTATTTCATCTGTGCAATGACCTCTGGAAGATAAGATTTCCTAGTTATGCTTTTTAATGTCTATTTTTAACTCTTTCTAAAAGCAGAATGATTAAGCCCCATTTGCTCAATTTAGAAGGCTGGACTGATTAAATGTGTCAGAACATTCCAGGAGGCAGAGGAAAGGAAGAGACAGGGGTTCTACACGATGGAAGCTGCTCCTGAAATGATTTGACCAGCAGTCTTATCCATTTTTCCCAAGGCTGGAAACAAAACATAACACAAGACAAGGAAAACAGGGAGCCCATGTGACTCCAGCCTTGGCACGTAGAGTCACGGCTGTCCTTCTGTGCCTTGGAAAGGAGGATGCTTTGGGTCTCTGTTCTACAAACTCTGTTTTGCTTTATCTCCACAGTGTCTTGTTTTACTGGCATATGCTGAAACTTGATTTATACTTCATAGCATTAAAACAAAAATCAAGATCTCTTTATCATTTATTAACTATTTGGTAAATAGTTTTTGGTGAATATTTAACTTTATTATTAGGTCTTACCATGGCAATGCACAACACCTAGTTCCCCAGATAACAGCAGTGGCTTAAACATGCTATAACTGTATTTCCCTCTTACATAAAGAAGTCAAGCAATTGGTAGCCCAGGGCTGGTTTGCATAATGGCCCCTGGGTCAGAGAACAAGATGCCTGTTATCTTCAGCCCATCAACCTGATGGCCCAAAGTGGCTGCCTGAGGGTCAACCATCAGGTCCACATTCCAGGCAGCAGAGAGGAGGGAAGAAAGGTGCTTCAGTTCCCTTTTGGGATGGTTCTGTAAAGTCCCAGGTAGCTTTCCTGCTTTTATCTTGCTTTAGACAGAGGGCTGAGAGACAGCTTGCTATGAGGTAATCTCAACTCAGGACCAGCCTTCTCCCTCGAGGGGAGGGGAGGGAGTGGGCGGGGAGGAACCGATCATCCTGCGCATGGTGTAAGACACCACGATGAGCCGCCGGGGGCCTCTGCAGTCCGCCCATTGCTTTGGGCTGCACTGAGCGGTTGGTAACGGTTGAGATTTTCACGTAGAAGTGCGTGTATGCTTGAACAATTGCTCGGTTCATTTAAACTAGTGGCTACTAGAGCACGTTGGAGAACACATTTGTTCTCACCTTCTAGCCAGTGACCCTCCCGCCAGGTTTCTGTCCTGCTGTTCATTTCCACGTTATTTTCCAAGACTTCCAGAGGAAATGTAAGCAGCCTGATGCTCAAATGCTTTTCTGTGTGATTCCCCTCTTGTTCTTTGAAGGAACAACAAATTGCCTAGAGAAGAGTGGACAAAATTCCAACCCTCCATTTCTTTAAGCTCTGAGATTTGGTGTTAGGAAATAGAAGAAAATTCCAGAAACACCGTTAAGAAACATTATTTCTTTCAAATGTGATTTGGAACAGCAAAGGACAATATATTTTATAGAACAACTTTTAAGACAACTGAATTGGCAGTAAGTTCACGTAATGAAACTTCCAACAAGTCTTTATATTTCTCCTGGAAATTCCTTGGCTCTTGGTGTAAATTATTAATAATAAATATCAGCTTTCTATTCTTTCTCTTCCTGTAGTTGTAGAGTTAACGTGAAAATAGCTTGTTGTGTCACTGAGAAAGCCTCCTGGTCAGCCTTCTAGTTAAACAGCTTGTGTGCGTTTCGGTGGCAGGTGTGCCAAATAGTAGTTTTCAGGCACTTGGGGGATGCCCATCACACCAGCACTGTGGGAGCCTATTTCTCACCCACGACCAGGTGAGACCCTCCTTTCCTCCGCTGCCTCGCCCAGCCCCCCTCATTTTGGTTCTTTCTCACCACCCATTTTCATCAGGTTCAGCCCTGCACAAGCAGAGCAAGTCTTGCTTTCTCAAAGACCAGGATCTTAGTTCTAGGCTTTCTGTTAAAGGGCAGTGTATAAAATCAGGCAAATTTATGTGTCTTTTGAGGCCTCGGGATCTCTGCAATTAAAACAAGAACTTGAGTTACAATACTATTCTTTTCCACTTCTGAATTTCTATAACTCCACACAATAGCTTTTTTATTAATTAGCTAAAATTTTTTCCAGAATATACTTTCCTAAGTTTCACAAATATCTGTTACTTTATATTTAAAGATACTATATTTAAGAAATGGAATAATTATTTACTTTTAAAAAGTAATGTAAGTCAAGAAATGTTTGATACTGAATGTTTACTATGAGTTCAAGTATGTAAGCTTAATTTTTGTTTTACTGTCGATAAACCACACAACGTGAGAGTTGTGGGTTAAGTTTTATCTGGGGCAAAATGAGGACCAGAGCCCAGGTGTCAGCATCTCAGAGAGCTCGGAGGAACTGCTCTGAAGTTGAGGGGGAGTTCAGTATTATATGAGATTTCATTGAATGGGGACGTGCAGTCAAGTATACGTTGTCAGAGGCTGCTGCTAGTCAAGGAACAGGTGTCTCTGTTAATGATTTTAGTGCTTTTCTAGATAGGAGGAGATGCAAGAATTTGGGCTCATAAAATTTCCTGAAAATGTCTAACTATCTGAAAGATTTTCTGCCCATTTTCCCAGAGCACAGAGCGCCCCATTCCTGATCTCCACCCTGAACTACTTTCAGAGGGTGTTCAAGGTCAGCAGCTGCAGCGGCTCATGACTTAATCAAATCAGAGGCAGATGACAAGTGCCAATTTTTAGTTGACAATATGTATATATTGTAGGAAAAATGTTACTTTCCAACCCTACCCCTGTTTTACTTTTAGTTAGAGCTCAACTGATAACTGTTAGAAGACTTAAGTCAGATGAGGGGTGAAGGAGTCGTCTCGTGAGCTGGCCAGTGCTCTATGTCAGCCTCCTTGATCACATTCAATTTTCTTTCTGTTCAAACAGCATGCATCTGATTTTATGAAGCTTGGAGCCTGTCCTGAGCACATGGGGTCTGGAGGTGTCCCTGATCCTGTGGTCTTTTTTTATTCTGTGAATTATGGTGTGAATCTTTATGTGCCCAAGCTTCATCATAATTTCAAACTTTAAGGATTTAAATATGGGAGATGGATGCCAAGTTCTGGGAATAGATTTTCAGGATAACAGCCAGGATTGGTAAAAAGTAGGGAGAATGGATACAGCCTTTAAAAAAGAAAAGTTATTTTACAATTTCTGGCAGATAAATTAAAGTCCTTGTTGGGATTCTATCAGGAATGTTTAATTGTGAGACCTACGTCCCATTTTCATGAAATAAAATAATTTTATTATTTGTTTAGTGCCTACTGTCTAACAAATAAGTATCCCCTTTGCATATAGTTTTATCGTTTAATCTCTACAAAGATTCCCTGGAGAACACACGTGTCACAGGTGAGGGAACCAAGATCATCCAGGGTAAGTGGCTGGAAGGCAGATGGGTTGGAGGGCTTACCCTCCTTCAGGCTGAGACAGAGACACCAAGGTTTATTGACAAGCATGTAGCTGAAGTGGTTTATTTAATACTTTGCTTCCTTGATGAATTGGATCTCTTGAAATTGTTTATGTCTGGCTTATCTTCCCCTCTCTCCTCTGCCTCAGGACTTCTCCTCGTAAGTAGTATGAATTCAGCCTGAGCTGATTCAGGAAAATCAGAAAATAAAAAATTAGCCCACACAAATGACTGCTTAGTCCTTGTAATTCAGTACTTCCTAAAACTCTCAGAAATGCAAGGAAGGTGTGTTACCTCGGGGACTGAGTGCATTTGAAGAGTGAGAAATGTTAAGTGTGATCTGGTAAAGGCGAAGGCTCTATAGACAAAGATCCGGATTTGGATCCTGGCTCCATCAAGCACTGGAAACATGACCACCTAGAGCCTCAGTTTCTTCATGTGTTAAATGGGCTGATGGGGCTCACCTCCAAGTGGTCAGGTCAAAATGAGATGGTACGAGTGACTCTCAGGCATATTGCTTGGCAAAGTGCTAGTTGCTCTTGCTGCTTTATAATGTCTTCTTAGGTAATTCCGTTGTCCATTGGCTTGAGAATACCTCCTCATTTGATTTAAGAAAAATAGCATGCCTTAAGAATTTTAAAAATAAGGAATGAAGATTTACTGATTAATGCTGGGTGTATTTTTATAGGTCATTTATTAAAAAAAAGTAGGAGTTCTCTAAAGAGAATTTATTCAGTGTGCCTAGAATATGATTCAGTTAAAAATGATTTTCCTTTAAATACTTTTCAGAAATTTTCTGTGATATTTTTCATGAAAAGTACTTGAAGATTTCTGAGGAGGTTTTACATTTAGAAAAGTTTATTCTTGTAACAATTGACACATTAAATAAATGATTCAAACCCTGGACAGCATAAAGCCCTGGCTTTTTTTTTTTTAATATATATAATTTTGGTGGTTAGTTCTATGACATTTTATTGGGTAGAATTATCTCCCATTTCCATTTTACAGGCAGAGAAGATGAGTCATACGATACTCACTATACAAGAGAAGCAGAGGCTGATTAATTTGGGCAGAAGAGTAAAAGGGTGTGGAGAAAACAATCCTTGACTCGCAAACTGGACGCATTCTGTGGTGCTGTGCAGCTGAAACGGATTTGATTTTGCTTCTGGGTTGTACTATGTTTCGGCCCATGTGCCTGGAAATGTCTCTCGGGCAAAGATGCTTATTTAAGAAGGTTGTCATTGTAAATGTTCTTAAGAGGATTAAACAAATTCCACAGCAAATAAATGAACATGTTTGGAAGGTTTTCCACCCTCATGTAATTTCCAGAAAACAGACATGATTCACTTGCTAAACCAAACACACAGGTACAATAATGAGCCTGGCTCACATGACTGGACAGCACGGAGGGAGCCTCATCTATTGGCGTGGGTTACGCTGCAGTAACTGCACATGAAATTTAATTAGAATTTATTTACAGCGAGTGCTGCTTCCGCGTTTTTCTCCCCAAAGTAAGGAAGCGCCCTCCTTGCCCAGCCATTAGTCTGCAGATCCCCGCGGCTCACACACTCCCCTGCTCATCAGGAGGCTGATGGAGCCAGTTTGCTTAGACACACTTAGCTACACTCGCAGCGGGGATCATCAGTCTCTTCTGTGTGTTGATCTCCACGTGCAGGGGAGAAAATCGACTTTTGCTGCCGACGAACGCTAATTGACTACCAGTTGTTTCAGAGGGACTGTGATGTTGAAAACTGGTGTCCCATTCATTTTTATATGTTGGATGCTGACAAATTTCATGGCAACACCTGCACGGTAAGTACACCCACCAGAGAGGGTGTCGGAGTTTGAATCTGTGTGTTTTAGTATTCAGATCCTGGCACTGGTCAGTTTTCAGTGTTCTCGCTGGGTTTGGGAGACTGTTTCTTGGAGCGATTTCTTTGGCTTCCAATAAATTTGCAAAGCCGTCTCCTTCAGTCGATTTCTGATGAGTTGAGTTGGGAGGGGCATGTAAAATTGGGGCGGGCAGAGAGGTGCAATGAAAACTAGCCACCATCTGGTTACCTTTCATTTTTTGTGGGCCAAAAATGCTTGTCTTCTTTTCTTTTCTCCTCCATCCATCCCTTCAGGTCAGGGAGTCGTCTTCAAGAATTTCTTCCTAAAATGTAAAGTAATGATGAAGGCAGTGTGTTTCTGTGGTTGATTTCATTTGACTTGCTTTCATTGTTAAAGATTTTCTGGTGAGGTTCTTATGAGCTCTTAAAAGCTGGAAGAGCAGCAATACCAAGGAGAGAAAGTCAGAGAAACGAGTCAGCGGCCCCTGTGAGGTCTAGGGGACGAGGGCAGGAGGTGGGGCAGAGGCAGCACCGTGGCCTCCCCTGCAGCCCTGAGGGCAACGTGCGCATGTAAAGCCAGCGTCTCTTGTCACCATGTGTTCTAACAGGACTCCCACTAAAGGAATGCGAGGAGATTTGGGGAGGCCTTACCTTTTACCCTCTTGCCAAACATCTTTAATGCTGACTGTATTTATTCAAGATGACACAGAGATCACCTGCAGAGTGTGAGGAAGCGGTGCTTGCTTCCTGTCTTGCCCGCCCCAGGCTCACTCATCAGACACCTGATTCTTGCAGGCACTGCAGTGCCCGTTGGGGGGAGCTCTGCTCCTGGGGGTCTCTGCTCCTGTGGGGGGAGCTCTGCTGCTCGAGGAGCTTGGCACGGGACTGCTCACATTGGAGCCGGTCGCACCATCGCTGATCACACTCCAAATGGTGAGATGAGCCTTTTGTGTAAGTAGTAGAGGTGGGATCCAGAGTCTTCCTGTGTCTAAGGAGTTCTGCAGTAAAGCCAACTTGGAGGAAAGAAAGAAAATGCCTACTGTTCCATGACTGTGTCCTAAGGGTATAAAGCTCACTGTGGAGCAGACGTGAGATGTCATTCAGTAAATACTCTGGGGTCTTGACTCTGACTTGTCTTAAATTTGGCATTCTCATGTTATTTCTCTTAAAATATGTCTAAGCAATCATTTTTGTGTGATGGTTATGTGTGCGTAAGTGTCCTGAAGAAACTGTTGTGGATGGAAGTGTGGGCATCAGTGGTACCAGAAGGCCTGGTGGCCCTGGGGGCTGCCCGAGCTCCACACCATTTGTTACCAGCAGTCTTTCAGATTGCATCTTATTCCAGAGCTCATCGGGGCTCCCATCTCTCACTACGTGTCTTGAGAGAATATTTGTTCAGAGGGGAGGGGATGGGGTGCTTCCAAGTTTGGGTTCTGGGTTCCCTGTCTAAAGGTGGCACTGGCACAAATCATTTATTCATGGAGTAATGAAGCCCCCCAGTCTCGTGGATAATTGGGACTCCCTGTCCTTCTTCATGTTAGGAGCTGGAGGGCTTGGGTTAGGCCCCCAAAGCTGTTTTTTGGTGAGATTTCAGCCCTATCACACCACCTGGGTTGTCCCGTTTCAGTCACATGACTTTGATTTTTGCAGGTAGGTGTGAATCCTGGATAGTGCCTGGGACTTCCAGGTTTCCCCTACAGTAGGGACACTGAAGAAAGTTCACCCCATAAGGTGTGTTCGGGGGCCTCGAGGACAAGTAGGGACCCACAGACAGATGTCTGGATGGGTGGCGATCAGGCCCGAGTCTTGGAAGAACAGAGATTCCATTACTGTTTTAACAGTGAAATTGAAGGAGTAATTCTGGAAGGTCTGATGCAACTGAGATTAAAATTATTATATGGTTTTTATTGTTAGCAGGAGTGGTTTTTAACCCTTAGACCCAGTCCCCCCTATTTATAATAAATATTTTGTAACCTTTCTTTTCTTGTGCCCGGAAGTGAACGTCATAGAAAATGTAACCTAACTATAAATATGATAAACAAATAGGTAGATGGAAAGATGTGGTGTCTAAATTCTTATATTATGGGGTATTTTATATTCTATGCTAATTAGTGACCTCTCAGGACAAAAGGCACAAACAAAGGGAGTCACTTCTAATAAACTATTTTTCCAAGCATTACCTAACTGGGAAGAAAGTGGCTTCAGAATGTTAGAGCACCTCCCATGTCCCCGGGGAAATCTCCTTGTCAGAGTTACACTTGCTGATGGTGTCGTGTGCTAAGTGCAAGCAAATGCGGTTCGGAAGCTGCCCGGAGGCTGACTCCGGGGATTCCTTCTCCGTCGCAGCTGTGAGGGAGCCTTGTCTTTC
Organism: Camelus bactrianus; assembly: GCF_048773025.1. Taxonomy (NCBI): domain Eukaryota; kingdom Metazoa; phylum Chordata; class Mammalia; order Artiodactyla; family Camelidae; genus Camelus; species Camelus bactrianus. Next base: position 2,697,257 of record NC_133549.1, on the reverse strand, counting down.
CTGACCACACCCACAGAGGCGATTTTGAATCTCTTAAAACTGCCATACCAGTGTATATCACAACCCTCACAAGATACGTTGAATAAAGTAGAAAACTTTAAGTGTCTCCTTTAGGATAGAAATAGGGTATAAAAGAAATAAATTAAAAAATTCTAGTGCCCGAATAAGTGCTACATTTCACTGGCTGCATTATAAGGTTAGAAAACTTCATTACCGCTTTACATACCACATCATGTAGTTAGATTTTATTTATCTTTTTTTCCCTAAAAAAAACACAATCATTTGATGAGTTCTTGTGTCAGAGGTGAGGAGCAGAGAGCAAGTGTAAAACCGGGTTCGTGGTGCTGGTTAGTCTAAGACCATCTTCGTCACTGAGCTGATCATCTTTACTCATTTTACTGTACTTTTTGGAATCACCTTCTCACTTGGAAAAACCCCTGTGTCAGTTGGATTTGCTAGTAAAACAATTATTTTCTTACCTAGAACATCAGTGATGTTTTCAAGATGATAAAAAAAATTTGCCCATGGCATTTAAACAGTTGCTTGTTCTCGTAACTCAAGGCTCACGGTCTCGTATTTGTCACAATTGGAGAACTGTGTTTTCTTTGTGCAAATTCTCATTGCTTTGGTGACGCAGGGACACTTGTCCTTACTGGATGGAGTATGATAGTAGTTTTTTGCATTCTCTCCCTAAATCTGGAGTCCTGTGTTATGTTTCCTGTTAACTTAAAAAATAGGAATATTGTTATTTACCTAAATATCTAACCTCACACCAGTGGTGCATATCAAATTGGTCCAAATAGGAATTCCAATGTTAAATGAGACAGTAATTTCACAACCCACTTTTCCAAAAATTTGGATTGATGGTTCAATTATACCAGGGACATTAGCTGTTTTAATTGAATCAATCATTGCTTTCTTCAATAAAATTTTCCATTCTATCTGCTCTTTTGGTTTATTGTTCTTCAGTGTTTCATTTGCTTCCTTTCCCAAAAATATATGATTTTGGCTTTTGTCATTGAATACCCTTACTGGTTTTGCTACCTCATGCTGGAGAGGAAGGCTTGTGACTGTTTTATAGTCACTGGTTTCATGGTTGTATGAGTGCTTAATGCCACGTTGCAGGGGTGTGGAGACCTAATGAATTGTGTACATAAAAGGCTTAGTCTACACTGAGTGCAGGGTTAGTGTTCGCAGCCCATGTCATCAGTATCATAATTAATCCATTACAATCATTCTCTATTAATCAGTGTTTTCCTTCTAACGTCTCCAGGAGAGGAAATGTAGTAGTCTAAATGCAAATCTTTGCCAAACTTTCAGTCAATTCAAAACCTTTAAAGCTTTGCTGTCAATAGGACTGTGTGCCTACTATCCCTAATTCTGCTCCTCCTGACCCCGGACGTGGTCTCCACGGCTGGTGATCCATGAGACACTGGATTCTTGATCCCATGGCTCTGTGTGTTCTGAGACATCTGGGGACTTCAGCACTGTTTTAGGGGCTTTGGGTCCCACCTCTTCATAGCATTGCTGAGATGAGATCTGTGGGTTCACCCTCATTCTTGAGTGTATTGTGCATTTTTTCTAGAACCAACACACGCCACCGTGGCAGCACTGCTTTGACCACGTGCTGGGGCAGCGTGTGCTTCAGTTCTTGGGTTTAAATTTTCTGTTCTAATTTCTATAATGGGGTATATTGACAGATACACTCCATGTAAACAGAAGCTCTGTGGGGTTTTCAGCAACTTCTAAGAGCATAAATATTCCTGAAGCAGCTAATCTTCCTCCCAACAAGTGAGGAGCAAGCCGGCAAGTCCTGGGTGCCTGTGGCAGCCAAGCTGTGCAGCCCAGGCTGCTCACCGAGGAGCAAGGAGAAAAATCTTAAAAACCTACTTCCATGCTGTCTTTCACAGAATCTCAGAAATGAACGTTTTAATATATAAAGAGGGGTGATTTTTTAAAATAAATTTTTTATTTTTTTCCTTTTTCAGTTTTATCAGGTAGAATTTTTACAGTTCAACGTCACATACACATATTGCATGTAAATACATGTATAGAGCATACTGCATTTTTTAGTTTACATATATGTACTAATTATTGTTTCTAAGAACAGATTAGAGCTTTAGATTTTTAAAATTAGTTACCAGAGGAATAAGGACATCTACAAAATAATAAACAGTATATGGTAATCCAATCACAAAGGACAGTCAGATGTGCTTGCATATATTCAAGAAATCAAAACAATATTTAGTTCATTTGTGGTCTTATTATTATTGCTATTAATTTTAGATTCCACATAAATGAAGTCATATGGCATTTTTCTTTCTTTCCACCCCACTTCACTTAGAATGACAGTCTTCAGGTCCATCCATGTTGCTGCAAATGGCATCTTTTATGGCTGAGTAGTATTCCATTGTATATATGTATCACCTCGTCTTTATCCAGTCATGTGCTGATGGACATTTGTGTTGTTTACATGTTCCTTGTTCTATGTCCCTTCTGGCAACAATTACGGATTTTAAATATTTTCCAACTTAAAATCCTTCCTGAAGGAGATGTGGTAACTGGAATCAAAAACAGTTACAGCACAGGGTTGTTTGTGATGGGCCCTGGGGGCTTGGTAGAAAGGTTGGCAGAAAGGATTTCAGATTCTGATCAAATGAGTCCTCCTCTTGTAGCCCTGCTGACCGCCTCTCTACGGCCTGCCCTACAAGTCAGACCAGTCCCTTTTGTGAATCCTACTGTATTGTGCACAAATTTTGTCCAATTGGTGTCATCCAGTAGGGACCTTAAGTGAGGCACCCAAGCTCCTGTGTTGGTTTCTTCCATCAGCCCTTAACTTCCTTGGGAGCCAGGACAGTCTCATTGCCCCAAGGATCCCTAATGCCTAGTGAGATGCCTGATAAAGCTGGTACTTAACGAGCACATGGGTCAAATGGAAAAACCTGATCAAAAAAAGGCCCTCATTTTTCAGACATGCCTACTTGAGCACATAGGGTAAAATGACATGTCTTCTTGGATTTGCTGTCAAATACTTCAACAAAGGACAAATAAAAGAACAAAGGTCTGAATAAAGGAAGTATGGAAAAGTTTGTGAATTCCTTAATCTGGGTGATGGGCTGATTGTACTATACTTACTGATGTATACTTAAGTTAGTTTATAATTTTACTGTCATTAGCTGAATAGCAAGTATTAATACGTATTAATTGAAAACCTTAGAACTGAACAAACTTACCCCACACAAAATCCTTAATATCCTAGTAGTTTGTCTTTCAGAAATCTTTTCCCACAAAGACAAGAAAAAAGGGAAAGGCAGATCCGTGCAGTATTTCCACGTTGTCAAAAGACCAAAGGCCGATACAAAAGAAGAGATTGTAAAAAAGATAAAGAGGCTGAAATCAATGTCCAGAAAACCTAGCTAAAAATCCTAAATGGCCCAACTTAACTAACCTCAGCACTGCTGCATCAAGAATGGGGCAAATAGCACCTAGTGGATTTTTTTTTAATAAATAAATAATAATCCAGTTCCTACCACAGGCAATTATGAGAAGACTGAGTATAATTTCTAACACCAACTAGTGTACAAATCATAATTTCTACTTGATTCAAACTGCTTCTTCTATAAAATTTGAATCTTTTTATTCTTAAGACAGATTTGTGGCCTATGACTTAGTGATAAAATTTTCAACTCGCTTGTATTCAAAAAGTTCACCATAGTGAGAGTTTATTACATCAAGTATTCCTTTTTGGGAAACCCATGTGCCTTGTTACTCTCTTTCATAAGATTTCCTGTGGAAAATTCAATCCTTCATTCAGGAAAAGGCTGAGCAATATATCTCATGGAAAACCTTCATAAACTGCAACACAAGAAAATGAAAATAACAGTGAGCAGCCCGTGAAGCCGGCAGACACACAGTGCACGGCTGTGTTCCCGCCTCGACTTTCTGTAACCAGCAGGGAAAATGTGCATTTAAAGAAATAGACATAAACACTTTTCAGGACCTGAGCACACAATTTCCCTTTCAGGGTTTAGTGGGCTTCCATTTAATTCTATGAGAAATGTTTAAAACAACAGAACAACAGCTGAGATAGGGTTTAAAGTAACTTTTATGTCTTAGTGAAAATAAAGCCAACTGATAGTTATCATTTTTTCTTTATTTGATCTCACTCTCTTACTTTACCTCCCCAACCTCCTCCACAAGATGATGGTGAACATCCCCTCCTGGGTCAGAAGGCTAAGTAGAAAGTACCAATCAAATGGAGGTGTGCTTTGTTGTTTTATTTTTCAAAACAAACAAGTTTCATTCATGTGATTTAATAATTAACATCAGAAACAAAGTCTACTCAATAAATGGTAGCCAAAATATGTCATCATAGCTGCTCATCAGGTTTGGCCCCAAGTTACACACTTTTACATGGACATGTGCCATGTGCTGTCATGGGAAACGGTGAGTGGGGACAGGGCCTCTGCTCTCACAGGGCACACAGCCTGGTGGGGGAGGTGGTGTTCAATCATTGCCCTTTTTTTTAATGTACTTACAAATTATGGGAAATGCTATTTAAAAAGAACAAAATGAGTCAATGAAAGTGAAAAATACAAAGACAGTATTTAGGCTGAGGGAAGACAGGAAAACTCTTTGAAGAGCTGACACTCCACTGAGACCCAAAGGACAACTCCGGTGCTGCAGGTGAAGGGCAGGGACACATTGATAAAGGGCTGATATCCAGAATATACCAAAACCTTTTTAAACTCAAACAGAAGGATGAACAACCTGATTAAAAAATGAGCAAAATGCCTGAACACAGACCTCATCAAAGAAGAAATCTAGATGCCAAAGAAGTCTATGGAAAGATGCTCCACAGCATCTGTCATCAAGGGGATGCAGACTGAAACAGCGAGGTACCACTGCTCACCTGTCAGAACTGCCAAAACGCAGAACACTGACAGCACCGAATGCTGGTGAGGATGTGGAGCGTCAGGAATTCTCATGCATTGCTGGTGGGAATGTAAAATGGCCCAGATACTTTGGAAGACGGTCTGGCAATTTTTTACAAAACTAAACATACTCCTAACATATGATCCGGCTACTGTGCTCCTTGGTGTTTACTCGACGAAATGGAAACTTATGTCCACACACAAAACTGCATACAGATGTTAATAGCAGCTTTATTCATAATCACCAGAACTCAGAAGCAACTAAGCTGTTCTTCAGTAGGTGAATGGATAAACTGTGGTCCAGCCAGAAAATGGACTATTATTTGGTGCTAAAATGAAATGAGTTATCAAGGCATGGAAAGACATAGAGGAACCTTAAATGCATATTACTAAGTGAAAGAAGCCAATCTGGGAAGGTTCCGCAACTGTCTGATTCCAACTGTATGGTGTTCTGGGAAAGGGAAAACCACAGAGACGAAAAGATCAGTGGCTGTCAGAGGCTAGAGGGGAAGGAGCAATGAATGAGGTGCAGCACGGAGCATTTTAAGTTCACTAAGACAGACTACTCTGTATGATGCTGTGACGGTGGACACATGTCATTGCACATCTGTCCAAACCCACAGAGTGCACACCACCAAGTGTAAATCCTAGTGTCAAGTCTGGGCTCTGGGTGATGATGACGTGTCAGTGCAGGTTCACCCATTGTCACAAATGCACGCTCTGGTGCAGGCGTCAATAGTGAGGAGGCTGTGGGGACAAACTGCAGTTCATACACTGATTCCAGCCCCAGCCACCGCTGTTAATAACGCTCTGTGGGTGTGTGGAATGTCCGGCTGCTCTGGAGTCTGAACAGCAGAGCTGAGCAGCTGCACCAGACATCAGGAGGTTTGTAGACCCTGAAATACTTACACCCAAGCCCTTGACAGAAAAAGTCTGCTGAGCCCTGTTCTAAACGAATCAGAATTCACCCTGATGAGACAGGACAGCAGGGCCCAAACCAGGCATGGTTAATGGGACTGAAGCAATGTTTTAGTTCCAACACCTTTGCTGAAGTCCTGCAGATCCAGCGACAGACTGTAGCCAGGAAGCGTCTGCAGAAGGAGTCGGTAGCAGGCTTTCCCGCCAGGCTCCGGGATGCCGGGGGCCGCGCGCTGCACGGGGGCCACCCGCTTGAAGAAGGCGGACTTGCGGTGGAAGCCGATCAAATCATAGAGCTCGGAGAGGATGCTGCACTGCTGAATTCTCTCCTAGGAATTCTGAAGCACAGGGAGAAAAGCAACAAACATCTGAACGAAACATTTAATTGAAAAAAGACCCGTAAAAATTTTTCCCTTAAAACAGAGACCCAACGACACAGGAAGGAAGAGGAAGGCTGACTTCATGCACTGATGGGACCGGATGCAGTAATGCAGGGAAGCAGCGCTGTGCAGACGCTCCAGACCCCCTCTGGGCCCCACCTTTCCGAGTTCCGCCTCTCCTTTTACTAGAAAGGTCCGTATTCCCTGAAACAGAGGAATCTGCTACCTAAACATGGACACAGAGATGGGAAAGAGGAAAAGGACGGGAAAGTAAAGGAACAACAGTTCATCTAGACCCTAGGGTTTGGGCGGGACTTTCACCAAACACACAACCTCTCAAAGCACAGGGCACACAGTGAGAGGCTGACAGAGTGTCTGCGACTTCTGCTCCTTAAACACCAGCTACCTGCCAGCACACGCTGTGCCCGTTACTGAATCATTACAATCATTTCAGAAACTATTACTACCCCGGCTCACAGGCAAGGAAATCTGAAACTCGGGGAGGAATTATTATCATCCTGGACAAATTCCCACGGCCCAGAAGTGTCAGAGCCTCTGGCAGACCCTGGACTAAAATGCTCCTCATCACCACGGGCCCTGAGCCTCAGGCTGAGGCCACGTCAGGTCTGCACGGGCCCAGAGCACGAGTCTGTGGGACAGGGAGTGGTCCCACTTGAAGTGCCAGGCCAAGGCCCTCAGGAACCTATGTAATGAAACCAAATCCCCAAACTCATTTCCAACACACTGCCCTGTCCGGGAGGACTGCTCGGCACATCTGGCTTATCACCTGTGCACAAGCTGAGCAAGGGGCCCAGACAGTGACGTGACGTCCCAATGGAAGTGGCTCGGAGACCGCTTCATCACAGGACAGACTCTCCCGGCTTCCAACGTTAACTCTCCATTCCATTTCCAACTGAAAAGTAACTTTAGACTTGTTTTCCTCTCCAGAAACAAAGAGAGTGGTAACATCAGCGGGAAACTCAAGACTGAGGAAGAGTCTCCTGGCCATTTGGAAGGATAGGCTGGGGAGGGAACAGAGACAGGGATCAGAAAGACCTGTGTTCCAGTCCAAAGTCTGCACATCACTCGCTTTGACAGTTTCCTTATTAATACAGGTGATAAAATCTAATTATGATTGTTGGGAAAACTAAATGAAATAACGTATGCCACTAGCATAGGTGTAAAATCCTCCATAAGTGTTCCAGAAATGGACGTGACCATGGTTAGATACTTTCTGCCAAGTCTTGTGTGCTAAGTTCACATCAGCCAGCCAGAAATGTGCCAGAGAATGCCTCAACAGCCAGCAGCCTTCTCCAACTTGGAAACTCACAGTGTCCGAAGAACAGGCAGTGGTGGATGGTTTGGGACACTCTGGAGGTAGCACTCCAGTGATGACTTTAAAAAGCTGGGGAGAATTTAGGGGACCATACAGTTCAAATACAGAAAACTCATTCCATGTCTACAAATATTCATCTCGATCCATGATGATTCAGAGAGGAAATACATATTCAAACGTACATCATTTTCCCACATAAGTGCATCAAAACAATTTGGAAAGAATGTAACTTTCTTCTCTAGATCACACAGTGGGTATTACAAGGTTTGTACTAAAAGCCCTACGTGTAAATCATCTGCAAACGTAACTGGGTCCATTATCAGTCATCATCATTCGAAGGGAAGGATGGAAAAGAACAAAGCCAAGCTAATACACTCCGGTATTTTGTTGGGTTACGATGTCACAGAGGAGACGGTCAGGTCATCAAGGAGCCACTCTGCCGTGATCACGGAGCCGGGGAGCGGGATGGGCGGCAAGATGTATGGCGCAGCCATAGCTGTGCCCGCGCTTCTAGGCAGGTACCCAGTCACTTCAACAAGGTGTCAAAAGTGTATGCCCACGTCCTCATCACCTGTCATGCACTAAGGAGAAATGGAAACCTATAAACGGCCAATAACCTCGGTGGGTACACCGTCCAAAGAGCAAAGTCACAGTTTGACAACTGGCCATCCCGGTTCCCTGGGATTCATTCTTGGAGAACCTTAAAAACCACTCCTCTTTCCTCAAGAAGTGCTGCCTACTTGTCCTATCTTTGGCTCAGGGATGGAGCATGTTCAAGTGGACTTTAATGTCTGCACAGATTTGACTGTCTTTCTCCAGGTTCACTTGTCCATTCTGAAGAGGCCTGAGTTAAGCCCAAATTCCATAAGATCAATTCCCTCCAGTGACAACTCAACGAGTCTGCAATTACAAACCAACTGAACAGGACAGTCCTCAACTAAAAACGGAACCCACCCTTCACTGTTTTCTTAATCTCCTCTCCTGGATAATTGCAACAGACTAACACCACCCTCCACCAAGTTCCCCAACTATGTCAAATAGAAAGTAAGTTCCATTAAAGAGGAGACAACTCCATAGTCACCTCTGAATTCCTAGCATATATTAATGTCAATAAATAGAACTATGATTATGGCTTCTTTCCTTTAAAACCTTTCTGGTTATTTAAATGAGACCATGGAAGGGAGGTGTTTGGGTCCAGTATCTTGATCCAGAAGACTCTGGAGACCTTTTTTGGAATGGCTGCCCACTGATTCATTCAAAACACAACTTCTCTTTCCGGGAGGAGCTGTGATTTTCTGCCAGGAGTTTGTTGTCACTCTCATGCCAGAACAGATTTAAACTAAATACTTACATTGGATATGTTATTTTTCCCCGCTTCCAAAAACATTGACTTTCCTTACTTCCTTGCCTTGAGGAATGCTTTTTTACTTTTCTTTCTAATTCACCCTTTTATAAAGCAGGATTCAGGATGTGCTTGGACTTACATAAGAACAGCCACCCAACTCCCAGTGTGAGAGGCCTGGGGCTCACCTCCTGCCCTCCTGTCAAGGCAACTGAAACTCAGTTCAGGAGCTAACTGGCCCCCCAGGGCTTCTAAGGCTCACGTATCTCCCAGAATCCTTGCTTTCTGGTTTGACTTGGCTTCTGAGGATTTCCCCTCACTTTCTTGACAATTAGCTGTGCAGCTTGAAAGATGAGGAAGGAAGGTCTTATTTCTTAATCAGCATTTTAAGGAACTTATGTAATGAAGGTTTTCAAGAGTTTCTAGAACCCTCCATTGCCGAGACAGAAAACACACTAGATATTTTCTAAATCTAGCTATCATGGGCATTTTTCCTTTGCTTTGGTTTTCTTAACTGCTAACAGACATTTTTAATTAAAAAATAAAATAAGGCCCCAAATAGGATAGAACATTGAAGAGGAAACAAAATTAAAGGGCAAAGACAGAAAAATGATAAGTACTCTAGAAAGTTAATAGAAAACATACACTATGGATCAGATCAGCAATTCTCAGTAACAGCTAATTGAAACCTGACCATGAGGTAAAATGTCTCTCCTGTCAGGAGACGGTCAACAGAAAACAGAATTAAATCAACAAACTAAAATTCTAAGTCTGGCGAGGTAGAGAAGTCTACCAGCTAAATGTGTTTTCTTCTGGAAAAGAGGAAGACACACAAGATCCTTTCTTTGGAGCCTGAGCCCAGGTAAGGACGGTGAAGTGAGCTGTGTAAGTACCCAATTAGCAAAGTGAGTGATGAATAAAGAGACGTGAGCTTTGATGACAGAGATGATACTACTATTCACTTGTCCTGTAAGTATGTCTTCATGTTCAATGATCAATACCTCGGGGTCCTCAGGGTTTGAGATTATAGGAAAATGCACAGCCCGGTCCTAGACCTCCTCTATGATTGTGGCACTGCACTTAGATGTTTCAAGGGCACCTCCAACTCCACCTGCAAATAGCTGATTTCACGGTGCTCCTCCCATAGCCGTCCTGCCCAGGGCCCATTGTCGGGGGCAAGGTCTCTCTGCCTCTCCCAGCTCAGTCCCATCACTCATAGATGTGACTGGACCCCTCCTTCTGGGCCCAATTTCCTCAGTCAACGAGTCCCACCACCCACACCTCACCTACCAGATTCTCACTGGCACTCCCTCAGCACTGACTCTGTGCTGGGGACCACGCTGCACATTGTGCACACGTTATCTCACTGGATCTCCACAGAAGTCCTGGGAAGTCGGTATATCACTGCTTCAATTAATAAGATAAATTGTTTCACTTCCTTGAGCGTGTCATCCAAAGTGACACGGCTAATGAGCCACAAACCGGGGACTGAAAATCACTTGAAAATTGAACACTGCTACACCTCACAGCCACCCTACTCAGACTCATCACATCACCTCCTGCCGAGCCTTCTAAATGTTTCTAAGCATTCTACAAGACAAAAGTGATCTACGAGAGCACCCCTCTCCCCTACTTAAAATCTGACAATGACGTTCCACTTCCCTTAGGAGAAAGCCTCCCAGGCCTGAGCACAGCCCAATGGCCCGTCATCCGCGTTCCCTACACGGCCGCGCCGCCTCACCCACCACACAGCGCTACATGTGCAGTGTCCAGGACAGGGATGCTGTCTCCGTACAACCCGGGGCTCGTGTAACTCAAACAATGATCACCCTCTTCAGTGCTGACTCTCAGAAAATTGTTTTCTCTGGATGAATCAATATCTTTTTCCTTACAAATTCCCATCATTGATAATGAGCTCCCCCCAAAAGAGAGAAGATCTAATCCTCAGACTCCTTATCTGTAAAGTGTGTATAACAAGGAAATATGAGAAGTTTTAAGCGAAATAATATTCATGTGAGGCTGAGGGACAATTCCCAACATACAGTAAGCACTCAATATGTGTTTACTTAATATTAATAAGAATATAATGCATTCCAGCAACCTTAAATCAATGCTTTATGGCTTTGTCCAAAAGAGTACCGACAAACTATTGGACGAACCCCTTTGAGCAGATCCGCTCAAGCGTACTGGGATAGGTAAACCTTGACTCCAGTTACAGTTGCAGCCAACCAGCACTACGGGGCGGGGGCAGTTTGCTCAAACTCGTACATGTTGTTTGAGCATTTAGTTGTAGTTATTGAATAAAGACAGGTATTATATAGTCAAAGCTCCTGAAACATAAATCTTCAAAGATTGATGCAAATTAGTTTCAAGTACAACACTCTCACTAGAAATTATTTGAAAATTATAGTCTTAGCTCCTCCACACTTCGAAAGGGCATTTTCTTAATGTATCTGACTATATACACTGAGAGGATTGTTTAAAAGAAATTAAGATGAAGCCATCCTGAATAAGCTCTCAGTATCATCTGCACAAAGCCCCACCCAAGGGTCTCACTTCTCACTTCCACATAGGTGTTCAGGTAGCTTAACCTGGGTCTTGGTTTCCTATGACACGGGGGTGGGAAGAATTGTGGATAGGTTAATGTAGCAAATATAAATCTAGGGTATTTGCTGTGTAGGAATCCTAGAAATAAATAAATTGATATATAGTCCCACCCTTAGGAAGCTCAGCCTTTCCAATTACAACAGCATTGAAAATAAAATGAGAGATACATTTAACAAAATTTTACAAGATTTGCCCATTGAACATTTTGAAGTATCACCAAAAGAATTAAAAGATCTACATATATGGAAGGCATCCCATGTTCATGGAATGGTAGACAATATTGTTAAAAATGTTAAGACTCCCCAAAGTGATCTACAAATTTAATGGAATCCCTATCAAAATTCCAGCTGACTTCTTTGCAAAAATTGAAAAACTGATGCCAAAATTCATATGGAAGCGCAAGGGACACAGGTCAGCCAAAATAATCTTGAAAAAGAAGAGCAAATTTGGAGGACTCACTCAAAGGTTACTACAAATCTATAGTACTCAAGTCATTATGGTACTGGCATAAGTTTGGATGCATAAATCTATGAGACACAATAAAAAATCCAGGGGGGAAAGTTACATTTACAGTCATTTTTCCAGAAATGTGCCAACAACACTCCATTGAAAGAGTAGTCTATTCAACAAATGGTGCAGAGACACCTGGGTATCTGAAGGCAAAAGACTGAATCTGGAATCTGGACCCCCGTATTTTATTTAACAAATAAAATATTAATTCAAAATGGATCACAGACGGAAATGTAAAATCTAAATGTATAAACTTTCTAAAAGAAGACATAGTTTAAATCTTTGTGGTCCTAGGATAGGCTATGGTTTCCTAGATACAATACCAAGAGCACAAGTGAAAAAAAAGAAAGATAAAATGGACTTCATCAAAATTAAAACCATTTGTTACAAAGGACATCATCAAGAAAGTGAAATGAAAGGGGAAGGGGGTAGCTCAAGTGATAGAGTGCGTCCTTAGCAAGAAAAATAAAATGAATAAATCTAATTACCTCCCCTAGAAAGAAATTCTTTTAATGTTTAAAAAAAGTAAAGTGAAACGACAATCTGCAGAATAGGAGAAAAATTTTGCAAAGCATATATCTAATAAGAGACTAGTATCCAGGATATAAAACAAATGCTTACAAGTGACCAATACAAAGAAAATCGACCCAATTTTTAAATATGCCAAGTATTTAAATAGATATAAATTTGGCCAATAAGCATAAGAAAAGATGCTCAGCATCACTAGAGAAATCAACATCAAAATGAGATCTGATTTTACACTCACTAGGATGGTTATAATCAAAACATGGACAATAACAAGTGTCGGTCAGGAGGCAGAGTAATGGGAACCCTCAATACGCAGCCGTCGGAAAGGGGCAATGATACAGCTTCTTTGGAAAAGCCTGGTGTTTCCTCAAAAGGTTATAATTATATGGCACAGCAATTCCACTCCTACATAGTCATCCCTCAGTATCCTCGGGATTTTGTTTCAGGAAAACCCCACCCTGGATACCATCATCCAAGGATGTTCGAGTCCCTTTACAATCAGCCATCTGGATCCATGAAGTGGAAACTACAGATATGGCGGGCCAACTGTACAGCCAACAGAATGAAAATATATTCTCACAAAACTTGCACATCAATATTCATGGCAGTATCATTCAGAGTAGCCAAAGGTTACAAACAATATCCATCCATCAATGAACGGATAAACAAAATTACCAAGAATAGTCCCACAAACTTTTGGTCATTGAATCTTTGACAAAGGAGATGAGAACATACAATGGAGTAAAGACAGCCTCTTCAGAAAATGGGGTAGGGAAAACTGGACAGCTGCATGTAAATCAATGAAGTTAGGCTACTCCCTCACAGCATACACAAAAATAAATTAAAAATGGCTTAAAGACTTAAACATGTAGACAAGACACTATAAACCTCTTAGAAGAAAACATAGGCAAAACATCTGACATACATCTCAACAATGTTTTCCTAGAGCAGTCTACTCAAGCAATAGAAATACAAGCAAAATAATACAAGTAGGATCTAATTAAACTTACAAGCTTTTGCACAGAAAAGGAAACAAAAAGCAAAACAAAAAGACAATCTATGGAATGGGAGAAAACAGTTGCAATAAATGAAACTGACAAGGGCTTAATTCCCAGAATATGTAAACAGCTTTTGCACTTAATAAGAAAGAAAAACAAACAATTCAATTCAAAAATGGGCAGAAGTCCTAAAGAAACTTTTCTCCAATGAAGACTTACAAATGGCCAATAGGCACATGAAAAAAATACTCAATATCATTATCAGAGGAATGCAAACCAAAACTGCAATCAAGTCTCACCTCTCACCAGTCCGAATAGCCATCATTCAGAAGTTCACAGATAAATGCTGGAGAGGCTGCGGAGAATTGGGAACCCTCCTACACTGTGGTGGGAATGCAGTTTGGTGGAGCCATTGTGGAAAACTGTATAGAGGTTCCTCAAAAGACAAAAAATTGACCTCCCATATGACCCAGCAATCCCACTCCTGGACATATATCCAGAAGGAACCCTAACTCAAAAAGACACTTTCACCCCAATGTTCACAGCAGCACTATTTACAATAGCAAGACATGGAAACAACCTAAATGTCCACTGAAAGATGACTGGATAAAGAGACTGTAGTATATTTCTCCAATAGACTACTATTCAGCCATAAAATAATAAAAATATAATGCCATTTGCAGCAACATGAATGGACCTGGAGAATGTCATTCTAAGAAAAATAAGCCAGAAAGAGAAAGAAAAATACCATATGAGATCGCTCACATGTGGAATCTTAAAAAAAAAAAAAATCAAAAAAACAAAGACACAAAAAGATAAACTTATCTACAGAACAGAAACAGACACAGAGACATAGAAACCAAACTATGGTTACCAGAGGGGAGAGGGTGTGGGAAGGAATATATTGGGAGTTCAAGATTTGCAGATACTGAGTATGTATAGAATAAACCGCAAGTTTACACTGTATAGCACCGGAGAATATATTTAATATCTTATAGTAACTTATGTTTAAAAAGAATATGAAAATGAATACAGGTATGTTCCTATTTAACTGAATTGTTGTGCTGTACACAAGAAACTGACACAACATTATAAACTGACTAGACTTCAATGAAAATATTTTTAAATAGACCAAAAACGAAAAAAAAGAAAAAGGATATTTTGAAACCAAAAGAATAAAGTACTGACTCAGGCTACAATATGGATGAACCTTGAAACTTTATGCTAAAATAAGCCAGACACAAAAGGACAAATAGTGCCCTTTAAGGTGAACTATATCTAAGTGTTTACTGTACTACTTCTGTAAATTTTCCGGAGGTTTGAAGTCTATCAATATCAAAATAAAATGTATTATTCATTAAAATCATAAAACGCTTCCTCACAGGAGGGCTTTAATTATTAAATGCAGAAATGCATGTAAAGCTCCTGGAAAAACACTTTGCACGTCCACACACAGACACTGCTGTCACTGCCGCTCAGAGGGTGGTGCCAGCGCTGATGAGGGCTGCCTCCACTCGCTGCCCTGCAGACAGGAGTGAGGGCCTGGGCTCTGACAGGCAGGGTGAGCGTGACCCTGGGTCAGACACAGCCATGCCCCAGACTCTGCGTTACCCAACTTTCTTATACAAACTGCAACATGTAATGTAAACACGCTACAGGGATGTATCTTACAACACAGGGAATACAGCCAATGTTTACAGTAACTATAAATGGAGCATCTATTGTACACCTGAAACATATCATTTTAAATCAGCTATAACTTTGTAAAAAATTAAAAAATAATTTAAAAATGTTATCACTTTAATATTCAATTCGGGTTTTAAGTAACTACTAAACAGCTTACAATGTATAAAAGCATTTAAGTGTGCTGTTTGTTTACATATTTATTTACTTTCAGCCTCCTGCTAAAAGAGAAATTAAACAATTTTTTTTAAATACACCTTAACAACCATAACAACAAAAAGGCAAAATTGAGAGTGAAGAGAAATTGGAGATTCAATACTTAAATGAAACCAGGGGGAGGTAAATTCATAAAAATGGATTCCCTGGAGTCAGGGCAAGTGTTAAAGGCCGAGTAGAAATTCAGCTGTAAGATTCTTGGCAGCTAAAGCAAAAAGAAAAGATCATGGTTGGGGTGGTAGAGCGTGTTCTTAGCGTGCACGGGGTCCCGGGTTCAAGCCCCAGGGCCTCCACTAACAGATAAATACACCTAATTACCTACCCCCCAAAAAGAGTCCCAAAGAAAAGAAAAAGAGAAATTTCTTTCCAAAAAAACCTGATATTAAATTTGGATTAAGTACTTAAAAAAAAAAAAGTAATATAGAAAAGATGAGTGACACTGTGAAGGAAAAGCCCAGCTGGGCTAACGAGCTAAGTCACAAATCTAAGTGTGATAAGTGTCGGTTTACTGATCTAAGTATTGCTGGGCTAACTCGTAAATCTGAAGTTTAGTGTCAGTTTACTGGGCTAATAAGATAACTCGTAAATCCAAGGTCAACAATTGTCAATAACGTGATCTGTTCCAAATTCATAAGCTTCAGTGTACTGATTCCTTGCTTTTTGTTGTTTGAGCCTTATTGGCTAATAGCCCCTTACTTGTAATTAACCCTATAGAACCTCATGTGCAGGTCTTGGAGGTGCTCAGAGCTTCGGAACAGGAGCCCCTCTGAGCCCGCCAGCGTAATAAATCTCAGTGCTTGTTTCTTGGCTGGCCTGTTCTTTCCGTAACAACACAAGCGATAATGCCCTTGAGATAAATCTGTGATGGCTGCTGGCAGGTCCCCATGTCTCACGTGGCAAAATCTGAAACATCCTTCTCACCACTCAGAGTCATCATAAGCCCACTCCACACTTCCCGCTGTTAAATGCAGGAGCATAGGCAGGGCCCGGCCTTTGCTCTCTCTGTGTCATCACAGTGAGACAGGATGGAAGGGGCAGAGCACAGCCATTCAAGGAAGGCCACAGCAATTAACATCAAAATGGTGAAGGATTCAACCCCCAGTAGGCCTTGAGGCTCAGGATGAAGAGATTTAACTTCTAGCAGAGCTTGAGCTTCATTATACACCCATTGTAATAGTAACATGGTGAATAACATGCCCCAAGGTACCATGGCAGTCCCAAGGCTAGCCACAAAAAGTCAAAGGGTGGGAAATGGCCAACTCCCTGGGAATCCCAGCCCCTTGCCCTTAGGCTGGTCCTTCTACATATTAGCAAATGAAACCACCAAGCCCAAGAAAACGAGCAACACAGCGCCACCTCGCGGTCACCCCTCTCTCTCGCTCTTCGGAGAAAGCCCACACTCTGTGGAGTGTGTACCTACTTTTAATCTGAGCACCAAAACCCCACACCTCGTGGCCTTTCTCTTGTCTTTCAATGTGTCTCTGTGAATAAATCTACCTTTTCTCAACACTGGCTTGCTCTTGAATACTTTACTGCACGAAGCCAAGGAACAAAATCTGGTGGGACACATCTCAGGGGCTCAACCAAATTCTGGGACACAGCCCTTCTCATGCCTCACGTTTTTTTCCTTGTATCAACAGGACTGGGTTGTGAAGGTAGCTCTGAGGCCCCAGCTAAGGGACAGAAGACGCCCCCAGGGCTCGAATTGGCGGGCAAACTCTTCCCCAGCAGGGGCCTTGGGGTCTGCCCGGTTCTCTGTGTTTCTCTGTTGTGCTGACTCCCCAGCCACAGAGCGTTCTCCCTAGGCCTGTCCCCACAAAACCCTTCTCTCCAAAATACAAGCACATCATGTCACAATCCTCTTGTTCAATCAGGAAATGCTTAACCCACTTTTTCCCTCCACAGTAAAGTACCTAACTGTCCTCCCTCCCATCCCAACACTTCTTTCTTTGTGAGAACTCTGCACTCCCCACACACCCTGAACGCAGGTGCCTTGCTGGCTGGGACTGAGATGTTTCAGTCTCACACAGCCTGCATCCTTTCACTTTCCCCTTGTTACCATAAAAAAGCCTTTCCTGAGTCACCCACAAATCTGATTCTGAACTTCATAAAGTGCTGAGGTTGCAGTCACTGTGTGCATACCTCCCAGGTTTTGACTAAGTTTCCTTCAAAAGATCTTCATTAAGGAGCTGCATCAAGAAGTTGAAAGAGGATATTCTTACATCTGAGCGGAGGAGCCTGCAAGAAATTTAAATGGCTTTCAAGGGAGAGTTAACCAGGGACACAGAGGTCGCAGGTCCTAGTCAAGGGTGTCATGAGGGAAAATGTTCTTCAAAGACTCAGAGTGGCTTCTGAATGTGGAGTCGGCTGGGAGGAGGTGACACGCAGTGAGTGGGGTGAGTGACACAGGGTACGCTCCCCCAGCTGGGGAAGATTTGGATTTTGTTCTAGTTTTCCAAACAATTTCTTAATATCTTTTTCTCCTATTGTCACATACCATTTCCTATGAATTAAGAATATCAATGTCAGTCATTTGGGCCGCTTGGGAGAGGCAACATGATGCCATTCACAGGGCTGGGACATGACAGCCACACCAGTCTAGGTTGAAAGACCAGTGGGGGTATTTCCATGGTGATCACAGGCATGCAGCAAACTCCCCAGCTTCAATGACCTCATCTCAAAGGTGGGGCAATAAAACTACCAAGAAAAGTGCATGATGATAATGGAAGACATCTGTTTACTAGGTAAGTGCCCGTGACAGCTGCAGCTTAATGGGGAATGAGTATGATTAACAAGGCCCTGTCTACGTGGCCACACGCTCCCTGCCTTCCTGCCTTGGTGCAGCAGCAGAGTTTGTTTAGCTGAGATGAACGCCCCCAGAGCAGCCCCGAAGGGAAAGCTCGCAGCTCTGCATTGTGAGGCGTGTTCCTTTCCTTCTCAGTGCTGATCACAGTTTGCTGTCATTTGTTTTTATGTTTATCCCTTTTGTAACTTCCTCTCCTCCGGAGTTTTGCTCAAGCAGCGCAGGGCCAGGTGTGTCTTGCGGCCTGCCCGATATTCTGAGCTGGGAAACAGCCGACCACACATCTGGCTCTGGTGCTGAACGGAGAGGGCAGAAGGCCCTGGGGCCCATGCTGAACCGAGGCCCATGCACCCAAAATTATGGTCTGACTTTGGGCAAATTACACAGTCTTCTTTACCCTGAGATTCCTCATCTGTCCAAGAAAATAACTGCCCATGGCACACAGAGTTACCAAGATTAAAGGAAATCAACAAATTCACAACATATTCAAGGGGCTACCAGTGCATCCTCAACAGACAAATGCTGCCTTTACGGCTCTGACATACGCCAAGCGGGGCGGCCACACACAGTGAACACTGCTAAGTGCTTCATGTGTGCTACAATACTCTTTAGAACTTAAAACAATCCCAAGAAGAAACGAATATTATCATGCCCATTTCACAGATTCACCAACAGGTTAAGAGAGGTTACATTCTATTCCAAGGCCGTATGGTGAGGAAATGGCGATTTAAACTGGAATCTGGGCCCAGGCTTATGCTCCATCTCTCTCCCATCCACCTGACCACTTGCCTATGAATTCCACCTGTCCAATACACAAGTTTGCAGCCGGCCAGCTCTTAAATGCAATGTGTGCCACCATTTGTCAATGTTGGTTAATTACCATAAACGGTTCTCAGAAACCACTACAGAAAAGAAAGGTGGACTTAAGGAATTCTGCATTGCTTTCTCCTGTAATGTGCAGAAACCCTTCACTACACCACCAAATCCAAATGTATGCTTCCTCCATGTTTATGTTTGCACATGGCTTATTAAAGTAGAAGGTACCTGCAGTAATTCCATCTCGGTTGCTTTCCAAGGTTGCAGATTATCCATAATCAGTACGTGAACGAAAATACTACAATGTGAATGAAAATACTGCAACCATGTCAGTAAACAAAGAATGCTGAAACCAAGTCATCAGCGGCTGCTGCCACCCCCCAGCGAGTGCATGCCTGCAGCCCAGCCTCTCAGCCACTCACAGTGGTGCCCTCTGAGCGGACTCAGAGTAAGAAAGGACAGGATACTGGCCCTAGATACCTAGGTACCTGCCAAAGCGATGAATTCAATGACACAAATGTTTGCTTCCTCCCATACATAGAAAAGCACTAAATACTTGATCTTGAGATATCTGGTTTTCTTTAGATAACAAGCAATATTTTATTGTTCCAACAACCTGGTCTTTCTTGTAAAACTTCTATATATCCTAGCTCCTCCCCTACCTCTTGGGAGCAGTCCCTCAGAGTGATCTGAGAGGTTGCCATCCCGGCTCGAGTCCTCCAGCCAAATAAAACATAACTCTTAACATTTAGGCTGAACGTTTATTTCAATGAAGTCCCAGAATAGGCAGAACTCATCAATTCTGTAATGGAACACACTGGATCAGGAAACAAAAGCGTGTTTTAGTCTGGAAAAACTACGGTTTCCTCTTCCTGTCATTATACAATCCCACCAGAACTCATTAATTTGCTGTTTGCTCATCTGGCAACCAAACTCAGAGAAGAGTCAACTCAGCAGAGTGCTCTACTCGGGAGAACAACCCGCAGCAGCACTGAAGGCTACCTGTACTCCCGCACGCTCTGCTGACCCTTGGTGTCCTCCGTGACGACCAGGACATCAGAGCTGTTCCCAACAGCTGCGAAGTCCCACACGTTAAATAAATCATTTTATTTTATACGATATTTTAGGTATATACCCATCTCTGAAAACAGCTTTGCTAGAAGCCCAAATCTTCAGCATCAATCTGCAAAGGCAAATCCGGTCCGCAAGGGAAAACAAGACTTAAGAGGAAGCTAAGGCGTCCAAAGTACTCTCCACAACCTAAGGCCTCCAAAGTCCCCTGCAGGACCTTCAACCAAACTGCCTGCAGGCCTGCAGATGCAGGCGGCATCATGTCTGCTTTTAAAGAAACCCTTTCCTGCCCTCGGGCACTACAATGTCCCTCTACGCACTCCCATCTCAGGGTAAGAGCAGCCGCTGCAGAACCTCACAGGGCAGCACTGACAGGACTGGACAAAGAGGATCAGAGCTAAACTAAGCCTTCTGATGACACGAGCTTGTCACTCTGTCACTTTACAGATGAAGATATATATAGAGAGAGGTGGGGTGATCTTGCTCAAAGTCACACAGCTAATAAGTGGCAAAGTCTATAACTCTGCTCCTCCCTCCGGCGTGACGCCCCAGCTGGGACGCCCACAGTGTTCTCTCCTGCCTGCCGGACCAGTCCTTTACTGTCACTCATAAAACACCACAGGGTCTGACCCTAGCCTACTTTTTCAGCATCTTTTCCCTGCAGTCTCGCAGGAACAAGGCGGTTCGGGCCATTGTATGACTTCTGGCTCCCAGAAGCCTCCGTGCTCAGGCTGGTCTTTCCTGTGCATCCAGCACCCTGCTCAGAGGCTCTTCCTCCCCTGCAGGAACACGTTCCCACTCTCCGCATGACACCCCCTCAGGGAAGCCCTCTCCTCGCCCTCAGCTCAGCAGGTGTCCCAGGCCACATCCCGAGCTGCCCCATTAGGACTGCGGGTGCCCAGGTTTGCTAGTCAGACCAGCAGCCTCAGAGCCAGGTTTTATGCCCGGGTCACCCTGCAAACCTACTGCCCGCCTCACAGCCCCCAGCCAGCAGGTCACCTGAAAGTCGCAGCAAGTGCCCCACCCAATCCCGAAGTCTCTTCATTTGCCAGCACCGCTGATGACTGGTCTCCAACCTTTGGTCACTTTTGCACAAAACAGCAGCTTCCACTGTGAAGCAGGGGGTTTTCTCTTCTGCTCCCCATCCTTACTGGAAACGTCTAGGGAAATGAAAAGGCCTTTTCTCAACCCTTTTCTGATGACACCCACCCACCCACAATACTCACATTCTCAAGAGCTTTGGGTAAACCTGATTTTGTTTCCCTTACACTAAGGGGCTCAAACACTGCGGGATTCTTTCTCTTTCGAGGGTATTTTTACTCAGTTTATCGGCTTTAATCTGTTTTTGTCTCTCTCTTCAATATCCCCAGAAGTTGCCACTTCTTATTCCCTTCAGCAGCCTCCCTCCCAACATCTAGTCTAGGAAATCAGCTGTGATGAGGGGCCCGGGGGCAGTCACAGAAGATGCAACTAAGGCACAGAGAGGTGACATAATTTGCCCGAGAAGATCAGCTTCAAGCCCCAACACTGTGTGTCACGTCCCTCTGTTTAACTCTTATGCTAAGCAAGCGAACTTTTTGTAGATTATGGTTATAAACAGATGAGGTATCAAAATACATACAAGGACACACGTCAACTCTAAGATGTTCATTAACTCCACTATTTTGTTTCTATTTATTTTATTTCTATTAAAAAAATTTAAGAACCTCTGCAGTCAATATAGCAAAATGTTACTGGGCTTTAAATACAGAATATAGAGGTTTTAAGTGTGTCATTACTCATCCTTATTTGTATGTTCACAAGACAAACTGATTTGAAAGTCTCTCTCCCCTCCCCCTACTCACTACTGGCTTTCACCTGAGCTCCCAAACCACACATCTAACATCCTTTCACTTTACCCACAGCTGAACTCATCAGTTATCCCCCAGAACTCCCTCTACATATTTCCCTCCTCAGAGCACAGCAGGACCATCATTTACCTCATTAATCCACCCAGAAACCTGTTCCTTACTCCATCCTACCTTCACAGACATCATCCATCCTTTCCTTTTTACCATCTAAACATGCCTTCAATCTGTTCACTTCTACCCGCTGACCATCCCACCGCTCAAGTGGAAGCCACCAACACTGCCCACCTGGACTCACGAGTCTCCCAAGTGGCCCCAAAGCCACTCTCCCCTACTTGAGACAAATGGGATTTTGTCACTCCCACGCTTTTAGGACTGATTTCAAACCCACTGTTGTTAGAAGAAACTCCAAGTTCTTCACCTGATGAATGTCTTTGCCATCAAATTGTCAGCTCAGGGAGGGGAGGACACGCCCTCTCCCCTAGGACCTGCCCTCTGGCAGAGCATCAGCTTGGGAGGACCTGCTGAGCTACACCAGCCTGTATTCTAACCCTGGTCTTGAGTTCTTAGCAAACTGCTTCAACTATCCATACAAATCCAAGGTAGATTAGAAAGATTTTAGATGTTGAGCTAGACTATTGATTTGGGGATTTTGCACTAGCAACCTGCAAGTACATGTTCTAATGTTTCTGTCTTCTTAAAACCACACCCAGATTTAAGTAGTATTTGTGGAATGTCTTTGGAGTAAAAGGGACTGTACTTTTACAGACTTTATGTTTTATACCATGAACAATCCGGACAGGGTCACAAATGGAACCACCTCACAAGTGACAGAAGACAGGTGACAGGCATATAGCAACAGGTCACAAAGATGGTAAGAGCAAAGTTGTTTCTCCAACCCCCCAAAAAATTTTTGAAAGAACTGAAAACTGAATTTTGAAAGTAAAATATTATCATATATAGAAATAAAATAATCCTCTTCATCAGTGTTTCAAGATCTGACTCCAGAATTTTTAGCATGCCATATTGAATCCTAGCACAGAAAAATCAGATGGACTAGTGGTGAGTAAGTTCCAGGAAAACGGCAGTAATTCCTCCACTTGTAAAAGGACATAAACTCACTTGTCGAAGATGAATGTAAACCGCATTCTGGAGAAATTCGGAAGCTCCCAGGCTCTGCTTCTGGATGGCAAGGACACGGACAGCTTTGAAGCATGCTTCTAACTCAGTCACCAGCACTCTTACACTGCAGGGGGAAACGGAGGCCCTCAGTCAAGAGCAGAGGTGTTCCTGTCGTGTCTCGCAGGCCGTGCCTTGGGGACTCAGTGCCCTGCAGCAGCCCGGCCCCAGGCGAGGACCCGCAGCGTGGCCCACCCAAGCAGGAGGTGCACTGGGCTTGAGAAAGCCCATCCCCGATGGGGGCAAGAGTGGCTGTTGAGTTTGAGTGAACATATAAATGCCCATAGAAATATGCCTGCATTCATTCAAGTGATACAAGCAACAGTAGCAGGCTATTTAACAAAATTTCAACTCTCAGTGGAAATTTACCATTCCTTTCCGCTTGTCCCCTGCACTCTGAGACAGGCTTAGGCTCTCTCACACCGGCAGCTCTGATACAATAGTTGTGAAGTCGTTTTACTTTGCTGCAAGTGTCCTCGCTCCCCGTGTGGCTGTGACTGTCGTCTCTTAACACAGTCAGATGTCTTCCTGGATGTCTCCCTGCGTTCCTTGCTCCTGCTCCTCAGATCCTAAGATAAAGGGCAAGTGAAGACACATGACCAGAAAAGGCACCGTGGACTTGAACGAAGTCCTCAGTGATCCCCTAGGTGAGTGCTGCCCACCCCTTACCTTCGATTCTCAAGGTTCTGCCCAGGGTGACATCCAGACAGGAGAGCGTCCTGGGCCAATTAAAAGCTGTGTGACTTGGGCCCTGGGACAGGTGCAGGAGCTGGTTCCAGAGCCGTGCCCCTCCCCACCTCTGCTCCCCTCTCTCCCAAGGACCCACTGCCAAGCCCCCAGGTTCCCTGATATTCTGTCCTTCTCTTCTAATCTAGTCCAAGCACTTTTCCTCTTCCTTTATTCCCTAATTATCACCAGCTGAAGTGGTTTTTCAGTCACAGTATCTGAAAAAATTTCCGGCAGCTGAAAAAGAGGTCTCCAGAGGTCAATGCCCATATGCTGGTTCCTGAAGAGAGCCTCTGGTTATGGGGTCCCTCACCAACACCCACGGGGCATCAGACATGTTGCAGAGTCGACCACCCCCAACAAGAGTTTGCTGTGACCCCAATGCCCGCACAGCATCCCTGCTCTCATAAATGTATTTGGCCCACTTATCCGTTACTAAGAAGCAAAAGTAAAAAAATTGCTCATGTTTCTTACTAAAATTATTTATGAGGTGGAAAAAGAAATTGTAATAGAAGAGAATAAATTTGACTGCATGTTAGATCTGTTCCTTTGGTTTTAACCTTTGCTGTTTTCTACGCTCAGACTTGGTAGCTCTGTACCTTTTGTAAAAGAAAGTTGCCTTTATCCTGAAATTTCCAGGAGAGCCTATTCTCCAGGCTCTGATCTTTCACGATGTTAACTCTTCTGCACTTATGTAGAGATGGCAAGTTGCAAAATAGAGAATCACCTTTGTTTTTTTTTTGGAGGTTTTAGAGGGGCACCATGATTTGACCCACGTGGACAGCTGCAAGAACAAAGAATTCCAAGGAGAAACAATTCATACCGCAAGAAGTTTGCAACAACCAACCACATCCCCGCCCCTTTTTAGTATAAAAGCGGACTGATTTCTGACTTGGGAGAGACGGTTTTTCAGCATGTCATTCTGCCATCTTCTGGGTCTGCCAGCTTTTCAAATAAAGTCACTATTCCTTGCTCCAACACCTCAATCTCCCGATTTATTGGCCTGTCATGCAGCAAGCAGTACGAGTTTCGACTTGGTAACAAGATGACTGCATTGGAGGTAGTATGTCTCCACTCTTTCCTCGTTTCCAATATGTAACATGCACATCATTTATGATCTAGTGCAAATAATTCATCAAAGACTACCACAAAAAGAAACTACACTCACCTAGCTATCAACACTGAAGTCACAACCTATCAATTTTATATGCTGTTTAACAACACAACTAAAAAACCTAACATAGGGAATTGATTCCACAGAAATAAAATTATTTCTACTCCTTCAAAACCTTTTTTCTTTTCTGTTTTATTTTGTTTTGCATATTGAAAAGAAAATAAAAGACAAATCATTTTATTTCACGTATTTTGTTATAGCTACATAATTTAAATACTACAAAGAGATTTAAATTGCAATAAAAAATTGTTCATATATTGTACAAAGATATATACACAATCAATGTGGATAAGGAAAGGAATGGACATTTACTAAAAATCCACTGCATATCCAGTCTTTTACAAGCATATCCTGGAATATAAGCTCTATGAACCAGGGGTCCCCCACCTGCATTCTCACTGCTGAGTCCCTTAGTAATCTTCTACCAAAGCACCAGCATAGAACCACGCGATCAGTATTTTAGGTATAAATGAGGGAATTAGCTCATTCAATTGTAAAACAAAAACCCTAAAGTAAATAGTGAACTTATTTACAGATAAAGAAAATTGGACACAAACAAGTACAGTTTCTTCCCCAAGTTCACAAAGCTAATAACTGCTAAAGGCAAGATTTGAACTCATCTGTCTGATTCTAAAAACTAAGGTGGAAATCCCTTATGACTGGGGAGGGTCCAGCAGCACAGCCTATCACCCTATCTTTGTTCAGATCTAGCCTTAGACAGCCTGAGACAGCACCCCATTCCTATGGAACTTGAGGGCAAATGATAACAATAAGGATTTTATATCCAGTAGTTTCTTAAGTATCATTTATATAAACTGTCAGCAGGACAGCAGAAAAACTCTGGGAAATATGAGTGGGTCCAGGGCTTTTTGCTGATTAGAAACTCAGTCTATCAGGACAGAGTGACCTTCCCATGAGAGGCCACACGGACCTAAACTAAAGGCAGCTGAGCAATGAAAACTAGCAAGACCCTGGAACTCAAGCAAGAAGGCTCCCTGCCATCTCCCGCCCTGTTGCCTCTTCATCCACGTGGACACGAAGACAGAAGACCTAGGTTCTTGTCCAAGTTACACTATCATGAATTCTCACCCATAAAAAGGTACGACTCTATGCTGTCCTAAGTCCTTTCCAACTCAAATATGTTGACACCAATATCTCAGCAGAATGTCTATGTCTCCGCATCCTCTCTTCTATAAGGAGAATAGTTCTATGGCCACAAAGCAGAAATCCAATTAAAAACACCATGCACTAAGCAAGGTGAAAATCTGCGTAAGGGACTTTGCTCTCACGCTCAGTGAATGAAAACTCAGAAAAATTGTTCCTTCTCTCTCAGCAAGTGGGAGGTAGGCTGATTGTGTGTGTGGGTGGGTGTGCGTGTGTGTGTGTAAATCAAATACAATGACGTCTGGGATCTGTACAGATTTTTTTTAAGTTACAGTCATTTCATGAAGATGAGACACACTTTAAAGTAATTTGAATCTAGTGTTCTGAGAGACCCTCAGGATCTTTTGGTGGAGGAGGGGAAAGGAAAGGAGGAAAGAAGTAAATGAAGCAAAGGAGTAATAATACTGCAAGGAAAAGGCAAGACATTAATTTTGTTCCTACTTGCATCACAAACAAATTATGGACTGGCTTTGCCCCGATGTCCTGTCGAGCACTGAGTTGCAGATGAAGAGGTGACAGCCCATTTCTCACTGAGCTTGTGACTGTACGTGGCATCTTATAGAAACAAATCATTTATCCTGATCAAACACTCTAGCAGCAGGCCGTAATTCTCCTATTTTGAGAGACAAGAAAATAGGAGTTCAAAGAGGGTAGATAACTTGACAAAAGTCAGAGGACCAGTAAACAAGAGAGGATGAATTCAAACTCAGATCTGAATGCAGAGTCTGATCTTCCCACTCCCAGGACTGGAAAATCATTAACACACAGACTCCCCAGCTCCCCTGCATTGTTCCTGGCACCAAGCATTTCCATGGTGATGGACTCCAGTTCTCACAGACACAGCGCTCTGTGCAGCCAATGACCTTGATCAGACCTTGATCATCTACCTGCCACGCCCACCAGGCTTCACCATAAAGGTAGGAAAGCTGGCTTTCAAGTGCATACAAAGCCACCCCTGGTCTAACGTGGGCTCTTCTGGGGCTTCTCCAGCCTAAATGCAGCCATGAAAGTGCTCAGAGTTTGTACATGAGCCACACTACCTCTCTCCATCTGTCTCCCCACCTATACTTCTTAGCTATGACCATTTTGATAATATTGGAAACAAATTTTTAAAAACACAAAAGAAAGGATCCTCGAACAATTACTTAATACTTACAATTTTAAATGACAAGTTACAAAGTGAGTATTTACAAACCGAATCTGCCTTCCTAGGTGTCAGTTTGAACAGTTAAAAAATATAATAGCAAAAAATTCTCACTTACAAAATTAACAAAAACATCAACAATAATCTGGAATAAACTCAAAATTAATGCCCATGTTGTACATGGAGAATACTACAGGACTCTACTGAGGGGTAAATAAGAGGTGTGAATGTAGAGACATCAACATATTGCATGGAGGAAAACAGTTTTGTAAATATGGAAGTTCTCCTAAAAATAATTCAAAACTTAATAAAAATCCCATGAATACTCTTATCTGATTTTTTTTTAACTTGAACAATATATTTTAGAATTCTTCAGGAATAATAAAGTCATAATAATAGCCAAGAAAGTTTGGGATGGAAGAAAAGAACAAAAAAAAAAAAAATCGCACTGTCAGATAATATTTAATTTTTACAATATGTAAGATATAGCGCTGCAGTAAGGAAGTAAGATTGACAGAAATAAAGCATGAGCTCAAAAAGAGACTCTAGTGTACATAAGTATTTTATACATGTGGGATTTCAAATCAAAGAGCAAAGTATGAATTCAATAATTGTCCTGGGACAATCAGAGAATCACCTGGAAAGAACAAATTCTATTCCTGTCATAATGACCACAAAAAAAATTACAGATAGTGATGTAAATATTAAAATACTAATAACAGCAAATACAACTCTTTGCTCACATTAATTCAACTTCTCCTCACTATAACAAGTACTATTATCATCTCCATCTTAGACATTAAATAAACCTATATAAGAGATTTATACCATTATAAGAAAGTATTTCTAAGAATAATAACAAATATAAAACACAAAAGGAAGACATTTACTATCATAAGAATATTTTGAGCCACAACAAAAATAAACCTAATGAACAAAATGAAACGAAAGAAATGACAAGGAAAAACTCTGTGATAGATGTTGATGAAGACAAGGGATTAATGTTCATAACATACAAAGAGCTGTCACAAAGCAAAAAGAAGCTTCCTCACTTAAATTTGTGCAAAGGACAAAATGGATCATTCACTTTTCAAAAGTCAGATGGCTAATCAGTGAAAAATGCTCAATACCTCACTGGTCATCAAACGCAAACTAAAACAATGAAAAAGCACTTTTGCTCATCTTATTGGTAAATATTTTTAAAAGATATTGTAGCTAGTGTCAATCTGTGGGAGAAAAAACTGTGAGCGACCTTTTTGGAGGATGACATGTAAATGGAAATGTAAACTCTGAAAAACGTGTGTACACACTGATTCAACCCCACTTCTAGGAAACGTTTCGTTTAGAAAAAAAATCAGTTCAAATAGATGTACTGTTTACACTGGTGGGAAGAAAAGCTGAAGTGAAATCATATCCAGCGATAGAGAATTGGTTACATAAGTAATTCTACATTTCTCATTCCACACTGGAGAAGGAATTTCTAGTCACTTGAAAGTAGCCTGTGATGAAAGTAAATGTCACATCCAGGGACTAAATTTCCAGAAGACGTAACTAAAGGCATGCTCATACAAGATCACAGGAATGTCTGTTAAAGAAAGATGCCAGTCAAACATCCTTTCTGACAGTGGAAAATGGAGAAAAGTTAAGTGTCCACCATCAAGACAATGATGCGGTAAATCACGGTGAGATGTGGGCAATAAGGGGCCGGCGTTTTCCCGTGGCCCAGGGCCTTGTCCACAGAACTCTCCCACCAAAGGTGTTCTTGCACAAGAGACCACACCTGCACATCAGGAGATCCCTCCACTCTATCTGAAAGGACCGGGTGAGTCTGGAGTGGGAGGACGTCTATGATATACCCCTAAGTGAATAAAGCGAGCTGCAGAAAACATATAGTATGGCCTTATTTTTCAAAAAAGAATATATACACACATATACATAGATTTCTCATATGTATGTATGTATGTACGTATGGGTATATATATATATGTCATATATATATGAAATATATACACCACACTGGCAACAGCTTTTACACTCAGGAAATAAGGGGAAGGGAGGTAGGGCTCTTTCGGTACCACCACAGTTCTCTTTTCAGTATTTCAGTTAAGTACACTTGGAATTTAAAAGTTTATTTAAGCCCGAAGTAAAATGGACGATGCCTCCACAAGACATAATGCTATACTGGTCATTAAAAATCATGCCAGGGGAGATAGAATATTGTAGAAAAACATGTAATAAGCCGAATGGAAAATGGAGGTCTCCAAACAGTAAACAGGCACAGAGTGCTCACTGGTTTTTATGACAGAGCTGATACACACTGATGAAAAGAACAGAAAGTAGATGTTAAAGTGTTAATTATTATTTCTGAGTAGTGGGACCTGGATAGCCTTTTATGTCCCTTTGTTCAGACTTATTGTATTAAATATACATTATTTTTCATCTGAAAAAACATTTTTAGATGTGTAGTACCACACATTGGAGAATAATACACGAGTACTTACAGAAACAAATAACTAGGAGACACTGCAGCAGCGCCACACAATGTAGAAAGGGTGATCCTGATTAACACCGCGCAGTTACATAAGGACCCACAAAGTGAGAGCACCTGCTGTAACAGGGCGCGGCCCCCTTCTATTTGTCACTTGTGTCTTCAGGGCTGAGGCAGTTCTGAGCATGGCCAGTGTCAGTGTTGGTGTCTGGATGGATGCCACTGGATGTGAGGGCACCTGCAAGCCGAGAGGAATAACAGAAATCATCCTCTGCCTTTTCTGTCTTGTTTTTTTGTTACTTTAAAAGAGAGGAATAAATAAGATAAACTATGTATCTTCCCTACTGAAATTTCAGTAATGAAACCGTTTTCAAAGTGTTCACAACTTATATTCTGCCTATAACCGTCTTTCCATCAAAGCTTCATATTTATTAAATGTTAATTAACTCAGTTAATTAACTCCCTGTTGAAACCTTCTACTATAGAACATGAAATGCACTATGTGAAAGGACCACTCCTGCAGTGACTAGCTTGGCTGTCTTGACGGCAGTGCAGTCAGCCCCCAACATGCAGTGGCTCTGAGCTCCTGATGCTGCTAAGAGAGCACGCTGCCGCCTCAGATGGAGAGAAAGTGTGAAAGCATTTCCAGAAATCTACAGCACTGACAAAACATAACTGAAAAATCCCAGGCTCCTTTGAAGCTGTCATTTTCGGTTTCTGGCCAACCCCAATCAATGAGCAGAACCACCTCATTCCCGAGCAATGGCACTCACTTGGTAAGGAGTTCTGGAGGAATTTCCAGGTATAGAATGTAACCAACTATACGTAGAACTCTGACAAAAGAAACAATGCAATACCCTGATTTTGGAAGACACTCAAAATATTCTCCTAAGCCTTTGTAGCTGGAAAGGTTGGGCTTCTCCTGAGCCACTTATTTATTTCACAGCCAGTGAGCATCTCCCACAAACCCTGTTACCCTGTGTCTGCTGGGTGCATTAGGTACACTCTTGCTGTTGATCTTATAAGTCACAGGGCAGAGGCGTGTGTCTCACGGCTGCAACCCTCACACAGGCTCGCCTCCTAGCCTCACAGTTTGAACTTGGCCCCATTTTCTAACCTGTTTATTTGGTATCTGTTCTTCTGTAAGCTGCCTGAAATGCTTTTTGGAACAAGTCAGAAGAATGAGTGTGTAGATAAATGGACAGAAGGACAGGTGAGAGATGGGCAGACCGCAAGAGAGACTCCAAGAAAAGGGGAACAAATAAAATTTCCTGTGCAAAACCCTCTTCTAATCAGGGAAGAAAACCACCACGGAGTAGAGTGAAGAGGCAGGTAGCTTAGGACTCTTTCCTGGATTCCATGAAATGTCACACCAAGAGATGAGAGGGTAGAACTATAAATAATAAAAGAAAAAAAGCACACATGTTTGAAAAATATATCTACAATATGTACTTTCTAAAGAATAGATTCAAATCAGCAGGGCCCAATACCACAATCCTTGGGTATTTACAGAAATGAGAATCTCATCTCCAAACCACAAGGCTTCCCTTTGGAGCACTGAGAGTCTACACGGGGCAGTCATAAAGCCATCACCGCAAAATCTATGCTATCCTGCACTTACGAGGAACGAGCAGTTGTGCACGCGTGACAATTACAACCCACAGCACCTCTACGGGGGAGGGAAGCCTAGCGAGCCCCATCTCTGCAGGACAGAAAACCAGTCCTGGAGAGCCTAAGCCAACCTACCAGTTCTCCATCTCACAGGACTGGTCACTCCAGAGCAGGACTCGAACTCGGACACACGTCTGTAAGCACGATATTATCATGCTTTGTGTGATTTCTGTGTGTATAATACATTTGTTTCTGGCATGAAAGGATATTTAATAAATGATTGATTGTCTTGTCTATCTCATTAGCTCACAATCAATCTTTATACTGTTGTATTGTACTCTTTTACTCTGGAGAATGGAACGGAAAGAGCAGTGGTCAGAATGAGTTGGAGCTCCATTCTTTATCTGGTATCTCATCTCACCCAAGTCCCCAACCAGGGAGAAGGAGCCAATGTTCTCTTCATCTTTTAAAGAGAGGGCTCCACTGATGATGACTTACTCAACCCAAAAACGAAGGCTGGGGGAAGGGCACATGTAGCAACTAGAGCAGTATCAGATGTAGGAAAGTGAAAAGAGCTCACGGGAGGGCTCAGGGGGTCAGCCTGATTTAATTTCAATTGATAAAAAATACCACACTGTAAAAATACCAGCATGCAATAGATTTGTTCTTTCTTGACATCTAACAAGTTTCCACAGCCCACATGTAACATTATCGTGAACCAGTGAAAGGAAGAGTCTACAGGTAGGGAATATCAATGCCACAGGCAGGCTGAAAACCAGGATGGAGTTTAGGAAGAGAAAGGGCATAGTTAAGAATTGGGGAAAGGCTGGAGGAAAAAATCATCACAAGTACTCTCAAGCATCATCCTACAATCATAAAATCATTCATTCAAGAGAGAGTTACTGAGGTCCTATTTTGTGCAAGATTGTACACAAGGCAAAGCAAGAGCGCAGAGACCATGTTGGCAGCAAGGGGCGGGGCTAAAATACACTTCTGATCCCGGTACCTTGCACACATGTCCTCAGTATAAAGGCAAAGAAAAAAAGTAAATTAATATTCTGTAAACTCAAAGCATTGCTGAAAAAAAATTAAAGAAGTCCTAAATACTTGGACAGACACGCCAAGTACATTCCTGGATCAGAAGACAGTGCTCTTGGAATGGCAGTGCTCCCCAGAGTGATCC
The DNA here is from genome assembly GCF_048773025.1 of Camelus bactrianus. Lineage (NCBI taxonomy): Eukaryota > Metazoa > Chordata > Mammalia > Artiodactyla > Camelidae > Camelus > Camelus bactrianus. The sequence continues at coordinate 2,664,599 of NC_133549.1, read as the reverse complement.
GTATATTCTACGTGGTCTCGATCACAATCTCAGCGGGCTCCTCTGCAAAAACTGATTAGCTGCTGTTATAATTCATATGGGAATTCGAGGGTCTCAGTAACCAAAACGATCTTGAAAAAGAAGAACAACATTAGAGGACTTGTAATTCTCAATTTGAAACTTTACAACTGTATCTCTAGGTGAGATTAGAGGCCATTTTTAAGTAATTACTGTGTTTATCCTTATTTTCTAAATTCTCTAGAATGAATATAATTGTTATAATAAGGAAAATAAAAAGTAAGGTATCTTTTAAAACATGCACACCGATTCATTCATTGGAAAAAAAGTATTTTAACTATAAAGAGGTAAACAAATATCTAGTGAAAGAGGACTACTTAAAAACAAGAGTGCATTTACATTTTTAAGAAATTGAAAACTGAAAAGCACAAACACATCAAGTTTCTAGGGAGACAAATACAACATATTAACAATTATTTTCAAAAATTCTAATTGAACAATGAAAACTCAAGAAAGGGAAAATCACTATTGACAGCCAAATGCAAACACATGGAAAGCAAACGCCTAGAAATCACAGTTCCTTTAACTCTGCTACTACTTCAGTAGGGGAGGAAATTCCTCACGGAGGAGACAGTGGAATCCCATGCATAAGACAGGATACACAGTACAAACTGCGCTAGAATCGGGGGTGATTTTCTTAGAAGAATTCTAAAGTTAGAACATTGCTGAAAAACTATAAATACACTGACAGACAGATTAAAACACAGAGTCATATATATTATATGGAAACATATGAAGTCTGCTCCCATGTTACATAGAAATACAAACATATTTGTTCATTTATGGGCAATGATTACTTTTTCCCAGGTAGAATATTTCAACTAAAACAAATAATCAATAATACACCCCTCTTGTCAAACCTAGATGAAAAGTTACTCTGCTATGTAATCATAATATGCCTAAGATAGATCTAAAATAAGTGAAAAAGATCTTTGTATGGTTTCTTGAACTCTTCTCAACATTCCAAACTTAATTTTAAAATAGATCTGAGCAGTATTTCTATATTATCTTTTCCCTCGTGAAATGACCAATACAGTCTGTTGTCAAAATTCTGTCCTTACAATGATTCATGAACACTGTATCCTCACAAAACTGCTGGACAGCAAGTCACTATCCAGACACTGTGACCAAACAAACGAAACACAAGGAAGACAGTGACCCTATTCTGGAGGGCTTACCGTCTGTGTCAACACCGGGGTTTTTATTTGATTGGTTTGATTGGGTAGCAAAATAAAATCAATCAATTATTTTCTTCTCTGAGCATTCTGTAAGTCATGACTCTTTTCAGTGTCATGAGCAGGAAAGACTTAAGCATGACTTGATTAGGTCAAATAGCAACAATCATCACCGGAGAGTGAGTAATAAAGAAGTTAACTGATAGCAATGCTTCTGCCTACATGAGACCTAAAATAAACCTACACTGATATCCAAAAGGAAAATGAGGAGATGAGGTTCCCAATGAGAAAACAAACAAACAAGAAACCAAAAAAGGAAAGACTTTTTCATTAACGATTCCAGGCAGTAGTGGAGCTTGGTGGTGAAGAGCACAGATGCTTGGGGACAATCATGAGCCTCTGAACTCCCACAGCACTGGGTAGCTTTGACACTCATAAGTCAGTGAAATTTTCTGCATCTCAGCCTCCTATCCATAGACTGGGGACAACAACAGCACCCGTCTCCTAGGACGGTCCTAAAAATTAAGATATTTTATATGTAAATTTTAAATAAAATACCTCAGATTTTAATTATTGCCCCAAAAGCACAAGGAAAAAAGAAAACAGAGATAAATTTGAGTTCATAAAATTTAAAACTTTGCTTCAAAGGACACCATCCAGAAAGTGAAAAAAACAACACTCAGGAGAAAATATTTTCAAATAATTTATCTGATGAGGAATTTGTATCTCCAAATAAAAAAGAGCTCCTACAATTCAACAAAAAAGACAACTAAATTAAAAAATCAATAAAGGATCCGAAACGGTATTTTTCAAGGAAAATATACAAATGGCCAATAAGCACAATAAAACGATGTTCAAAATCATTAGCTGTAAGGGAAATCATGTCAAAACTACTAGGAGAAACCGCTTCACACTCAGTACATTACGTTATATTTAAAAAAGGATAACAAGAACTAATGAGGACACACAGGAATCAGAGATAGCAGCCCTTGCTAGTGAGATGTAATGCTGCGTGGCTACTTTGGAAAACAGCCTGGCAGGACCTCAGAGAGTTGAAAAGTTTGTTTCTGAATGACCAAGCAATTCTGCTCTGTGGGCACACACGTAAGAGAACTGAAAACAAATGTCCACATAAAAACTCCTACAGGAATGTTCACGGTGCCATTATTCATCACAGCCAAAAAGAAGAAACAACCAAAATGCTATCACCTGATGAATGGGTAAACAGAGGGGACCAGCCATACAGTGGAATATTATTCAGCAATAGCAAAGCATGGAGTACTGACCCAGGCCACAACGTGGACAAACATTGAAAACGTTACTAAGTGTGAAAGAAGTCAGTAACAGTAGACGGTTCCATTTACATGAATTGACTCGATTTACATGAAATGTCCAGCACAGGCAAATCCACAGAGAGAGAAGAATGGCTCCCTGGGGCTGGGGGAGGATGGGGAAGATGGGAATGAGTGCTTATGCATATGGGATATACTTTTAGGAGGATGAAAATATTCTAAGATTGACTGGGATGCACAATTCTTGGCATAGAGTAAAAACCGGTGTAAATATTAATGGGTGAATTGTATTAAAACTGTTAAGAACAAAAGCACCTCGGGCCAGTACCTTCCCATAGTAGATGCAAATTGCTAACTTTTATTACAGGAAGAAGAAACTGCCCTCAGCATGAAAGCAGGAGATCAGCAAATGTGAGTTAACCGAAATTGGACAAGAGCAGTTCACTTGAAACAGTTGCTGAGTGTATACGAAATATTCAGAATGAAGAAAATCAGTTTGACATCAAGATGAAGCATTCTGCTTCAAATGCAAATCAAGGATTCCGCAAGCCCACCTGCTAGAAATAACCAGAGAAGAAACCTGGTTCTTAAAACAAGCACCACATCCAACAAGGAAATGGTGGTGAGGAAAGCAGTCAGCCAAAAACCTGGAACAGTTTGCTACAAATAATTTCTCCACTGAAATTTCAAAAATAAAATGAAAGTGATGAAATGCTGCGCTGCCCTCACGTGAATGGGCTTCCTCCGGTGCTCGACCGTTCTGTAACCCCGAATGAGAGACTCAGGAGAATCAGCATGGCTCCTGGGAGTCCCCAGGTGACTGCCCACCAGCACACTGACCACCATCACATCTGCCAGGGTAGAATTGCAGAGAAGAGACCAACTTCTGAAAGGCACAGGAAATGTTGGCAAGGGAAAAAATGGCTGCAGTCAGTCCTGGGACAGAGGCCCTGAAAGCAGAGGCCAGAAGGCTGCAGGTGAACTGGAGTGGCCCTGGGGAAGGAAGGGACCACAATGGAGCAGATCTCAATTCTCTTCTCTCTCTCCCTTGGGTAGGAGAGATAAAGCATGCATCATTCTCACCTGGAAATGTGGGTTATGGCTGGCAGAAGTCGTACCGACACGGAATGATTATTCAAGACTCTGTGGGAAAAGTCCAGAAAAAGAGAAGGAGTAGGGAGCCAACTCCACGAGCCTCTCAAATGATCCTATATTTACTGTGTATAACGAAAGGAAAAAGTCATTAACTGTTGTGTGATAGTAAGTAGGAACTTGAGGAAAGATGGGAGGAGACAGAGATTGTAGAATCCACAATGAGTACAAAGGGTTAGTCTATCTTTAGGGAAGTCATGGGGTGAGGGGAATAAGATATATTCTTTAGATATGTGAATTACAAAGCAGACCACGAGACCAGCCAGGTCTTTGTTTTGGGGATAATAGACTATCTACAAGCACACAAGCCCAGCTTTTATAGCTGAGGGCCTGGGTCCTTGCTTTGAAATGAGCAGAGTTCTATCTAAAGCATCAGCTATGCAAGCAAAGCATTGTCTCTGCTTTTTAAGGCAAGGAGACAGGAGTGAGAATGCACAGGCTCCTGCTTGCAAAGCAGTTACTAAGCACACATTTTTCTTCTGAACATTGACAGGCGGCTGGGGTCTGTTACAATTTGTTAACCTAATCTTGGGCTCCCACATGTAACCATTATGGAACCATTATGGAGGACACCCTAGGATAACAAATCCTAGCTCTGGGTCTTTTCCTGCCAGCTTCAGACACTCTAGCAGGATCTAGACACATCCCTGACTAACGACCCCACAGAACCACCAAGACTCTTAACTCCTGGCGCTTGAAACTTAATTTTAGCTCTACACAACTTAACAAAGAAAAGTTTCAGAAATAGAAGATATTACATTCTTTTATATCTCATCATATGAACTAATTTTTCTGATTGCTCTAAGCTGCTTCTAATTGGCAAAGCACCTAATTCTGCAGGTGAATTCAGTACTTTCCATTGGGCATAACTTGCCAGTTTGGGCTCACTGAATTCTATTGGTCAAATACTGATACACTTAATTGATTTCATTGTTCATCAGTTTCAGCCGGGAGGAGAGGGAGTGTCACTCTTTTCCTCAGCCCACCCTCAACTCTTTTCTCATCAGCAACTCAGGCCTCCTGAAAATAAAACAAAGAATTTGTTTACCTAAACAAACCCAACAGGAAACATCAGCCTGGAGAAAGAATTCAACATAAATGTTCAAACAAAAATCTATAAAACCTGAAGCAACTCCATCTCTGAATCATGATACACAATGACATGAAAGTAAGTGTGTCAAGCACAAAACATGCGTGAGCCTGACCACCTCATTTCTATTCTTCAAAGGAAGGAAGGTTTTCATATTTTTTATTATCACTCTTTCTCATTGCTTCTGATTAAGACAAAAATTAGTTTATGAAATAATTAAGAACTGCAATAAAAGATTTTTGTTGTATCAATTATAGAAGGCATTCAGAGGGGATAGGAAAACCCACTTTTGTAAAAAATGTAAAATTTCTTCCCCTGTTAAGAACACGTATACAAAATGCAACAGAGAATTCAAATTCTTGCAGAGAGAAGCAAAAGCCACAGAATCAAAGCAAAATCATTACTATGAGTCAATTCAAAATTCACTAGACAAGCATGCTCAAAGCATTCAAAGAATTTTAAAGGCACACTGCAAACCATTCACTTAATGATCTGCAGGCTAGAGGAAGCATTTCCCTCTTTAACAGACAACAGAAATCAAAAGGGTGCCCCTCCAAACAAAGAAGAAAGATCAATCAGGTTTTTAACAGTTCTGATAAATCAGCATGTTCTAAAGAACAAAATTCAGAAATTTTAAACATTCATTCAAACCACAATGAAACAAGCACTTAAAAAAAAAGAAAAAAACCCCAAAGAAACTAAGCACATTGATCATGCACTTGGATCAATGAGAACGTCTTTTACCCTTCGAAGAAATAACAGGCTATAGCCTTTTACGTGAAAAATAAAACTACTTTTAAAGATAACTGCTAAAACACATTTCACCATTCATGTTGCCTTCAAAAATCTGAGGCACTTGTATCTGATCAGAAAAGCAATTCTGAGTAATAGTATGTTACATTTCAGCGCCAGTTTGCTTTAGAAGAAAAAAGAAAAGCTACTGTTCCTCAAATCCTGCACAGAGTGTGAAGTGCCTCCCGGGCTCTTTCCCCTCCTGTTTTCAAACCTGATGCTCCCCAACCCTTCTGAAACAAGTGTGAGAACCTCGTATTCCCACCAATATGTCAAATGACTAAAGAATATCAATTTACTTGTGTAAATATATGCCTACATCTTGAACTGGATGAGGAAGGTATCAGAGGGCTACATGGAACTTATTTCTACCTTCCTGAAATCACACACAAACACGTTCACACAGACACAAACACATACACACTGAATTAATGAGCACTTCACAAGCTTAGGAATTCCAACTTCTAGAAGATAACTTTACAGCTAGTTTAAAATACAAAACTGTCAAGTTTTGAAAGGCTTGATCATCTGCTAAATCATCCAAATATCAACGAGACCCAATTTGCCTTCTCTGTAGAATGTAATTTCCCATGATGTCAAAGCAGACCCTAAGAAGTACTGGATCCAAGACTCGTGTTTATCACTAGCTATTATCGTTTAGAAACAAGTAAACAGATTCAGAAAGGTATGTCCCAACATTTATTCTTATTGAAATATCATATGTATTCAATTGTCTATACACAAAATAGGTCCCATGATGGTGTTTAAGAGCTATTTTGTGTATTGCAATATTTATTTTTAAGTGAAGACAAGGAGGGTGGGTATTACTCAGTTGTAGAGCACTTGCTTACTATGCACAATGCGCTGGCTTCAATCCCCAGTTATCCCCCCCCCCAAAAAAAAGTGCTTATTGAAAAATAAGAAAAAAGTTATAAAAAAATGTAGACTAAAAACCACTGCAATGTAGAAGCCAGAACTATAATAAAAAACATGTGTTTCTATCAAATACTGACTATATGTCAAACACAGGGACAACCACAAATCACCCCTGACAACCATCACGTGTGGTTCTCAGCAACCTTTCTAAGTAGACACGGATGAGAAGCCCAGCATTGCGGATGAGGGGACTGAGCTCGGAGGAGCCGGGGACGCTGACCGTCCTGTCCCCGTGACACCACGTCAGCCCAGGACAAGTGCTGACAGAGCTGCAGTGAGGGGACATGCAGCTGCGTGGAAACTTCGGGAGCTGGGAGTCCCAGAAAACACGAAAAATTTTTCAGTGAAAAACCAGCTCAAATATATTACACTGTGTCACATTCTTTAAACAGGGAATATGACTGAGACCTTTTTGATGCCTCCGTGTCTTTATGCCATCATCAGTTATTTGCCCTCTCAGCGTGACCAGTGAAGATCTGGACCCCTTATGAAGTGCACTCAGGTGGCAGAGCTTTTAAAGCTGTTTTATGAAGTTTGTAAGACTCTGTCTATGCCTCACACAGGCGGTCATCCATCACTTCTCACCGGTGTGGACGTACCACCTGAAATCACTCCTTTCTGCTTTTTAAAATCCCTTCATCTAATCCAGACTTTTCAACAGCAAAGAATCAGCTCAACCACAGACAGTGAACAGCTTTTCACCAAATGGACTCGAACAGCCCATCGGACTACCTGGAAGCCCTTTTCTTCTATTAAACCCACTTCCGGGTACTTCATCGTTTTCTGATTGGTGGACTTGGCCGCTGACTGGCCTACTCAGAGAGCTCCCAGCCTCACATCCGGGGGTGGGAGAGGGCCCTGCTCTTGGGAGAAATCAGTGAGGAAGGCGGACATCCTCCACTCAGGACTGCACGTGTAGAAGTGCCACAACGTGCTCAGAAATTATACCATCAGCAAAACTGGGCTCCCATGGACTGGTTTCACATTAACCAAACTCACGAGACACTGATGCAAGAAAACCAGAAACTTAACTTATTAATGTAACAGAATATGTGAAACTATGAACCAGACTGAAATATCAGAGTTCAACCATGAGAACAGTTTCTCCTCCATGGCCTAATCACGGGCAGGCAGTAACATGGCAAACATGGACAGAAGCAGAGCAGGAAGGGTTTCTAGATTAACTCAATGGACTAAATTTCTGTTATACCAACAGATCTACTGCCTGGAAAACAATTAATGCTAATCATGGTGCACCCTTCGTGGACAGTGGCTGAGACACGACTGTGAGCACCTGTGTAACTCTCGTTTCCCTGTCCTTATTGGGCAAAATGATGCACAGAGGTACAGAGATCCAGGGATGCAGATACCTCTAAACACCCAAAGCCCATCCCTGGGAGCCTCAAAACCAGACAGCCAGGGTTTAAATACCAGCTCTGCCACTTACTAGCTCTGTGACCTTGGACAAATTACCCTCTGTGTGCCTCAGTTTCCACACTGTAAAACTGGGATAAAAATCAAACATTCCTTACTCGATTGTTGAGAAGATTGAAGGATTCATTTCTGTAAAACTCTCAGAAAAGAATGTAGCACATTATTGGTGCTCAACAAATGTCAACTTAATATTAAAGTGATTTACAAGTCTCTTTTCTAATCATCTTCTGTGTTTCCTGGCTAAACTAAGTCCCAAAGAAAATCCTTATTTCTCCTTTTATAAACTCTTGGGGAGCACCCTTCTGTTCCATACCACCACCTGTTTAAACTGAGGGAGGGGATGCCTCCTCCCCACTCCTCTTGGCCACGGAGAGTGCTTCTCCACACCACAGACCCATGGCCCACAGCTAGCCTTTATCACACTAACAGAGTGAGGTGTGAGTCCGGAGAGACAAGCAGGGTATGTGAAACTGTTCCTTTCCTTCCAGTGCTGGCCACACTTGGGAAGCACCCGGGATGCTCAGCTCCATGGCAGGACAGCCCTGTGCATGATGGGGCAGGTCCTCTCAAGGGAAGGCTCGCTGAGGCCCAGAGTTACCTGGGACAGGGTGAGTCTCTACTTCTGGGACACAGTATAATGACACGCATTTTCCCACAGCCCTGAAGTTCATGGAGATTGTGGCTTCATCAGTAAAAATGAAGACATATATCGCCTGCTTACTCTTTTCTGTCATCTCTCAGTTGGCTGCTGGAGACAACATGTGTATAAGAATTGGATCCCATTAAGCCCCAACATATTTGAAGTAACAGAAAATTCTGTGGCTTAACGTTGGTTCAGTGCAACTGTGTAACAGTTCTGACTTTGCTGATGCTAAATTATGGGTATAGGAACTATGGAACCTCCTCAAATATCTTTCATCATAAAACCAGCTTTCCTTATTTTCCTGTTTCTTAGTAATTGCCAAAGACTATCAAATGATGGCTTCTCACAAAACAGTAGCTAAAGTTTATGAGCCCTCTTGACATACCCACTGTGGTAAACACTTTACATAATTTCTAATTCTCACAATTCTACAAAGCAGATATGAGCATCCCCATCTCACAGAAGGGGGAAATCTCAGAGCGAACTGACTTAGGCTCACGTGGCTCAGTGGCAGCACGTGCACTCAAGCCCAAGTCAAAAAACTACACCCCTTCCTATATGTACCAAATCCCCTACCACTAATTAACACACAGCGGCGGGGTCAATAGTCAGGGAACCCAGTACACTTTTCAGCTTTAAGGTGCTCCAGAGGCCGCTTCTAGCTGTTTTATAAATTCCCGGCTAACTGGTTTCTAGCACTGGAAGAAAAGTCCGATTTTGCCATTGTTTGCACAGCAAGTCTGAGATGTTCACAGCGAGATGACAGAATAAATCTAAGATATAAGCAGAATAATTTTTCCAGGTAGACAGACATAATGGAGACTGGGCTATTCTGAAGCATTAAGCAAAGGAATCAAAATAAAATAACGTTGTTTAAGCTTTCTTTAACAAATAGGAAAATTAAGAATATAAGAAGGTGCAACAGCGCCACCTATGGCTAAAAAGACCTTCCAGGTTGCCGGGAAACATGCAACACAAAAATTGCCTGTCGGATCAGAAACGAGAATCAGATAACTAAAAGCTTCTGTAGCACATACTGCACTTTGTTTCGGGGTAAGGGAGGGGTATTCAGTATTTAATCTGATATTGCTAATACTCCTGAATATAAACGAAAGACATAGGCTTATGGAAACTCATCTTAGAGGAGGAAAGAAACCAGTCGAGCCTCTTCAGTTTACAGGAGGGGTGACTGAGACCTGGGATCTGTCCTTCTTGCAATCGGCAGCAAATCTCTCCTAGGCCTCATGTCTTGCACTGTAGCAAAAACGAACAGATCTTTACTAGGCCTATTTTCATAAAAGTAACGTCTGTATTTTTCCAACAGTAGGTAATCTAAGTATCTTGCAAAATACTTCTCAAAGAGCCAGGAAATCGTAAAAGTTTGTTGAAATACAAAAACTTTTATTTACATATTAAAACAGCATGAGATTTATTGTATTAAAAAAGTTACATGTCAAATCAATGTTTTGATATTTTAAACCTGTTAAAAGTGCAAGAAAAAAATCAAAATTTTCTTTAATCACAAAAGAGAGATTATTCCCTGAAAATGATAAATGTGGATTTTTTTTAAACTTAATGGATCTGGTCAGAATCCACGAATTTAAATGTCTGAGTGGATGTTACACGGCAACATGAATTCTGAGTTGTAACAATACACATTCTGTGTAAATAATCTTCAAGGTCGTCTGCTTAAGGCAATTTAACTAATCCCTGTCTCAATAGAATGATACAGATTTCATTAAAACTTCATAGTGCACTAAAAAAAATAAATGAATCCTTGTTACTTTAAGCCATATTCATATATATCATATATATACATATTGAATATGCATCAGAAATAAGCCACCCCCTTTAGTATTCAGAGTTGATCCTTCTAAAATACCTGTCATTGTGACAGCACATTTTTATTAAGCACCTTTTGGGTGCTTTGTATACAAGGCGTCTATCTCTCACAGACAAGGAAAACGATATTACTCAAATTTCACAAATGAGGAAATGTACTTAAGCCATAAAAACAACTTACCTATTCATCATCAGGAAAGAAAAGAGTAATGATTTTACTTACAATATTCACTGACAATCTTTTCTTCCATACTAAGACTACATAAAACAAATTCAGTCTTTCTAAGTATTTCTGTCAATAAGGGCCACTAGAGAAAAGCAAGTAACATCACTAGCAATGGTTGGACTTTCAAAGCCCACTTCTCTTTTGCACTATAATTATTTTTAATGTTTTGTTTTTAGTGCTCACAGAGCATTAAATTAAAAAAAAATAACTTTTTAAGTCATTACCTGAGAATAAAACTTCTGTAAAAATGTACAATTTTAATTTATGCCACTCTGTCTCACATTCTCACTGATGTCTCTCCTATGAAGTCCTCATCAGGCTGAGATCACTAAAATTGGCCATTTATGGAGTCACAGGAGTTCGGGAAACCAATCAACGGGAAGCTGATTAGAGGAGCAATTAAAAATGCATCCTGTGCAGCCAGGGTTCTAGCACTGAGCTAGCCACTGCCAGCTGTGTGTAATTTGGGACAAGCTGCTCCATCTCTCAATCCCTCAGCTGCAAAAAAGGAGACACTGATACCTACCCTCAAACACTTTCTATGAAGTAAAACATGAGGAAAGCGTTTCAGCCTTAGGCAGGTGTCCATTCAGAGCGAGTTTAGTCATTATGATGATGAGGATGGGTGTTAATAAATTAAGCTAGACCAGAAAGTAGAAATCACCACAAAGGAGAAACATTTAATTCAATGAGCATTTTCTTTTGAATGGATTGCAGAATATTCTATTAATTTTTTTAATAAACCAAGATTTGTCCATTAATAAGAGATTTACAGGTTCATGGACAAGTGTCCAGAAAAAGAATTAGAGGCCTCTAACCTCTGAATACTAAGAAAGTAAAGTTTAAAAAGAATTCTGGGGGAGATTATACCTCATTTGGGAGAGTATGTGCTTAGCATGTATGCGGCCCTCAGTTCAGTCCCCAGTAACTCCATTTAAAAACTTTTTTTTTAAGAAATGGAGAATTAAAGCAAAAAGATGGAGGAATACAGAATTTTTTTAGAGAATCAAATCAGACTTCTGATGGGGAATAAAACATCCATTTCTCAGAGGAAATCTTGAAAACTATGTAAACTGGATCTGAGAAGTCTAGTCTTTTAACATTATTCAAGAATTCATATTACCAAGTCTTAAAACTACCTGATAACCCACAGTGGTGATAGTGATCATAACAGCTGCCAACAGGGATCGAGCTCCGGCTAGGAATCCTCTGTTCTGACATCTCTGCCCCTGAGGCCTCACCAGGCTGAGAGCACTAAATTTTGTCATTCATGAGCATCTCGTGTAAGTCCTCAATTTGTGCTTCTCACTCCCCCCTCACCAGGCCCTCTGAGGGAAGCACTGTTATCATCTTCCCCACCCGCAGTTAAGGCCACTAAGGCACAGAGACTAAACCCGATCCAGTTCACACTGGCATTAAAGGACGTGTGTATTTCTGCTGTTTTACTTTTTACAAAGGAATCTGAGATATCAATTCAAGGGAGACTGTTAAATAATAAATTCTGTCTGGTCTCCACCTCAAAGAGCACATAATATAGATTCCTGAAGTAGGATGAGGCTGCCGCCACAAACTGACTCAGCTTGAAATTAATATCCAAGATGAAGCAGCGAATACACGTAAATATTCACGATTGTCAACTCTGCTCACGGGTCTGGGCCCTTCACTGCCTGAACGGCGGTGAAATCCCCACCCCTGTCAGGGAGGGAAGAGTGGCTCTTCCAGTCGCACCCAGGCTTCACGGGCTGTTTCCCCTCACAGACTGTCGTCAACGATTAAAAAGCTCTCAAGATTTTTACACCATGGAAAACTGAAAGACATTTCTGCAGATGGAGCACTTTCTCAGGCTTAAACCTTTTTTGCCTACACTCAGCAAGGGGGAGAAAAGAAACATGACTCTGCAAAGTCTCTGAGCCTCACCACTCACAGGAGTAGAACTGCCTCAGCACAAGATGACTGTTCACATTGCAGGGTGAGAACAAAATAAAGCTGCCCCAACCACAGGCACTCCCAGAGAAAGCGCTCAGCATTCTTCTGCACACTCACGGTTGTGCAGCCCTCACCACCATCTATTTCCAGAAGACTCCATCATCCCAGAAGAAACCCCCTGTCACTATCAGTCATTCCCTAATCCCCCTCCACCCAGCCCCTTGCAACCATCACCTGCTCTCTGCCTCTGCATTTGCCTATTCTGTGCATTTCAGATCAGTGAAGTCAACAATATGTGGCCGTTTATGTCTGGTTCCTTTCACTTAACGTGCTATTATCAAGGCTTTTCCATGTTGAAGTGGTATCAGCATCTCTCTCTTTTTTTTTTTGAAAACGTTAGTTTATTAAAAGGTGGTAAGTACTATCAAAAAGAGTAGAGTGGAGCATAAGGGTTGGGGATTCAAAGGGAAAAGGGAGGGTTGAGCAGTCAGGGTGGACTTCCCAGAACAGGTGGCCTTTTTCATCTTCCCCTTTATTTTTTTTTCCTTTTTATTCACCCTTACGTATGAATAATGTTCCACTACATGGAGATACTACATTCAGTTCATCCATTCAGCAGCTATGTATGGACGACATCCAGAAGAATGAGTGTAAGAGGTGACTAGCAGGGATGGCATTTAAGCAAAGGGCAAGATGTGCTTTAAAAAAAAAGCCAACAAACAGAGGCACAAGGAAATTCAGTCAGTTTCTGAGCAATGTGCGTGCTTGCTTCGGCAGGACTACCGTGCAGGGCTGGGGAGGATATTGGCAGGAATCACGGGGAGGGATTCACCTTAGAATACTCCCCACCGAAATCAGCTCAGCCAATTCTCCTCCCTCATGTTTCTAGGTTTCTCTTATTTCATGTAATAGCACTTTAACTACACATCTGATCATGTGCAACAGACCAACTTACCTCGAAGCCACAGAAAATCATTCACTGACCGGAGCAGCTCCAGGACAAAATTGTGATGGACCATGGAGTCCTGCAGCATCCCAGCCTGCAGGCACAAACCCCACATGTGCTTTGGTGATGTCCAGAAAATAAAATGCATGGAGATATCTCACTGCTGGTGCACAACATCTGCCCCCAAATTGCCCCAAAATCATGCTGGTAAAGCACTACTCAACCCTCTCACTACAAAAAAAAAAAGAAAAAAAAAAGCTAAGAAGGAAAATTTAGGCTCTGCCATTGAAAACCAGCAACCATCAATGCCAGTATCTGAGCTGGAATGCTCCTGACTTCAAACACCACTGCGGACTTATTTTTCAAACAGGAAAGCATATATTTATCCCACGTAGATGATATTACAGTAGGATTTTTATTTTCGAAATTTCCAGTTCAAAATTCGCACAAGAAAGATTATGTTTCAGCTTTTAAAAAACTCAATTATCTTCCAATTTCTTAATTTTGAACCTATTATTATTTTATAAATGGAGCAATGCTTCATATTATAAACCAAGTGTTTGGCTTCTGCAAACAAGACCTTTATGACCTCACTATTTCAGAGCAAACTTTAATGATGTTTTGAGAGGTGGGGCCTGGGGCGCTCACTAACAGCCCTTTACGTACTGACAAGGATGTGCTATTAAGTAATGCAAAGGCTCTAAGTCCACATTAACTAGGAAACCAAAGAAACTACACCAAAGCCTTACTTTATCATTTTTAAATATTCCTATTTTTTGAATATTAAATTTCTTAAAAGATATGATTTTTTTGAGAAAGACAACAGCTGTATTAAATTTCCTCTCACCAAGAAAGCAATCTTTATCAAGAGTAAAAACCCCTATGGAAATTCAAAAGACAGGACGTTTCTAGCTAAGTGAACATGCAGACCTGAACACAAACATAAATCCTATCAGATCTCACTCGAACCAGCTCAACAAAGTCCTGGGCTACCCTGGAACTTAGCTCTTCTCTTCCAAATGTTGGCTGAGCTAAGATCATCACACAAGGCAGGGAAGAAGAGAAGAGGAAAGTCCACCTGGCGGCCTCCATCTGTTTTCTTCAAGCCAAAAGACGCCGCAAGGGCGGCCCAGCTAACAAGCCCTCCCCATAAGGAAATCCGGCATCCACAGTGACCCTGTCGTCCTCAAGCAGCCCCGATGCCCCTCTCCCACTTGTGGCCTCCCAGCCTGTGAATGGTCTTCTAATGTCACTCCCCAGTTGGTGGCACCCTCCCCCTCTTCCCCGCTACACACACACACACACACACACACACACACACACACACACACGGAGCCAAGGCAGCCTTCCCAAAGCATAAATTTGATTACATCACCCCACTTCAAATCCTTCAGAGGCTCCCTGGTAGAGTTCTAGCCCCACCCCCGACCCTGCTCGCCCATCCTCACCTCAGTACCCAGGTCCCCAGTGACCTCAGTGGCCCCCTGACCTGCTCCTACTTCCCACTTGCCTCCAGGCTCATTTTGACTGTTTCTCAAGGAAGCCTTCCCTCCCTCCAACCTCCGCAATTTGTTCCTCTTTTCCTAGAACATTCTAGGCTAAGTCAACTTCTGACACTGCTAAGCTCCCAAGGAGCATTTTGCTTACTAAAGTGGGTCCAACCTCTCTCCCCTAGACACTCAGAAGTATGTGTGTTATGAATAAATGAATGATGGGGTGGGACTCAAAGGGACAGCCAGACCTGCTTTCGCCCGTCCCAACCTTTCTTACTGTAGAATATCAGAAGCAAAACCAGGAGTACCTCTCCTGAGGGTCACTTCCTGCTGACACCCTTCACTGCCTCCTGTGTCAGTTCTAGTAAAACCCAAGCTCTTCAAAAGCCCTCCACCCCAGGCCCTCTCCAGTGTCCTCCCCAGCAGGGGCACCCACAACCCTGGACCACACATGGCACTCTCCCCGAGTCCCCACCGCACAAGCCTCCAGGCCTCTACCCGGGCTGCTCTGCCACATGAGCCACAGTCTTCATGTTTCTACTGGCTGATCCTTACTCTGTCTTCACAACTGAATGTAGAGCCCATTTCTTCCAGGAAGTCCTCTCTGATAATATCCTTTAGGTCTTGGCAGGTCTCCCTCTGTAGCAGCATTGCATGGTGACCAACTGGGTGTTTGCTAGCTCCTTTGGGACCACGACCTATTGGGGGCCACGTGGGAAGGAGTGAGAGATTACAAGAGGGGTGGGAGAAGCAAAAAGCAAAAATCACAGCTGAAGTCCCAAATTCAAGGATTCTTTCTCAGAAGAAGAATAAAATATTTCACACGAGTGCAATTTGGCTACTATTTTTGTGGCTTGCGGAAAGCAAGGGCTTGCTGTTCTAGTCCAAAACCCGGGTTACATGCAAAGAAATGTATATATTCATATCCAAAGGAAACCAGAGCTGCTCAACAACAGTTTGCAGTCAGAATTGAAACGAATTTTGATAAAGGCAATGTCTCTCTCTCTCTCCTTTCTTTTCTGGCATCATATAATTTTAGAAGTATTTGCGTGACTAAGAGATGGCTACAGCCCGTGATTCTGCACTGGAGAGTTTGGGCTGAGGAAGCCCAGATTACATTCACTGTGTAAATGCAATCACACCAACAAAATGACAAGTTCCCTTGTGGAGGAGCTGATGTTCCAAAGCAGGCAAACTTATGCAGTAAGAAAACTCTAAATAAAAAGTAAGAAATTCAATGTTCTGTACTCAATTTCAATAGCTATATGGGCCATTACCTGATAGTATATCTTGTCTAATGAAACCCAAAAATAAATTGTGAACGTTGATTTTCTTCATCTGACTGTTTTATGCTAAATTTGGATATCAAACCCACAATCCATACGGACAGCTCAGGCCTATGCTGCAGCACAGCTACATCCCGTAGAAGAAAGTCTATCAAGGGAGAACTGGAGAGTTTCCCTTCAGAAGCTGCTAACTCTTGCTTTTCACCTATACATTATTTGCAACCAATTCATCGTCAAAGGAGTAAGACCTTACCTCTGTGGGGCGTAAAGCACTGCGGTGCTTCAGAACAATCAAAGAACACTGAGCTTTGTGAATCAGTCCTGAGGCACTTAAATCGTACTTTTTCTGAAAGGCCCCAAAACTGACCCACTTCACCATTTCACGTACAACAGGGAGGTACCTGAATTAGTAGAGAAAACATGCCCTTGAAGTTTGACAAGACCCTGCTTGAATCCTGTTACAGCATTTACTACCCTCTAAACGGACCAATAACTTAACCCCTCTGAGAAGGCTTGCCAATCCGCAAAAGGGGTCTGCCACCGCCCACCTGGGAGGCATGGATGTGAATGCAACATGCAAGTAGGGCGGCCGACTGGTACCTGACACGGGGCCTGGCTAGTTTCCCTCCGCTGCCGTTGTCCCCCTTTAAACTTGTGCTGTTTCCCCGGCATCAAACGCCCGGAATAGACTGCCCGAATATTCTGTGTATCCCTGGATACATGCCTTACCGTTAGGAGGCCAGAAAAACAACTGCCTTCTCCCCAGTCACTATCAATATTCTTAAGAGTCTGGATTTTTTTAACCTCTATTTTGCAGGGAGACTATTCCAGAATTTTTCAAGCACCAATCTCCAGGTTGGCTCCCCTCCCAGCGCCCATCCCTTCTCACCTCAGATCCTCTGACTGCCTTCTGTTCATTGGAAAGCGAGTCAGGAAGAGCGGGGACTCCCTAGGCCTCCTTCCCTCCCTGAAATGTTAGTGTGACTACCTTCAACCCACGCCCTACTCCAACTCCAGCTTCTGAGGAGTGTACCCTCCCGGACCCTGCAGACTCTGCAACTTCCCAAGACGAACATGTGGCCACGACCCTCCCTTCAGATTTCTTCCTGGCTGGCCCTGCCCACCCCCGGCCCCTTAAGGATAAATGACATTGCCCTGAAAATCCTAAACGCCGCTCACTGACACACCAAAGCTGCATGGTCTGGGCTTTCCTCCAACCCAGGCACAGACCTGCCCCGCCTCTGCCTCAGTCTGCAGCTCTCAAGATAATCTAATTCACATGCGTGGCTGTGAACACCAGCTAAGAATGACGACTCCCAACGTGTATCTCTAGTCCGGCTCCTTCAACTCAGCCCCAGGCTCATAGACCCGAGTGCCTCTATGAAGTCCTAACTTGGATGAAAAATGGCATCTTAAAAATGCCTCATGTCCACCATTTACTCTGGAATTCAATTTCTGGCAGGTACCTCCCATGCTCCCCATTTTAGTAACAGACCCAGCACCCACCTATGTGTTTGAGGTCACATTCAATTTCCCCTGTTCCCTCGCTCAAGCCCTGGCCTGGAATATTAGTCCTGTCATTTCCGTCGCTAAGCCCATCTCAAGTCTGGTTCTGCAGGGACCACGGCCGGATCCCCACAAGCTCACAGCAAGGTGCACTGAGTCACAGTCCTCCGAAGGTTGCTCCCTGGAGGGGGAGGCATCTCCTGCCGCCGGTCACCACAGAAGGCACTGGATTCTCACAAAGGAGGCTCTGGAGAAGGGACTCAAGGTTCTCCCATGATCTGAGCTTTGAAGGTCCCGAGGTCTGGCGGAGCTCCTATTAGCAGACACACTTGCCACTGAGCAGATGAGGATGGAGAAGCCCAAGCAAGGCTGTCCTCACTCCGACCCCTGAGCCCTCGGGAGCCATGGGAAAGGCCTGTGTCCAGGGCACAGCCCAACAATCACAGATCCCAGCCTGCATTTGCCAACCCGGACAGCCTAGACTCCTTCTACTTGCGAGACTTACTTCTGTTCTGTTCCCCCCCGAGAATGTGATGGACTCTTTCAGAATGTCTGGCCTGTCTCAAGCGAGACCAAGTCAGTGAAGGATGAAGTGTTCACATTTGGACTAGAGCATGAAAGGAGAAACAAGACCTCATGATCAGCATGATGGTGGTGGCCAAACTCTTCCCCTGGGTGAGATGAACAAAGGTGGGGGTGAGAATCCAAGGTCTTAGATTGGCCAAAGCATCTTCCTTCATGGCTGACTGGGGGTTGGAGACTCACTACCACAAACTAACGACACGGCTCTCAGTGGGGGACGACAGCTGCAACAAACACGGAGTCAGCTCTTTAATGCCAACATGGGTTAAAAGTAAAGGCCGGTGCAGGGAGGCCTGCACGGCTGCTGAGGCAAACCACAGACCCGGCTCTGAATGCCCACTGGCTGGAGCAGAGAGGAAGCTACGGTCCCTTTAACAGTCCCTGTGTCCACCAGATCCATGTAAGCCAGCTACTTAGGAGAAGTACATGTTGTCCTGATACTCAGAAAAACCAGCCTCGTAAAGAGAACAATAGAGTGGCATGGATTTTAGACCCACATCTGCCCCTTTATGAAGGCAAAATAAAGTAAATTGCACGGGGAAGTTGAATGCAAAAAAAAAAAAAAATTAAATAACCAAACGGTGACTGATTCCTCCAACAGTGTCCCCTGCAGCTGCTCACCCCGAAGCCTGCCACTATTTCCTCACCAGTGACCGCCGGTCAGGAAGCGCCGTCACGCACGTCACACAGAGACAGCCAGGAACCGCGTGCTGAGCACGTTTGTGTAAAAGCAGGAATCGAGCAAGATGCTGCAGACTTTGACTTGACAAGTTTAAATACTCCATGAAAAGAATCCCTCAACAGCCGCCTAAATCAATTCGCATCTCACTTCTTCAAAACAATTAAACTAATTGAATAAGGGTGCATTTGTCACCAAATATAAGGAGGACCAAACAGGTTCCTCAAAGCAAAGATTTTAACAGATATCAAACACCAGTGGGTGATGTGCTAACAAAGCAAATATTCCAAAAAATTAGAAAATAACAAGATGACAAGGATAATGCATGGATCAAGGCACCTGAAAAGTTTCTGCTTTTTAAAGCGATGGAGAGAGCACGGAGGGCGATCTAGCTATTTCCAATGCAGGATATGCACAGCCACCTTTTCAGACGCAACTGCGCAGTACAAGAGAAAAAGGAATAAAGAAAAAGGATAAGAGGAACAAGCGAAAATTAGAAACACACAAGAACAAAAATGACTTTGACAGCATGTACAAGAATTTACGTGAGTGTGTGAGGCCAGGGACGCGGGGACGGTGAGACCCACCCTCACCTCCTGCTCCAGGGAATGCAGGGACCTGAGGGGAGCGACGCTGCTTGGGGACCCCAACGTGGTCAGCGCCCCTAACCAAAACTCCACATACATGCGTCTAGGCAGCTTTTAAGCCACAAAATGTGGTCGCATTACAGGCTGGACAGTTTTACTCACTCCCAACGAGAGTAGAAGTAGAGAATTAGTCTCTACTCCTGCACCAAAGCATTGTTTTAAAAATTAATGACTGTGGAATAGTAAAAGGAACAATGGAGTAAAAGTGACTGGAGAAGAACGTGCTTGACCCGAGCTCACTGGCCGCGTTATCTCACTGACATTCAGATGCTGGCTGAGCCCTTATGGTACCAAAACCGACAGATCCATCAGGAGGGAGATTAATGCGCTGCTGTATTTTGATGCCGAGAGCCATGCCTGGTACACGAGGTTCTGGGTAAACAATGGTGACAGTGTCAACCACTATGGGCTAAGCACACATCCAGCTACTCCGCCAAATCCCAAGGGCAGACTTCAAAAGGCAAATACAAGCTGGAATTCTCTGGTGGGTCTTCAGACTCAGAACCAACTAGTTGCTGAGCAAAAATGTCACCAGTGCCTCCTAAGACAAAAGAGGAGGCACTGGCCATGGGGCTCAGGCAGGGCTCCAGGCTTCCACTGCTCACCCACCAGTCTGTCCAGGGGGAGAACATGGTCCCTGCTTACGTTGCACTGATGCACCTACCTTGACTAACGCCTGGGGGCTCAGCAGGAGGTGACATGTGAGGTGAACTGAGCCAGCCTCGGTGTAGCCCGGTGCTGACAGCTGTGCCCACAGCAGTGCCCAAGCACCTAAACCTGCCACCTCATCCCCAAGGAGCAGAAGGGGGTGCGGACGTGTAGATCACAGGGCCCTGCGAGGACAAATACAGATCATGGCCACTACATGTCTCACCCTTTACTAAAGTCATAGAGGTATGTCCGGGAGGAACAGAAAATTCATCCAGAGCCCGCCAGGCACCACACGCAGGTGGGACTCGGGCCCCCTGTGCCTCTCACTCACAGGGCTGTTCTGGACTTTCTTTTTATCAATTTTCTGGCATCTTCTCCTCCAACTTACCAACAACCAGAAAGTAGGATTTGATCTTAGGTAAGTTCAAGAATCACAGAGCACTGCCTCCACAGCGGGCCCGTGCCAGGTCCTCCGACCGTCACCTGTGGTACCGCCATGAGCGCCCTCCAGACTCAAGGCCCGAGGCCGTAGGCCATGGGGGCACAGCTTCCCTCAATCTCCCCAGCAAAAGGGGACCACCTCTGGGCAAAGGCATCTCACCTCTTCTGCCCGAGGGAAAGTATGATAGATACACGGGGAAACAGAGCAGAAGGTGGGGGGGTAGTAAGCCCAGGAGAGCTCGTCTGCACTTTCAAGGCAAAAGTGGGGCCGTTGACTTAATCACAGGGACAAAGTGAGGATGAATCTTTCCCTGCTTTGTCTCATACTCTGTGACACGCCTTTCCCTGCATAAGGAGTTCATCCGGAATTCCCTGGAGGTGTTTCTGATGTCCTAACTTGGCATGCTGGCTGTCGGGGAGGAAGAGAGGGCCTGAACCCAGCAGGTGCTGGGCCTGGGAGGCAGGAGACACCGGCTCCAGACCCAGCTCAACCAGCGTCTCCTTCTGCCTCTCGGGATTCAGCATCTCATTTATAAGCAAAGGGATGAGACTGTCCCAGGACAGGCTGCCTAACAAAATTGACATGAGAGCCATGTAAAGAATGCTTCCCAGTTGCCACATTTAAAACGGTAAACAAAGAAACAATCAAACAAACAAAAAAAAGATACTAGAAACTAATTTTAAGAACAGATCTTACTTAAACTGCTGTATGTTAAATACTATCATTTTGACATGTAATCAATATATGAAAGTAACAAGATAGTTTACACACATTTTACTAGACAAGTCTCAGCGTCTGATGTGCATTTGACCTACAGCACATCTCAGCTCAGACCAGTCTCTTCCCCAGCTCTCATAGCATCAGTGGCTGTGGCTACTCTATTGGACAGCAACTCCAGGGGTTCAACCAGGGGTCCTGGCTGAAAAGCGGGAGGAAGTCTCCACACTGACCCTAAAAGGATCTCTCTGAAACAAAGGCAGATTCACTTTTAAATGTCTGTAAACCGGCGGGCTGCACCTCCCTCCGCCCTTGGCTACAAGACAGCCCTCTTCCTTGCTGATCCCTTCCTGGACGTAGGGAAGGAACTCGGCACACAGCCAGGGTGGCCGGGCCTCCAGGTAGACTTACCTGCTGTCTGTGTCAAGTCCCATGAAGTCCTCCTTCTCAAACAAGATGCAGAGGAGGGGGATCCTTTCCCCAGATTGTCAGGGTCCCATCCAGCCACTTGGACTTGAGCAAGATTAACAGTGACTCAGTGAATTCCTCGATCCTCTTCTCCACCACCCTGCAGTCCTCGTAGTTTGAAGGCCACGTTGGTGCGTGGCTGCTCGGCTACCTCCCCATGCAGCACAAAGACAAAGAGCTGAGAGTCACTAAGCGTGGTGCCATACAGCTCCTCTGTACATGGAGCTTCTTGAAGGCCTTGGCCGAGAGGCAGTCGGTAATGGTGACAAGGCCCACGACCGTGCGGTGGGTCTGGAAGTCACTCCACGCATTCTCGAACGCATAGTGGTGCCTGTAGTGGATACAGAGTGCCCACTGGGAGCCGCACGGGCTGATCTGGCTCACCAAGGAGATTCGATTATAGATGCAAAAGAAATTGTACTCTGAAATGATCCCCACGGGTTGGACGACCACGGGGAGAGTCTCGTATTCCTCAGCACACTGCACGTAGTCAGGGATGCTCATGTTGCAGGCCCTGCCTAGAGGGGAGAGGGGATCGAGGTAAATATTGTGCTGTGGGCTGCGGGCGCCTCTGGGTTGTGGTGACCTGGTGTGTACCAGCCAGAAGGCAAGGGAAGCACAAGCAATGCCGGGGGTACAGTTTGTCCTCAGAGTCTGTACATGGCTACCGTAGCTCGGATCACATTACCCAGCTTTTGGTCTAGGCTTCCTGCCCCTGCACAGAAGGGTCATTTCTTGTTTTCTGTTTCCAAGCACCTAGCAAGACCCTGATGCAAAGTCAGTGCTCAACACTGCGGAATAAAGAAATGAACAAAGGAACTGCTTTCCCCACCCCCCTTCAGCAGATTATAAAGAAAAGAACCGCAGTAGGATCAAAAGATCTGGATTTCAACACCAATTTATTTGAACTCCTAAACTGCAGAATAATGGATAAGAAAACTTGCCTTGGGGAAGAGGGTACAGCTCAGTAGTAGAGCACATACATAGCATGTACAAGGTCCTGGGTTCAATACACAGTACCTCATTTTAAAAAATGAAACAAATGAATAAACCTAATTACCCTTCTCAAAAAATATTTTTTAATTCAAAATTCAAAAAACACCTTGCAATTGACACAACACTGTAAACTTGACTATGCTTCAATTAAAAAAAAATCCTTGCCTTACTAGAATATATCTGGATTATGGAAGTTTGCAAATGTAAATTGCCTAGGGTACCACCTGCATAAAGAGGGGTGACTGTACAAATTTACTATCCCTCCTTTATGAGCTATATTTCCTTTGGGGGGTGTTATAAACTCTCAGAGCTAATATTCTCAGACTAAAAAAAAACAAAACAATACTTGATTCTCAGTACTGCTGAAGAATCAGATAAGCATGTGAAAGCATCTTACCCACAGAGGTTACTCAATAAATGTTTGTTGAATGAATGAATAAACAAGCAAAGTGAATGCTGCTCCCTGCCACAGACCATCATAATGGTACTTCCTGGAAATCCCAAGCCCACGTTACACCCGACTACACACTAAACATGTGGGTGACCTGGGCAGGCCTGTGTGCTTCTCTAAGCCCCAGTTTAATCATAGATAGAAATGAGGGCAATAACACAAACCTCAAAGGGTTAGTGAGTCAGTAATGAATTGTACCCCAACTTTGCAAGATGGAACCATTAAGGAAAACTGGGCAAAGGGTCCATAGGCCCTGCGCATATTATCTCCTACAAGTACAGGGGAACCTACATTACATCTCAAAATAAAATGTCTAATATTTTAAAGAGGCTATTGAGGTTAAATGAGCTCATTGTCTCAAATAAGGAACACACAGTACAAGTACGACAATGCCTAGCCCATGAGATACACTCAGTTAACATTCCCACTGAACCCACTAATCCCTCCAACTTCAGAGCATGAGGATGGGTCCTCGTGGCCAAAGGCCACTGCACCTGAAGCTAACAAAGCTAATGGTCCCCACTTCCAAGAGCCCCTGTCACCACCCTTGTTCTAATTTTCTATTTGTAATATTTTTTTTTTATTTAAAAGAAACCCCCAATTGCATAGCCTTCAGGTCACCAAAACCTGACCACAGAGATCATGATGGCAGCCCTTCTTGGTGAAACAATAAAATGAAAAGCCATTTCCACAAGACCTCTGTGTAAATCTACTAGGGAACGTCATCTTGGACTGAGGAAGAGGACTGGGGAGGAGGGGGCAATCTGGAGGCACAGAGAACTATGGGCCACCTGTCCCACGATGGACTTTAGACTCAACCCTCACCCTCCAGGTAATTCAAAATACACACGGACAGACTGCTATGGACAAGATTATTTTTAAAGAAATCCCTGACTCCCAAGCAGGTCTTGTTTCTACCGAGACACAGATGGCTTATGTGTATAATGTTTCACAAAAGCCTTAAAATATTATCACCCCAACTTGACACATTAAGAAACTGAGGTAGAGAAGTTTATCATATTGTACAAGATTAGAGAGAGGCCACCTCAGACACCGTATTTAAACCCAAGCCCCTGTTCCAGGGCTCACACTAGAAATTGTGACATGCTGCCCCTTTCCTGCCCTCTCCCTGCAATAAATTTCTGAAGAGTCTTTTCTGTGCCATCTGGAATCACAATAACTTCAATTTTCCACAAAGAGCTATGTCACTCCCTGGAGGACATATCAAAATCTAAAGGGTTGGGATGGGAGGAGAGATTTGCATTTTCTGTTTCTCAAAGGAAACATGGCTTTAAAAGAAACTGAAAAGCACTTACCTAGTCTAAGCCCTCATTGTGCAGAGAAAGAAACTGAAGTTCAGAAGAGATGAGGAAAGTGCCTTATTAACAAATATTGCTTCAGCGCAGCATCATGCCAGCCCTGGGCACTGCTGGGGGAGGATCTGGGAGGCCCAGGAGAATGAGTGTTAGAAAAAGGAAAGAGAAGAAGCATACAAGGCCCTGTCTCTACACCACCATACCATGAAGTTCCACCAAATTACCCAGTATGGGTGCAGCCAATATTAAGGTGGGCTAAACAGGTTATAGAAACCAGGAAGTCTCAACCATAGTGCAAATTGCAACATTTACTCTGCTTTTTTCCCCAGTTCAAGCATCAACTCAGTGGGCAATCTATTCCAGGGACTACACGAGGCCTGGAGTTCTCCCAAGTACAAATCTCTATTATGACGTGTGCAAACCACATAAAGGCCCACCAGAAGAAAAGTGCCCACAGATAAGATGGAATTACTGAAGCTGAAAGCAGTCAACCAGCGTATGTTACTAGGAAAAATGATGCTGCTGGAAATGGACTCATGGACATAGAAAGCAAATTGTGGTTAGCAGGCAGGAAAGGGGGGATTAACAGATACACATTAATAAATATAAAATAAATGACAAGGACCTACTATATAGCACAGGGAACTATATTCAATTTCTTGTAATGAGTTGTGCTAAA
This sequence comes from Camelus bactrianus, assembly GCF_048773025.1. Taxonomy (NCBI): domain Eukaryota; kingdom Metazoa; phylum Chordata; class Mammalia; order Artiodactyla; family Camelidae; genus Camelus; species Camelus bactrianus. The sequence goes on along the minus strand of NC_133549.1, from coordinate 2,639,175 downwards.
AACAATCTAAAACATATATATATACATAAGCATATGTTTATAACTGAATCTCTGCTGTACACCTGAAACTAACATTGTAAATTGACTACACTACATTAAAAATAATTTTAAAAAATAAGTATAAATAAAATCAACGCCATTAAGATAAAATAAAAGAACACTCTTATCCCCTTAGCTGTAGGTGGTGGAGAATTCTGGTTACAAGCACCAAGTCCACTGGATCACTCCAGCACTGGCTGTCACTTTCTGACCATCAGTCACTTGGCTTCACTGAGGTTACTTTTCTCTTCTGTGAAAGGCTACAGTGGCAACTAATGATGTATAGAATCTCATCATTCACAAGCCCAACAATTAGTGAGGACTTCCCATGGGCCAGGCTCTGGAGAGATGAATATATAGGGTCCCAGTTATATTCAAGGGTAGAAGAAGTTTATGCCATAAAGACATTTATTCTTCCTGTTTTGATAGACAGATTCAATGCAATTCTGATTAGAATTCCTACCAGAATTTTCATGGAATGTAACAAGTTAATTTATGGTCAGGAACAGCCAAGAAACTTCTTTAGAACCACCACTGGGGAGGGGTGGATAGGTCATTCATTTCCACTGTTCTTTCTGAAGTGATGAAAACGTTCTGGAATAATAATGGTTGCACCACTGTGAATATGCTAAAAGCTGCTGAATTGTACCATTTAAATTGATGGAATTCATGGTGTGTGAACAATATCACAATAAAGCTGTTATATGAAAAAATATTCCTTGACAATTATTTTTCCCTCTATACAACTACTCTACCCCACAATTTAAGAAAAACAAAAAACCAAAACAAACTAAACTGTGCCAGGAGCTCTTTAGGACTGCAATGTCCCTGGGTCTCCAACGCCTCTGGTGGTGCTGTTCCTGTTAACACACACTAGCTGGGCTGGGCTAGTTAGGGACTGTAACTATGTTTTTAAAATCGACGGTCACACGTTTCACCCTGGGAGAGGGAAGGAAGGAGCATGTCACAGCCTCATGCCTTCAGCACATTTTTAACTGTACCAAGCCCTGCTTTCAACACTGTAATCCCTGGCACTATAAAAACACGTGACATCAACAAGCACCGCCATCATAATACCTGAAATTGTTCAAGGTACTTACCTGGGGCAGAAACACTGAGGGGGGAGACGGAAACTCCCTCAGCACTGGCGCTCACTTTTCCAGACTCCATCAGGAGAAACTGGGCTTTACAGCCTGAGGCTCTAAGCCTGGGAAGCAGCGCGCATGCCGCTGAGCTGGTCCTCAGGGAGCTGGAAAGGGAGAGGAGGGCAGCCCCGGGGTTGCAGGGCAGGGAAAGCGGGGGTGGGGACGCGGGCTGCAGCCCCGCTCTGAGGCCAGCCCCAGGCCCAACCGCCCGCCCCCGATCGGGTCCGCAGAACCCGCCCACCCGGGACAAAGCCCTCCGAGGGGCAGGGACGAGCCAGCGGCCAAGGAGAGGAAGCCCGGGAGGAGAGGACTCGTGGGCGAGAGAGGGGAAGGGATCGCCAGCCGCGGACTGAGGGGAGCCCTGCTGGGGCGAGAGACGGCAGGTGCACACCTGGCCCTGGACAGCTGTGGCCAGGGCGCCGGGGTAGGTGGCGCGGGCAGAGGGGTCTGGCCCGAGAAATTCAGCTGAACACAGGCTGACTCGCGCCCTCGTGGGCTTTGACGCGTGGACCGCCCTCCCGCAGATGCCTGACCCCTTTCCCGGGAGCCCCCCACCTTGCATTTCCACAGCCAGAGGCCCCGGCCCCGGGCAGGAGCTAAAGGCCTACCTGTCGACAGAGCTGAGAAGACTTTGGGGCCAATTCCCAGCTCGGAGCTGGAGCTTCCAACCCCCGGTCCAGCTGGCACTGACTGCGCATGCGCAGGAGGGCCAGAGATCCTCTCTTTGTTCTGTGATAGAGGCTGGGGCATTGAGGGAGGGAGAAGATGGGGGAGGAGGAGAGGAGGGGAAAAGTGGAGGGAGACAGATGGACAGGAGGAGCAGAGAGTAGGTAGGGATCTGGAGAGGGGAGGGGAGTAGCGGAGATGTAGAGAAAAAGCTTTACTTCTGGGACACCCCGAAGGAGGGGGCAGACCTGCCTCTGTACCATTCTGTAACCCTTCAAGGCCGGCAGCTCAAGTTTTACCTCCCTGGTCCAGCCCTCCAGGCGATGCCTCTGCAGAACCCCTACGGGGATCACACCCGTTGTCCCCACGTGGAGCTGGGTTTCCTGTTGCTCTGGGAACCAAGCACCAGCAGGTGTTGTCTCTAAGAACTACCTTGGGAAGTGTACATATTCCCCTTTTACAGGCTGGGAAACAGGCAGGCACGATCTCTGCCTTAGCTCCACTGTCCCAGGTGTTGGCCTTGTGGGGAGCGGGAGGTACAAGATCAGAGCCCCAGACAAAGCAGAATGCCTGAGTGTTGGTGCATAGTCCCATCCCTCCTGGGTAAAACACACCTAACCCAAGTGGAACCATCAAGGGCTCACAGTAGTTTCCTGGGTGTGGGAGAGCTGTCCTCAGTTCCAGTGCCCAGCTTGCTAGGTAGATAGGAGTGTTACCGAGTCCAAATTCATTCTCCTCAGTGAAGGACAGGCCAATAAGTTGGGAGACCCGCTGCTGGGGCATGGAAAAGCAAGTTTCTGTAGAGCTAAATGGCAAACTAATGTCCTGGAAAACCATCTCCCCAAGTCAGAATTCAGGCTCTTTTCCTATGTGCTTGGTTGTTGCAAACTTCTTGGTGTAGGAATTCCTTGTTGTTAGAATCCTTTGTTCTTGCAGCTATCTGCCTGGGTCAAATCTCTGTAAACCTCCAACAAAACAAAAGTTATTTTCTATTCTGTAACTTGTTATCATTTTTTGAATGGAAAAGTGTTAAATATCCTTAAAAGTCAGAGCCTTCAGAATAGGCTCTTCTGTATATTTCAGGCTCTAGGCAACATTGTTTTACAAGCAAGATGAAGCCTAGGAGACAGAGCAAAGGGTTAAAGTCAAAGGAACATATCTAATATGGAGTCAGGTTTGTTTTTTTCTATTACCGAGGCAGAAGCCACTTGAGGATTTAAATCCCTTTAAGTTAAAAATGACTAAAACTTTAAAGGAATTTACATACATAGGTGGGAATGTGCATAGCATATCTGGAAAAGCACACAAAGGATAGTAAACAGTGGCATCTCCAGGGAGGGCTGGAAGAACAGGGGATGAGGGAAAACTTCTTTCACTTGTGTATTTTTGTGCTGTTTGAATTGTTTTTAACCATATGCATGTATTTCTTTTTCAGTTTAAAAAAAGTGTAATGGAGCAAAGGAGTAACAAGCTCAGCAAATACAGCAGCCATGGAATCACTGAGCCATCACATTTGATTTCAGCCAGGAAGCATTTATTGACTCTCTCCAATGTGCCCAGTGCTGTTTTAAAACTTCTTTTATTATTAGTAATTTTATTATTATTAATAATATTATTATTGATTTTATTATAATTATTATTATTATTATTATTATTATTATTATTATTATTATTATTATTATTATTATTATTATTATCATTATTATTATTATTATTATTATTTTATAAAATAGTAACATGCTATCCCTCACCCCTGCCCATGGCTGGTGGAAAACCAACTGAGTTTTTATTGAGTTGTTTTCCAAGGAGTAGAGATGAGTTATAAACTGAACACATCTTCAGGGCAAAACAGGTGGAGTGGTTTTACATCACGCCAGACAGCTATGAAGGGTTTTCAATAGAGGCACCCAGACGCTGAGAGAGAAATGCTCCAGGACCCTACAAAAAGCTGCCCAAACTTCCTTCTCCATGGCACTACTGAAATAGGAAAGAACAAATCTGACTCCATATTAGATCTGTTCCTTTGACTTTAAGAAAGCCAAGTTAATAAGCTCCGGTCTTTTCATGGGTTATGATGTCACAGAGGAGATGGACAGGTTAACAAGGGACGACTCTGCAGTGATCACGGAGCCGGGGAGCGGGATGGGCAGCAAGATGTTTGACGCAGCCGCAGCTGTGACCACGCTTCTAGGCAGGAACCCAAAGTCACCTCGACAAGGTGTCAAACACGTGTGCCCAAGTCCTCATCACCTGACATGTATTAACGAGAAATGGAAACCCATAAAATGCCAATAACCTTGGTGGATACACCGTCCAAATTGCAAAGTCACAGTTTGACAACTGGCCATCTCGGTTCCCTGGGATTCATTCTTGGAGAACCTTAAAAACCACTCCTCTGTCCTCAAGAAGTGCTTTCTACTTGTCCGATCTTTGGCTCAGGGGTACAGCACGTTCAAGTGAACTTCAATGTCTGCACAGATTTGACTGTCTTTCTCCAGGTTCACTTGTCCATTCTAAAGAGGCCTGAGCTAATTCCATCCTCCGTAAGATCTATTCCCTCCAGTGACAGCTCATTGAGCCTGCAATTAAAAGTCAACTGAACAAGGCTGTCTGTTCTCAGCTAAAAAGTTCACCCACCCTTCACTGCTTTCTTAATCTCCTCTCCTGGCTAATTGCAACAGACTAACACCTCCCTCTACCAAGCTCCCCGACTATGTCAGTTTGTCTCCCCAAAGAGAAAGTAAGGTCCATAAAATAGGAGACAACTCCATAGTTGTTGGCGACGAAATGAATCACAGAGCTGCTGTGGTGCAAAATGTCTCCCGAGATTCGGGTTCCTTTATTTTTTATACCATCTACACAAAGGAGTAACTCTTGCCAAGCACAGAGAGTAAACATTTTTTAGGTTGACGCATGTGCACTACATCTAAGGCTTCCTTATCTTAATTACACTCAGACTCTCCTGTTCCCAGGCCTGTTCCTTTTGAGGAACTAATAAACATTCTTGTCTGCAAGCAATGTTTCCCCTGGGAATGGGCAGAGTCCCTTGGCAGGAATTTCTGTTTGCAGACGAGTCGGGCCACTTCTGTGAAATGTCCCGCGTGCAGGCACATCCACAGCTTCTATGCTAAGTTTCCTTCACGTAGTTACCTCTGAATTCCTAGCATATAGTAATGTCAATAAATAGAAATATGATTGTGGCTTCTTTCCTTTAAAACATTTCTGGTTATTTAAATGACCCTTGGAAGGGAGGTGTTTGCGGTCCAGTATCTTGATCCACAATACTCTGGAGGCCTTTTTCGGAATGGCTGTTCACTGATCCATTCAAAACACAACTTCTCATTCCAGGAATAGCTGTGCTTTTCTGCCAGGAGTTTGTGGTCGCTCTCATGCCAGAACAGCTTTAAACAATATCCTTACTTTGGATTTGTTATTTTTCCCCTCTTCCAAAATTATTGACATTCCTTACTTTCTTGCCTTGAGGATTTTTTTTCCTAGTTCAACCTTTAGTAAACCAGGCTTCTCGGAATGGGCTTGGCCTTACATATGATCAGCCATCCAACTCCCAGTGTGAGAGGAATCGGGCTCACCTCCTGGCCGCCTGTCAGGGCAACTAAAACTCAGTTCAGGAGCCAACAGGCACCCCAGGGCTTCTAAGGCTCGCTTATCTCCCAGAATCCCTGCTTTCTGGTTTTTCTTGGCTTCTGAGGATTTCCCCTCAGTTTCTTGACAATTAGCTGCGTAGCTTGAAAGATGAGGAAGGAAGGTCTTATTTCTTAATCAGCATTTCAAGGAACTTGTGTAATGAAGGTTTTCACGAGATTCTAGAACACTCCATTGCCGAGACAGAAAACACACTAGATATTTTCTAAATTTAGATATCATGTGCATTTTTCTTTGTTTTTGTTTCCTTAACTGCTAACAGACATTTTTTAATTAAAAAAAATAACGCCCCAAATAGGATAGAACATTGAAGGGGGATACAAAATTAAAGGACAAAGACAGAAAAATGATAAATACTGTACAAAATTAATATAATACATACACTATGGATCAGATCAGCAATTCTCAGTAACAGCTAATTGAAATATGACCATGAGGTAAAATGTCCCTCCTGTCAGGAGATGGCCAACAGAAAATAGAATTAATACAACAAACTAAAATTCTAAGTCTGGCGAGGTACAGAAGGCTACCAGCTAAATGTGTCGTCTTCTGGAAAAGAGGGAGGCTCACCAGCTCTTTACTGTGGAGCCTGAACCCAAGTGAGGGCGGTAAAGTGAGCTCTGTAAGTACCCAATTAACAAAGTGAGTGATGAATAAAGAGACGTGAGCTTTGATGACAGAGATGATACTACTATACACTTGTCCTATAAAGTATGTCTTCACGTTCAGTGATCAAACCTCAGCATCCTCAGGGATTGAGATTATAGGAAAATGCACAGCCTGGGCCCAGACCTCCTCTTTGAGCTCGTGACATTGCACTTAGATGTCTCAAGGGCACCTCAAACTCCACCTGAAAAGAGCTGACTTCACGGTTCTCCTCCAATAGCAGTCCTGCCCATGGCCCCTGGTAGGGGGACAAGGTCTCCCTCCCTATCCCAGCTCAGGCCCATCACTCACAGATGTGACTGGACCCCTCGTTCAAGGCCCAGATTTCCTCAGTCATGGAGTCACACCACCCACACCTGTCCTACCAGGTACTCAATGGCACTCACTCAGCACTGACTCTGTGCTGGGGACCACGATGCACACTGCACACACGTAATCTCACTGGATCTCCTGAGCAGTCTTGTGAAGTTGGTACATCACTGCTTTAATTGATTAGATAAATTGTTTCACTTCCTTGAGTGCGTCATCCAAAGTGACACAGCTACTGAGCCACAAACCGGGGACTGAAAACCACTTGAAAACTGAACACTGCTATACCTCGCAGCCACCCTACTCTGACTCAACACATCACCTCCTTCCGAGACTTCTAAATGTTTCTAAGCGTTCTACAAGACAAAAGTGATCTACGAGAGCACCCAACTCCCCTACTTAAAATCTGTCAATGATGGTCCACTGCCCTTAGGAGAATGCCCCACCGGCCTGAGCACAGCCCAACTGCCCGGCATCCGCGTTCCCTGCGCGGCCTCGCCGCCTCACCCACCACGCAGCCCTACACGTGCCGTGTCCAGGACAGGGATGCTGTCTCCGTACAACCCGGGGCTCATCTCAATCGAACAATGATCACCCTCTTCTGTTGTCACCCTCTTCATTGCTGACTCTCAGAAAAATATTTTCTCAGGATGAATCAATATCTTTTTCCTTACAAATTCCCGTCATTGATAATGAGCTCCCCCCAAAAGAGAGAAGACATAATTCTCAGTCTCCTTATCTGTAAAGTGTGAATAACAAGGAAATATGTGAGGTTTTAAGAGAAATAATATTCATGTGAGGCTGAGGGACAATTCCCAACATACAGTAAGCACTCAATATGTGCTTAATTAATATTAATAAGAATATATTTCATTCCAGCAACCTTAAATCAATGTTTTATGGCTTTCTCCAACAGACTGACAAACAGTTGGACGAACCCCTTTGAGCAGATCAGCACAAGTGTACTGGGAGAGGTAAGTGCTGACTCCAGTTACAGCTGCAGCCAACCAGCATTATGGGGCGGGGGCAGTTTGCTCAAACTCTTACATGATGCTTGAGCATTTAGTTGTCGTTATTGAATAAAGACAGGTGTTCTTTAGTCAAAGATCCTGAAACATAAATCTTCAAAGACTGATGCAAATTAGGTTTAAAGAACAACACTCTCACTCGAAATTATTTGAAAATTATAGTCTTAGCTCCTCTGCACATCAAAAGTCCATGTTCTTAATGTATCTGACTAAATACACCAAAAGGATTGTTTAAAAGAAATTAAGATGAAGCCATCCTGAATAAGCTCTCAGTATCAACTGCACAAAGCCTCAACCAAGGGTCTCATTTCTCACTTCCAGATAGGTGTTCAGGTAGCTTAACGTGAGTCTTGGTTTCTTATAAAATGGGGGTCAGAAGAGTTGTGGATAGATTTATGTAACAAATATAAACCTAGAGTATTTGCTGTGTGGGAATCCTAGAAATAAACAAATTGATATATTGTCCCACCCTTAAGAAGCTCAGCCTTTCCATTTACAACAGCATTAAAAATTAAATGAGAGATACATTTAACAAAAATTTACAAGATTTGTACATTGAACATTTTCAAGTATCACCGAAATAAAATTTACAAGATCTACATATATGGAAGACATCTCATGTTCATGGAATGGTAGACAATATTGTTAAAAATGTTAAGACTCCCCAAAGTGATCTACAAATTCTGTGGAATCCCTATCAAAATTCCAGCTGACTTCTTTGCAAAAATTGAAAAACTGATCCCAAAATTCATATGGAAGTGCAAGGGGCCCAGGACAGCCAAAACAATCTTGAAAAAGTAGAGCAAAGATGGAGGACTCACTTTAAAGGGTACTAAAAAGCTATAGTACTCAAGTCAGTATGGTACTGGCATAAGTTTGGATTAATAAATCTATGAGACACTATAAAAACCCAGGGGGAAAAAACTTACATTTACATTCAGTTTTCCACAAGGGTGCCAACAACACTTCATTGAAAATATAGTCTATTTAACAAATGGTGCAGTGACACCTGGGTATCTGAAGGGAAAAGAAGGTATCTGCAGGGAAAAGAATGAATCTGGAATCCGGACCCCCATATTTTATATAACAAATAAATTTAATTCATAATGGATCACAGACAGAAACGTAAAAATTAAATGTATAAACTTTTTAAAAGAAGACACAGTATAAATCTTTGTGGTCCTAGGATAGGCTTTGGTTTCCTAGATACAATACCAAGAGCACAAGTGATAGAAGAAAAAAGCAGATAAACTGGACTTCATCTAAATTAAACCTTTTTCTTACAAAGGACATCATCAAGAAAGTGAAATGACAGTGGCAGGGTGTATCTCAAGTGATAGAGTGCGTGCTTAGCAAAAAAAATAAAATAAATCAATACATCTAATTACCTCCCCTATAAAGAATTTTTTTTTAATGTTTAAAAATCTAAAGTGAAAGGACAATCTGCAGAATAGGAGAAAAAATTTGCAAAGCATGTATCTAATAAGAGAGTTGTATCCAGGATATATAACAAATGCTTACAACTGAACAATACAAGAAAATAGACCCAATTTTTAAGTTTGCCAAGGATTTAAATAGATATACAAATGGCCAATAAGCATATGAAAAGATGCTCATCATCAATAGCCAAATCAAAATGAAAATGAGATCGCTTTTTACACCCACTAAGATGTTTATAATCAAAACATGGACAATAATAAGTGTCGTTCAGGAGGCAGAGAAACCTCATATGCAGCCAGTGGAAAGTGACAATGGTGTAGCTTCTTTGGAGAATTATGGTGTTTCCTGAAAAGGTTAGCGTTATATGGTTCAGCAATTCCACTCCAACATATAGATTTATCCCTCAGTATCCTCGGGGGGTTGGTTCAGGAACCCCCCACCCTGGATAACATAATCCAAGGATGTTCGAGTCCCTTTACAGCCATCTGGATCCATGAAGTGGAAACTACAGATATGTCGGGCCAACTCTACAGCCAACAGAATGAAAACATATTCTCACAAAATCTTGCACATCAATATTCATAGCAGTATCATTCAGAGTAGCCAAAGTTACAAACAATATCCATCCATCAATGAACGGATAAACAAAATTACCAAGAATAGTCCCACAAACTTTTGGTCATTGAATCTTTGACAAAGGAGGTGAGAACTTACAATGGAATAAAGACAGCCTCTTCAGCAAATGGTGTAGGGAAAACTGGACAGCTGCATGTAAATCAATGAAGTTAGACTACTACCTCACAGCATACACAAAAATAAATTCAAAATGGCTTAAAGACTTAAACATGTCGACAAGATAGTATAAAACACTTAGAAGAAAACATAGGCAAAACATCTGACATACATCTCAGCAATGTTCTCCTAGAGCAGTCTACTCAAGCAATAGAAATACAAGCAAAATTATACAAGTGGGAAATAATTAAACTTACAAGCTTTTTCACAGCAAAGGAATCAGCAAGCAAAACAAAAAGAAAACCTATGGAATGGGAGAATATATTTGCAATAAATGAGACTGACAAGGGCTTAATTTGCAGAATATTTAAACAGATTTACACGTAATAAGAAAGAAAAACAAACAGTTCAATCCAAAAATGGGCAGAAGACCTAAAGAAACATTCCTCCAATGAAGACATACAATTGGCCAATAGGCACATGAAAAAGTGCTCAATATCATTATCAGAGAAATGCAAATCAAAACTGCAATCATGTATCACCTCTCACCAGTCAGAATAGCCACCATTCAGAAGTTCACAAACAATAAATGCTGGAGAGGCTGTGGAGAACAGGGAACCCTCCTACACTGTGGTGGGAATGAAGTTTGGTGGAGCCATTGTGGAAAATAGTATAGAGGTTCCTCAAAAGACAAAAAATTGACCTCCCATATGACCCAGCAATCCCACTCCTAGGCACATATCCAGAAGGAACCCTAATTCAAAAAGACACCTACACCCCAATGTTCACAGCAGCACTATTTACAATAGCAAGACATGGAAACAACCTAAATGTCCACTGACAGATGAATGTATAAAGAGGTTTTAGTATAATTGTAAAATAGACTACTATTCAGCCATAAAAATATAATAAAATAATGCCATTTGCAGCAACATGAATGGACCTGGAGAATGTCATTCTAAGTGAAGTAAGCCAGAAAGACAAAGAAAAATATCATATGAGATCGCTCACATGTGGAATCTAAAAAAAAACAAAAACCAAAAAACAAAAAAGAAAGAAACAAAAAGATAAATTTATATACAGAACAGAAAGAGACACAGAGACATAGAAACCAAACTATGGTTACCAGAGGGGAGAGGGTGTGGGAAGGAATAATTTGGGATTTCAAGATTTGCAGATACTGACTATGTATAGAATAAACAGCAAGTTTATACTGTATAGCACAGGAAAATATATTTAATATCTTATAGTAACATGTTTATAAAGAATATGAAAATGGATACAGGTATGTTCCTATATAACTGAATTGTTGTGCTGTACCCAAGAAACTGACACAACATTATAAACTGACTAGACTTCAATGAAAATATTTTTAAATAGACCAATAAGGAAAAAAAAGAAAAAGGATATTATCAAACCAAAAGAATAAAGTAATGATTCAGGCTACAATATGGATGAACCTTGAAACTTTATGCTAAAATAAGCCAGACACAAAAGGACAAATAGTGCCCTTTAAGGGGAACTGTATCTAAGTGTTTACTGTACAACTCCTGTAAATTTTCTGGAGGTTTGAAGTCTATCAATATCAAAATAAAATGTATTATTCATTAAAAACATAAAAGGATTCTTTAAAGGAGGGCTTTAATTATTAAATGCAGAAGTGCAAGTAAAGCTCCTGGAACAACACTTTGCACGTCCACAGACAGTCACTGCTTTCTCTGCCACTCAGAGGGTGGTGCCAGCGCTGATGAAGGCTGCCTCCACTCACTCCCCTGCAGAGAGGTGTGAGAGCCTGGGCTCTGACAGGCAGGGTGACGGTGACCCTGGGTCAGACACAGCCATGCCCCAGACTCTGCGATAACCAACTTTCTTATACAAACTGCTCCATGTAACATAAACACGCTACAGGGATGTAACTTACAACACAGGGAATATAGCCAATGTTTTACAATACCTATAAATGGAGCATAACATAAAAAATTGTGCATCTATTGTACACCAGAAACTTATATCATATTGTAAATCAGCTATACCTTTATAAAAAAATTAAAAAATAATTTAAAAATGTTATCTCTTTAGTAGGCAATTTGGTTTTTAAGTAAATACTAAACAGCTTAGAATGTATAAAAGCATTAATGTGTGATGTTTGTTTACATATTTATTTACTTTCAGCCTCCTGCTAAAAGAGAAATTAAACAATTTTTTTAAACACAGCTTAAAAACCATAACAACAAATAGACAAAGTGAGAGTGAAGAGAAAATGGAGATTCAATAATTAAATGAAACCAGGGGGAGGTAAAGTCATAAAAATGGATGCCATTAAGCCAGGGTAAATGTTAAAGGCCTACTAGAAATTCAGCTGTAAGATTCTTGGCAGCTGATGTGAAAGAAAAGCTCAGCTGGGCTAACAAGCTAAGTCATAAATCTAAGTGTGATAAGTGTCGCTTTAGTGATCTAAGTTCTGCCGGGCTAACTCATAAATCTGAAGTTTAGTGTTAGTTTACTGGGCTAACAAGCTAACTCGTAAATCCAATCTCAACAAGTGTCAGTAACGTGATCTGTTCCAAATTGATAAGCTCCAGTGTACTAATTCCTTGCTTTTTGTTGTTTGAGCCTTATTAGCTAATAGCCCCATACTTGTAATTAAACCTATAAAACCTCATGTGCACATCTTGGAGGTGCTCAGAGCTTCGGAGCAGAAGCCCCTCTGAGCCCACCGGCATAATAAACCTGAGTACTCCAACCCTCCGAGTGGTGCTTGTTTCTTGGCTGGCCTGTGGTTTCTGTAACATTAAAGCAAAAAGAAAAAGATGATGGGATGGGCGGGAGAGCTCAGGGGTAAAGCGTGTTCTTAGCGTGCACGGGGTCCCGGGTTCAAGCCCCAGGGCATTGACTAACAGATAAATATACCTAATTACCTACCCCCCCAAAAGAGACCCAAAGAAAAGAAAATGAGAAATTTCTTTCCTAAAAAAAACCTGATATTAAATTTAGATTAAATATTTTAAGAAAAATAGAAAAAGATGAGTGACACAAGCGATAATGCCCGAGAGATAAATCCGCGGTGGCTGCTGGAAGGTCCCCGTATCCCATGTGCAAAAATCTGAAACAACCTTCTCACCACTCAGAGTCATCCTCAGCCCACCCCACCCCCACCCTGTTAAATGCAGGAGCACAGGCAGGGCCTGGCCTTTGCTCTCTCTGTGTCATCACAGTGAGACAGGATGGAAGGGGGCAGAGCACAGCCATTCAAGGAAGGCCACAGCAATTAACATCAAAATGGTGAAGGATTCAACCTCCAATAGGCCTTGAGGCTCAGGATGAAGAGATTTAACTTCTAGCAGAGCTTGAGCTTCATTATACACCCATTGTAATAGTAACATGGTGAATAACACGCCCCCAGGCACCATGGCAGTCCCAAGGCTAGCCACAAAAGGTCAAAGGGTGGGAAATGGCCAACTCCCTGGGAATCCCAGCCCCTTGCCCTTAGGCTGGTCCTTCTACTTATTAGCATATGAAACCACCAAGCCCAAGAAAACAAGCAACACAGCGCCGCATCGCGGTCAACCCTCTCTCTCCCTCTTCGGAGAAAGCCCACGCTCTGTGGAGTGTGTACCTACTTTTAATCTGAGCACCCAACCCCCACACCTCGTGGCGATTCTCTTGCCTTTCAATGTATCTCTCTGAGTAAATCTACCTTTACTCAACAGTTGTTTGCTCCTGAATCATTTCCTACACGAAGCCAAAGACCAACATCTGGAGGGAAAAATCCCAGGGGCTCAACTAATGCGTGGGACACAGCCCTTCTCATGCCCCACATCTGTTTTCTTGTATCAACAGGACTGGGTTGTGAAGGGAGTTCTGAGGCCCCAGCTAAGGGACAGAAGCAGCCCTGGCGTCAGCCCGGCTCTCTGTGGTTCTCTGTTGTGCTGACTCCCCAGCCACAGAGCGTTCTCCCTAGGCCTGTCCCCACAAAACCCTTCTCTCCAAAATACAAGAACATCATGTCACAGTCCTCTTGTTCAACCAGGAAATGTTCAGCCCACTTTTTCCTTCCCCAGTAAATCCTAACTGTTCTCCCTCCCATCCCACCTCTTCTTTCTTTGTGAGAACCCTGCTCTCCACACAGACCATCCTGAACGCAGGTGCCTTGCTGACTGGGACCGAGATGTTTCAGTCTCACAGCCTGCGTCCTTTCACTTTACCCTTGCTACCTTAAGCCTTTCCTGAGTCTCCCAATCCTCTGATTCTGAACTTCACAAAGTGCTGAGGTTACAGTCACTATGTTCATACCTCCCAGGTTTTAGCTAGTTTTCCTTCGCAATATCTTCACTAAGGAGCTGCATCAAGAAGTTTAAAGAGGCTATTCTTACATTTGAACTGAGGAGCCTGCATAAAATTTAAATGGCTTTGAAGAGAGAGTTGACCAGGGACAGAGTTGTCGCAGGTCCTAGTCAACAGTGTCACGAGGCAAAATGTTCTTCAAAGGCTAAGAGTGGCTTCTGAACACGGAGTCGGCAGGGAGGAGATGCCAGGCAGTGAGTGGAGTGAGTGACACTGGGTACGCTTCCCCAGCTGGGGAAGAATTGGATTTTGTTCTAGTTTTCCAAACAATTTCTGACTACCATTTTCTCTTATTGTCACATACCATTTCCTACGAATTAAGAAAATCAATGTCAGTCATTTGGGTCACTTGGGAGAAGCTACGCGATGCCATTCACAGGGCTGGGACATGACAGCCACACCAGTCTAGGTTAAAAGACCAGTGGGGGTAATTTCCGAGGTATACAAGGGCATGCGGCAAACTCCCCAGCTTCAATGACCTCATCTCAAAGGTGGGGCCAATACAACTACCAAGCAATGCGCGTGATGATTATGGCCAACATCTGTCTACAAGGTAAGTGCCCGTGACAGCTGCCGCTTAATGGTGAATGAGTACGATCAGCGAGGCTCAGTCTACCTGGCCACACGCGCCCTGCCTTCCTGCCTTGGTGCAGCAGCAGAGCTTGTTTAGCTGAGATGAACGCCCCCAGAGCAGCCCCGATGGGAAAGCTCCCATCTCTGCACAGCGAGGTGTGTTCCTTTCCTTCTCAGAGCTGATCACACTTTGCAGTCGTCTGTTTTTATGTTTATCCCTTTAGTACCTGCCTCCCCTCCTGGGTTTTGCTCAAAAAGCACAGGGCAAGGTATGTCTTGCTGCCTGCTGGATATTCTGGGCTGGGAGACAGGCGAGCCCACACCTGCTGAACGGAGAGGCCAGAAGGCCCAGGGACCCATGCTGAACCGAGGACCCTGCACCCAAAATTATGGTCTGAGTTTGGGCAAATTACACAGTCTTATTTACCCTGTGATTCCTCATCTGTCCAAGAAAATAACTGCCCATGGCACATACAGTTACAAGGATTAAAGGAAATCACCAAATTCACAACATATTCAAGGGGCCACCAGTGAGTCCTCAACAGACACGTGCTGCCTTTACGGCTCTGACACACGCTAAGTGGGGCGGACGGACGCAGTGAACACTGCTAAGTGCCAGTGTGTTAAGTGCTTCATGTGTGTTATAATATTGTTTACAACTTGCAACAAACTCAGGAAGAAATGAATATTATCATGCCCATTTCACAGATTCACCAACAGGTTAAGGGAAGTTACACTCTAGTCCAAGGCCCTTTGGTGAGGAAATGGCTATTTAAACCTGAATCTGGGCCCAGGCCTAGGATACATCTCTCTCCAATCCACCTGATCACTTGCCTATGAAAGCCACCTGTCCAAAACACAAGTTTGCACAGGCCAGCTCTTAAATGCAATGTGTGCCACTGTTTGCCAATGTTGGTTAATTACCATAAACTGCTCTCCGAAACCGCTACAGAAAAGACAGGTGGACCCACATCCCTGCCCACAAAGAAGAGGAGTTCTGTCTTGCCTTCTCCTGTAGTGTGCAGAACACCTTCCCTACACCACCAAATCTTTTTTATATGCTTCATCCGTGTTTTTGTTTGCACACGGCATATTAAACTAGAAGGTAACTGCAGTAATTCCATCTCGGTTGCTTTCCAAGGTTGCAGATTATCCATAATCAGTCCGTGAACGAAAATACTACAATGTGAATGAAAATACTGCAACCATGTCAGTAAACAAAGAATGCTGAAACCAAGTCAACAGCGGCTGCCGCCACCCCCCACCGAGGACAGGCCTGCAGCCCAGCCTCTGCAGCCACTCACAATGGTGCCCTCTGAGGGGACTCAGAATAAGAAAGGACAGGATACTGGCCCTAGATAGCTAGGTGCTTGTCAAATGAATGAATTCAGTGAGCCCAAATGTTTGCTTCCTCCCATAAATATAAAAGCACTAAATTCTTTAACTTGAGATATCTGGTTTTCTTTAGATAACAAGCAAACTTTTATTGTTCCAACTACCTGCTCTTTGTTGTAAAGCTCCTATATATCTTAGATCCTCCCCTACGTCTTTGGAACAGTCCCTCAGAGCAATCTGAGAGGCTGTCATCCCCGCTGGAGTCCTCTCACCGAATAAAACTTAACTCTTAACTTTTATGCTGAACATTTATTTCAGTCGACACAACTTACAACAAACCCAGGAAGAAGTGAATTTTATCATGCCCATTTTACTGATTCACCAACAGGCTAAGTGAGGTTACATTCTATTCCAAATTCCTATGGTGTGGAAATGTCGATTTAAACCTGGAGCTGGGGTGCCCATGCCTGTGCTCCTTCTCTCTCCCATCTACCTCATCACTTCTCTGTGAAATCCACCTGTCCAATACACAAGTTTGCAGCCGGCCAGCTCTTAAATGCAATGTGTGCCACCATTTGTCAATGCTGGTTAATTACCATAAACTGCTCTCAGAAGCTGTTACAGAAAAAACAGGTGGACCCAATTCCCTGCCCACAAAGAAGAGGAATTCTGCCTTGACTTCACCTGTAATGTGCAGAAACCCTTCCCTACACCACTAAATTCAAACGTATGCTTCATCCGTGTTTATGTTTGCACAGGACTCATTAAAGAACAAGGTGTCTGCAATAATTCCATCTCGGTTCCTTTCCAAGTATACAGATTAGCCCAAATCAGATCCAGAACAGACACAACTCATCAAATCCGCAATGAAACACACTGGATTAAGAACAAAATGCTTGTCCTAGTCCAGAAAACTACGGGTCCCTCTTTCTTCCTGTCATTATACAATCCCACCAGAACTCAATAATTTGCTGTCTGCTCATCTGGCAACCAAACTCAGAGAAGAGTCAACTCAGCAGAGCGCCCTACTGGGGAGAACACCCCGCAGCAGCACTGCGAGCTTCTTGCCCTCCCGCATGCTCTGCTGACCCTTAGTGTCCTCCGTGACCAGGCCAAAAGAGCTGTTCCCAACAGCTGCAAAGTCCCACACATTAAATAAAAGCATTTTATTTTAGACGATATGTTACATATATACCCATCTCTGAAAGCAGCTTTTCCAGAAGCTCAAAACTTCAACATTAATCTGCAAAGGCAATCCGGGTCCCCAAGGGAAAGCAAGTCTTAAGACGATGCTAAGGCCTCCAAAGTCCTCTCCAGAACCATCAATCAAACTGCCTGCAGGTCTGCAGCTGCAGGCGGCTACACGTCTGTTTTTAAAGCACCCCCCTCCTGCCTTCGTGTGCTACAATGTCCCGCTACGCCCTCCCATCTCAGGGTAAGAGCAGCCGCTGCAGAACCTTGCAGGGCAGCACTGACAGTACTGGACACAGAGGACCAGAGCTAAACTAAGCCTTCTGATGACACGAGCTTGTCACTCTGTCACTTTACAGATGAAGATATATATAGAGAGGTGGGGTGATCTTGCTCAAAGTCACACAGCTAATAAGTGGCAAAGTCTATAACTCTGCTCCTCCCTTCAGCGTGACGCCCCATCTGGGACGCTCACAGGGTTCTCTCGTGCCTGCCTTACCAGTCCTTTCCGGTCACTGATAACCCACCACAGGGTCTGTCCGCAGGCTGCCTTTTCAACATCTTTTCCCTCCAGTTTCTCAGGAAAAAGGCTGCTCCGGCCACTGTATGACTTCCGGCTCACCGAACCCTCCATGCTCAGGCCAGTCATGCCTGTGTATCCGGCACCCTGCTCAGAGGCTCTTCCGTCCCTGCAGGTGGATTTTTCCACTCTCTGCAGGACACCCCCTCAAGGGAGCCTTCCTCTCGCCCTCAGCATGGCAGGTGTCCCAGGCCACATCCCGAGCTGCCCCATTAAGAATGCTTGTGCCCAGTTCTGCTAGTCAGACCAGCAGCTTCAGAGCCCAGGTTTATGCCCGGGTCACCAGGCAGAACTACTGCCCATCTCCCAGCCCCTACCCAGCAGGTCACCAGGAAGTCACAGTAGGTGCCCCACCCAATCCAGAAGGCTGTTCACTTGCCAGCACTGATGATGACTGGTTTCCAACCTTTGGTCAGTTTCACACAAAATAGCAGCTTTCACTTTGAAGCGGGGGGTTTTCCCCTCTGCTGTCCATCCTTACCGGAAACATCAAGGGAAACCAAATCGCCTTTTCTCAAATCTATTCTGATGACACATTTCCACCCACAATACTCACATACTGAAGAAGTTTGGGTCCACGTGGTTTTGTTTCCCTTACGCTAAGTGGCTCAAAAGACTTTGGGATTCTTTCTCTTTGGAGGGTATTTGTTTGTACTCAGTTTATCGGCTTTAATCTGTTTTTGTCTCTCTCATCAGGGTCCGTGGCAGTTGCCACTTCTCTCTCCCTACAGCAGCCTCCCTCCCAACTTCTAATCTAGGAAATCAGCTCTGATGAGGGGCCCGGGGGAAGTCACAGAAGATGGATCTAAGGCACAGAGAGGTGACATAATTTGCCCGAGAAGATCAGCTTCAACCCCCAACAGTGTGTCACGTCCCTCTGTTTAACTCTTATGCTAAACTACTTAACTTTTAATAGATTATGGTTATAAACAGATGAGGTATCAAAATACATACAAGGACACACGTCAACTCTAAGATTTTCATTAACTCCACTATTTTGCTTCTATTTATTTTATTTGTATTAAAAGAATTAAGAACCTCTGCAGTCAATATAGCAAAATGTTAATGGGTTTTAAATCCAGAATATAGAGGCATAAGTGTATTACTCACACTTTTTTGTATATTCACAAGATAAAATGATTTGAAGGTCTCTCTCCCCTGCCCCCTACCCACTACTGGCTCTCACCTGAACTCCCAGACCACACATCTAACAGCCTTTCATTTTACCCACAGCTGAACTCATCAGTTTTCCCGCAGAACTCCCTCTGCAGCTTCCCCTCCTCAGAGCACAGCAGGACCATCATTTACCGTATTAATCCACCCAAAAACCCTGGCCTTACTCCATCCTACCCACACAGACATCATTCATCCTTTCATTTTACCATCTAACATGACTTCAATCTGTTCGCTTTTTCCCACTGACCGTCCCACTTCTCAGGTGGAAGCCACAAATACTTCCCACATGGAATTATGAGTCTCCCAGTGGCCCCCCAGCCACTTTTCCCTACTTGACACAAATGGGATTCTGTCACTCCCATGCTTTTAAGACTCTTTTCAAACCCACTGTTCTTAGAAGAAACTCCAAGTTCTTCACCTGGTGAAGGTCTTTGCCATGAAACTATCAGCTCAGGGAGGGGAGGACCCGCCCTCTCCCCTCAGCCCCACCCTCTGGCAGAGCATCACCTCTGGAGGACCTGCTGAGCTACACAAGCCTGTATTCTAACCCTGGTCTTGAGTTCTTAGCAAACTGCTTCACTTATCCATACAAATCCAAGGTAGATTAGAAAGATGTTAGATATTTAACTAGACTTTTGATTTGGGGATTTTGCACTAGCAACCTGCAAGTACATGTTCTAATACTTCTGTCTTCTTAAAACCACACCCAGATTTCAGTGGTATCTGTGGAATGCTTTCAGAATAAAAGGAACTGTACTTTCACACACTTTATGTTTTATAATATGAACAACCTGGACAGGGTCACGAATAGAACCGCCTAAAAAGTGACAGAAGACGGGTTAGAGGCATAAAGCAACAGGTCGCAAGGACAGTAAGAGCAAAGTTGTTTCTCCAAATCCACCCTAAAAAGTGAAAGAACAGAAAATTCTGAAGTTTGAAAGTAAAAGACTATCATATAAAAAATAAAATAATCCTCTTCATCAGGGTTTCAAGATCTGACTGCAGAAATTTTAGCAGGCCATACTGAATCCTAGCACAGAAAAATCAGATGGACTAGTGGTGAGAAAGTTCCAGGAAAACGGCAGTAAAACCTCCACTTGTAAGAGGACACACAACCACTTGTCGAAGGTGATTGTAAACCACATTCTGGAGAAATTCAGAAGATTCAGGTTCCGCTTCCAGATGGTGATGACAAGGAAGAACCGCTTGGATGCACGCTTCTAACTGAGTCACCGGCATTCTAACACTGCAGCGGGAAAAGGAGGCCTTCAGTCAAGAGCAGAGGTGTTCCTGTCGTGTTTCGCAGGCCGCGCCTCGGGGACTCAGCGCCCTGCAGCAGTCCGGCCCCAGGCGAGGAACCACAGCGTGGCCCCCCAAAGCAGGAGGGGCACTGTGCTTGAGAAAACCCACCCCTGATGGGGGCAAGAGGGGCTGGTGGGGTTGAGTGAACCTATAAATGCCCACAGAAACACACCTGCATTCATTCAAGTGATACAACCAAAAGTAGCAGGCTATTTTGCAAAATTTCAATTGTCAGTGGAAATTTTACCTTTCCTTTCTGCTTGTCCCCTGCACTCTGAGACAGGCTCAGGCTCTCTCACACCTGCAGGTCTGATGCAATAGTTGTGAAGTCATTTTACTTTGCTGCAATAGTCCTCGCTTCCCGTGTCACTCTGTCTGTCCTCTCTTAACACAGTCGGATGTCTCTCCCTGAGTTTCTTGCTCCTGCTCCTCAGATCCTGAGATAAAGGGCAAGTGAAGACACATGACCAGAAAAGGCACTGTGGACTTGAACAAAGTCCTCAGTGACCCCCTAGGTGAGTGCTGCCTACCTGTCAACTTCAGTTCTCAAGGTTCTGCCCAGGGTGACATCCAGCCAGGAGAGTGGCCCAGGCCAATTAAAAGCTGTGTGGCTTGGGTGCGGGGACAGGTGCAGGAGCTGTTTCTGGAGCCGGGCCCCTCCACACCTCTGCTCCCCTCTCTCCCTAGGCCCAGCTGCCAAGCCCCCAGCCTCCCTGATCTTCTGCATTTCTCTTCTACTCTACTCCAAACAATTTCCCTCTTCCTTTTTTCCCAAATTATCCCCAGCTGGAGTGATTTTTCAATCACAGTATCTGAAAAAATTTTCTGCCGCCGAAAAAGAGGTCTCCAGAGGTCAATGCCCATACGCTGTTTCCTGAATAGAGCCCCAGGCTGGGGGGACCCTCACCAACATTCCTGGGGGCATTAGACATGTTGCAGGGTCAACCACCCTCAACAAGAGTTTGCTGAGACCCCAAGGCCCGCACAGCATCCCTGCTCACAAAAATGTAGTCAGCCCACTTATCAGTTATTAAGAAGCAAAAATACAAAATTGCTTATGTTTCTTACTAAAATTATTTATGAGATGGAAAAAGAAATTGTAATAGGGAAGAAGAAATCTGACTCCGTGTTGGATCTGTTCCTTTGGCTTTAATCCTTTGCCCTGTTTTCTAGGCTCAGACTAGTTAGCTCTACACCTTTTGTGAAAGAAAGTTGACTTTAGCCTGAAATATACAGGAGAGCCTATTCTCTGGGCTCTGATCTTTAAGGATGTTAGCTCTTCTGCACTTATGTAGAGAGTTTCAAGTTGCAAAATAAAGAATAACCTTATTTTTGTTGAAGGTTTTACAGGGGCACCATGATTTCACCCACATGGACAGCTGCAAGGACAAAGGACACCAAGGACAAACAATTCGTACAGCAAGAAGTTTGCAACAACCAACCACACCCCCTCCCCTTTGCAGTATAAAAGGAGCATGAATTCTGACTTGGGGAAGAGGGTTCTCCAGGAAATCAGTCTGACATCTTCTGGGTCTGTCAGCTTTTCAGATAAAGTCACTATTCCTTGCCCCAACACCTCATCTCCCAGTTTATTGGCCTGTCATGCGGCAAGTAGAATGAGTTTGGACTCGGTAACAAAATACTTTGGAGTTAGTATGTCTCCACTTCTTCCTCATTTCCAATATGTAGCATGCACATCATTTATGATCTAGTGAAAATAATTCATCAAAGACAACAATAACAAGAAACTCACCTAGCTATCAACACTGAAGTCACAACCTATTAATTTTACATGCCATTTAACAACAAAACCAAAAAACTTAATATAAAGGCTTGATTCCATGGAAATAAAATTATTTCTAGTCCTACAAAACTTTTTCTTTTCTATTTTCTTTTGTTTTCATTATTGAAAGGAAAATAAAAATCAAATCATTTTATTTCACGTATTTTTGTTATAGCTACATATTTTAAATACTACAAAGAGATTTAAATTGCAACAAAATAGTTCACATATTAGTATAAATATATATATACAATCAATGGGGATTAGGAAAAGAATAGACATTTACTAAAAACCCACTGCACATCCAGTC
This sequence comes from Camelus bactrianus, assembly GCF_048773025.1. Classification (NCBI taxonomy): domain Eukaryota; kingdom Metazoa; phylum Chordata; class Mammalia; order Artiodactyla; family Camelidae; genus Camelus; species Camelus bactrianus. The sequence continues at coordinate 2,616,893 of NC_133549.1, read as the reverse complement.
TTTTACAAGCATATCCTGGAATATAAGCTCCATGATCCAGGGGTCCCCCACCCCCATTCTCATTGCCAACTCCCTTAGTAATCAACTACCAAGGCACCAGCATAGAACCACGCAATCAGTATTTTAGGTATAAGTGAGGCAATTAGCTCATTCAATTCTAAAACAAAAACCCTAAAATAAATACTGAACTTATTTACAGATAAAGAAAATTGGACACAAATAAGTAAACTTTCTTCCTCAACGTCACGAAGCTATTAACTGGTAAAGGCAAGATTTGAACTCGTCTGCCTGATTCTAAAAACTAAGGTGGAAATCCCATTCCACTTGTGATGGTCCAGCAGCACAAACTATCACCCTATATTTGTTCAGATCAAGCCTTACACAGCCTGAGACAGCACCCCTTTCCTATGGAATTTGAGGGCAAATGATAAAAATAAGGGTTTTATATCCAGCAGTTTTCTTAGGTCTCATTTACATAAAGTGTCAGCAGGTCAGCAGAAAAACTCTGGGCAATGTGAGTGGGTCCAGAGCTTTTTGCTGATAAGAAACTCAATCTATCAGGATAGAGTGACATTCCCATGAGAGGCCACATGGACATAAACTAAAGGCAGCTGAGCAATGAAAACTAGCAAGACCCTGGAACTCAAGCAAGAAGGATACCTGCCATCCCACACCCATTTGCCTCTTCATCCATGTGGACACAATGTCAGGAGACCCAGGTTCTTGTCCAAGTTACACCATCATGGATTCTCACCCATAAAAAGTTACAACTCTATGCTGTCTTAAGTCCTTTCCAATTCAAATATGATGACACCAATATCTAAGCAGAATCTCTATGTCTCCACTTCCTCTCTTCTAGTAGGAGAATAATTCTATGGCCACAGAGAAATCCAATAAAAAACCATGCATGAAGCCAGGAGAAAGTCTGCTTAAGAGACTTTGCTCTCACGCTCAGTGAATGAAAACTCAGAAGAAGTGGTCCTTCTCCCTCAGGAATTGAGAGGTAGCCAGATGTGTGTGTGTGTGTATGTGTGTAAATCAAATACAGTCAAGTCTGGGATGTGAACAGATTTTTTTATGTCACTGTCATTTCTAGGGAATGAGCCAACTTTTAAAGTAATTTGAATCTAGTGTTCTGAGAGAGTCTCAGGATATTTTGGTGGAGGAAGGGAAAGGAAAGGAGGAGAGGTAAATGAAGCAAAGGAGTAAGTATACTGCTAGGGAAAGGCAAAACATTAATTTTGTTCCTACTGGCATAACATACAAATTAGGAACTGTCTTTCTCCCGATGTCTTGTCGAGCACTGAGTTGCAGAAGAAGCGACAGCCTATTTCTCACTGAGCTTGTGACTATACGTGACATCTTGTAGACACAGATAATTTACCCTGAACAAATGCTAGCATCAGGTTGTAATTCTCCTGTTTTGAGAGACAAGAAAACAGGAGTTCAAAGAGGGTAGATAACTTGACAAAAGTCAGAGGACCAGTAAACAAGAGAGGATGAATTCAAACTCAGATCTGAATGCAGAGTCTCATCTTCCCACTCCCAGGACTGGAAAATCCTTAACACACAGGCTACCCAGCTCCCCTGCATTGTTCCTGGCACCAAGCATTTCCCATGGCAGAGGTCTCCAGTTCTCACAGACACAGCGCTCTGTGCAGCCAATGACCTTCATCGGATCTTGATCACCTACCTGCCACGCCCACCAGGCTTCACCATACAGGCAGGAAAGCTGGCTTTCAAGTGCATACGAAGCCACCCCCTGTCTAACCTGGGTTCTTCTGGGGCTTCTCCAGCCTAAAGGCAGCCATGAAACTGCTCACAGTTTGTACATGAGCCACACTACCTCTCTCCATCTGTCTCCCCACCTATACTACTACTTAGCTATGACCATTTTGAGAATCTTGGAAACAAATTTTTAAAAACACAAAAGAAAGGATTCTGGAACAAGTATTTAATACTTACAATTTTAAATGACAAGTTACAAAGTGAGTATTTACAAACCGAATCTGCCTTCCTAGGTGTCAGTTTGAACAGTTAAAATATATAATAGCAAAAAATTTTCACTTACAAAATTAACAAAAACATCAACAATAATCTGGAATAAACTCTAAAACAATGCCCATGTTGTACATGGAGAAAGTACAGGACTGTACTGAGTGGTAAAGTAAGAGGTGTGAATGTAGAGACATCAACATATTGTATGGAGGAAAGTAGTTTTGTAAAGGTGTACGTTCTCCTAAATATAATTCAAAACTTACTAAAAAATCCCATGACAACTCTTATCTGTTTTTTTTTTTAACTTGAAAAAAGTATTTTAGAATTCTTCAGGAATAATAAAGTCATAATACTAGCCAAGAAAATTAGGGATGGACAAAAGAATCAAAAAAAATCGCATTGTCAGATATTAAATAAATTTTTACAATATGTTAGATATAGCACTGGAATAAGAAAGTAAGATTGACAGAAATAAGCCATGAGCTCAAAAAGAGACTCTAGTATACATAAGTATTTTTTACAGGTGGGATTTCAAATCAAAGAGCCAAGTATGAATTTAATAATTGTCTTGGGACAATCAGAGAATCACCTGGAAAAAACAAATTCTATTCCAGTCACAATGACCACAAGAAAAATTACAGATAGTGATGTAAATATTAGAAAATAGTAATAACAGCAAATACAACTCTTTGCTCATATTAATTCAACTTCTCCTCTCTATAACAAGTACTATTATCATCTCCATCTTAGAGATTAGAAAAACCTACAGAAGAGATATATACCATTATAAGAAAGTATTTCTAAGAATAAAATCAAGGATAAAACCCAAAGAGAAGACATTAACTATCTTAAGTTTATTTTGGGCCACAACAAAAATAAACCTACTGAACAAAATGTAAGGCAAGATATGACAAGTAAAAGCTCTGTGATATATGTTGATGAAGACAAGGGGTTAATGTTCATAACATACAAAGAGCTGTCACAAAGCAACAAGAAGCTCCCTCACTTAAATGTGTGCAAAGGGCAAAAGGAATCATTCACTTTTTAAAAGTCAGATGGCTAATGAGTGAAAAATGCTCAATACATCTCTGGTCATCAAGTGCAAACTAAAACAAAGAAAAAGCACTTTTGCTCATCATATTGGCAAATGTTTTTAAAAGATATTCTAGCTAGTGTCCATCTTTGAGAGAACAAACTGTTAGCGATCTTTTTGGAGGACGACATATCAATCGATATGTAAACTCTGAAAAACGTGTGTACACACACACTGAACTCCACTTTTAGGAATCGTTTCACTTAGAAAAAAATAATCAGTTCAAAAAGATGTACTCATCAGAGCATTTACACAGCACTTTTTACAATGGTGGGAAGAAAAGCTGAAGTGAAATCATATCCAGCGATAGACAATTTGTTACATAAGTTATTCTACATCTTTTCATTCCCCACAGGAGAAGGAATTTCTAGAGTCACTTGAAAGGAGCCTGTGATGTATGTAATTGTCACATCCAGGGACTGAATTTCCAGAAACCTTAACTAAAGGAATACTCATTCAAGGTCACAGGAATGTTTGTACAAGAAGGATGCCAGTCAAACACCATTTCTGACAGTGGAAAATGGAGAAAACTTAAGTATCCACCATCAAGACAATGATACCGTAAATCAAGGCGAGCTGTAGGCACTAAGGGGCCAGCGTTTCGGCGTGGTCCAAGGCCTTGTCCACAGTACTCTCCCACCGAAGGTGTCCTTGCACAAGAGACCAAACCTACATATCAGGAGACCCCTCTACTCTATCTGAAAGGACCGGGTGAGTGTGGAGTGGGAGGAAGTCTATGATATACCCCTGAGTGAATAAACCGAGCTGCAGAAAACATATAGTATGGCCTTATTTTTCAATAAAGCATATAAACACACACATATAGATAGATTTCTGATATACGTGTATGTATGAATGCGTATATATATATGACATAGGCATAAAGGTCATGACATATATACACCACATTTTCAGCAGTTTTTACTCTCAGGAAAAAAGGGGAAGGGATGTAGGGGCTTTTTGGTACCACCACAGTTCTCTTTTCAGTACTTCAGTTAAGTATACTTGGAATTTCAAAGTTTATTTAAGTCCGAAATAAAATGGAAGATGCCTCCACAAGACAGAATGCTATACTGGTCATTAAAAATCATGCTAGGGGGGATAGAATATTGTAGAAAAACGCGTAATAAGCACAATGGAAAATGGAGGTCTCCACAAAGTAAAAAGTCACAGAGTGCTCGCTGGTTTTTATGACAGAGGAGATACACAATGATGAAAAGAACAGAAAATAGATGTTAAAGTGTTAAATATTATCTCTGAGTAGTGGGATCAGGATAGGCCCTTTTGCCCCTTTTTTCAGACTTTTATATAAAATACACATTATTTTTCATCTAAAAAAAGCATTTTTAGATGTCTAGTACCACACATTGAAAAAAATACACGAGTACTTACAGAAACAATAACTAGGAGACACGGCAGCAGCGCCACACAATGTAGAACGGGCGATCCTGATTAAAACCATGCAGTTACATAAGGACCCAGAAAGTGAGAGCACCTGCTGTAACAGGGCGTGGCCCCCTTCTATTTGTCAGTTGTGTCTTCGGGGCTGAGGCAGTTCTGAGCACGGCCAGTGTCAGTGCTGGTGTCTGGATGGATGCCACTGGAGGTGAGGGCACCTGCAAGCCGAGAGGAAGAACAGAAATCATCCTCTGCTTTTTCTGTCTTGTTTCTTTGTTACTTTTAAAGAGAGGCATAAATAAGATAAACTAAATCTTCCCTACTGAAATTTCAGTAATGAAACCGTTTTCAAAGTGTTCACAACTTATATTCTGCCTATAACTGTCTTTTCAAAAAAGCATCATATTTATTAAATGTTAATTAATACACTTAATTAACTACCTGTTAAAACCTATTAAAGAACATGAAATGCACTACATGAAAGCACCACGCCTGCAGTAACTACCTTAGCGGTCTTCACGGCAGTGCAGTCAGCCCCCACCATCCTGTAGCCCTGAGCTCCTGATGCTGGTAAGAGAGCACGCTGCCACCTCAGATGGACAGAAACGGTAAAAGTGTTTTCTGAAATGTGCAGCACTGACAAAACATAACTGACAAATCCCAGGCTCCTTTGAGGCTGTCATTTTATGTTTTTGACCAACACCCTTCAATGAGCAGAACCACCCCATTTCCGAGTCATGGGACTCACGTAGGAAGCAGTTTTGGAGAAATTTCCAGGTATAGAATGTAACCAACTATACATAGATCTCTGAAAATATAAAAGATTCAATAACCTGATTTGGAAGACACTCAAAATATTCTCCTAAGCCTTAGTAGCTGGAAAGGCTGGGCTTCTCCTAAGCCACTTATTTATTTCACAGCCAGTGAGCATCTCCCACAAACCCTGTTTCCCTGTGTCTGCTGGGAGCCTCAGGCACACTCTTGCTGCCGATCATATAAGTCACAGGGCAGACGCGTGTGTCTCACGCCTGCAACCCTAACACAGGCCCGCCTCCTAGCCTCACAGTTTGAACTTGGCCCCATTTTCTAACCTGTTTATTTGGTATCTGTTCTTCTGTAAGCTGCCTGAAATGCTTTTTGGAACAAGTCAGAAGAATGAGTGGGTAGAGAAATGGACAGTTGGACAGGTGAGACGTGGGCAGACAGACAGAGAGACTCCAACAAAAGGGGAACAAAGAAAATTCCCTATGCAGAACCCTCTTCTAGTCAGGGAAGAAAACCGCCACGGAGACGTGTGAAGAGGCAGGTGGCTTAGGGCTGTTTCCTGGATTCCATGAAAAGTCACACCAAGAGATGAGAGGGTAGAACTAGAAATAATAAAAGAAAAAAGCATGCATGCTTGAAAAATATATCTACAATATGTACTTTCTAAAGAATAGTTTCAAATCAGCAGGGCCCAATAACACAATCCTTGGGTATTTACAGAAATGAGAATCCCATCTCCAAACCACAAGGCATCCCTTAGGAGCACTGAGAGTCTTCATGGGGCGGTCTTAAAGCCGTCACCGCAAAAGCTATGCTCTCCTGCACTTACGAGGAATGAGCAGCTGTGCTAGGGCTGCCCACGCGCATCACTTACAACCCCCCAGCACATCTACGGGGGGGAAGCCTAGCGAGCCCCGTCTCTGCAGGACAGAAATCTAGTCCGAGAGACGCTAAGCCGGCCTACCAGTTCTCCATCTCACAGGACTGGTCATTCCAGAGCAGGACTCGAACTCGGACCCACGTTTGTAATCACGGTTCTACCGTGCTTTGTGTGCTTATTTTGTGTATAATACATTTGTTTCTGGCATGAAAGGACATTTAATAAATGATCGGTTGTCTTGTCTATCTCATTAGCTCACAATCTTTGTATTTTTGAATTGTAATATTTTCCCCTGGAGAAAGGAACGGAAAGAGCAGTGGTCAGAATGAGCTGGGGCTCCATTCTTTATCTGTTACCTCATCTCATCCAAGTCCCCAACCAGGGAGAAGGATCTAATGTCCTCTTCATCTTTTAAAGAGAGGTCTCCAGTGATGGTGACTTACTCAACTCCAAAACCAAGTCTGGGGGAAGGGCACATGCAGCAACCAGAGCAGTATCATGTATAGGAAGGTGAAAAGAGCTCAGGGGGTCAGCCTGGTTTAATTTCAATCGATAAAAGAATACCACACACTAAAAATACTAGCATGCAATGGATTGGCTCTTTCTTGACATCTAGCAAGTTTCCACAGCCCACATGTAACATTATCGTGAACGAGTGAAAGGAAGAGTCCACAGATAGGGAAAATCAATGCCACAGGCAGGCTGAAACCCAGGCTGGAGGAAAGGAAGAGAAAGGGCATAGTTAAGAAAAGGGGAAAGTCTGGGAAAAAGATATCATCACAAGGATTCTCAAGCATCATTCAGCAATCATAAAATCATTCATTCAAGAAAGAGTTACTTAGGTCCTATTTTGTGCAAGATTTTACAGAGGGCAAAGAAAGACCGCAGCATCCATGGTAGCAGCAAGTGGCGGGGCTATAATACAGATCTGATTCCGGTACCTTGCACACTTTTACTCAGTATAAAGGGAAAAAATAAAGTAAAATAATACTATGTAAACTTTACACATTGTTGAAAAAAATTAAAGAAGACCTAAATACCTGGACAGACAAACCACGCACATTTCTGGATCAGATGACAGCGCTCTTGGAATGTCAGTGCTCCACAGAGCGATCCATATATTCAACGTGGTCTCGATCACAATCCCAGTGGGCTCCTCTGCAGTAACTGACTAGCTGCTGCTACAATTCATATGGGAATTCGAGGGTCTCAGTAACCAAAACGTACTTGAAAAAGAGGAACAACGTGAGAAGACTTGTAATTCTCAATTTCAAACCTTGCAACTGTATCTCCAGGTGAGATTAGATGCCATTTTAAGTTATTACTGTGTTTATCCTTATTTTCTAAATTCTCTACAATGAATATACCTGTTAGAATAAGAAAAATAAAACGTAAGGTATCTTTTTAAACATGCACAACGATTCATTCATTGGGAAAAAAATTATTTTAACTATAAAGAGATAAACAATTTCTAGTGAAAAAGACTACTTAAAAACAAGGGTGCATTTACATTTTTCATAAATTGAAAACTGAAAAGCACAAACACATCAAGTTTCTAGGGAGACCTGTGAAACATATTAGTTGTTATTTTCAAAAATTCTAATTGAACAATGAAAACTCAAGAAAGGGAAAATCGTGATTGACAGCCAACTGCAAACACATGGAGAGCAAAGGCCTAGAAATCACAGTTCCTTTAAATCTGCTACTAACTCAATAGGAGAGGAAATTCCTCCCTGAGGGGACAGTGGAATCAAATGCATAAGACAGGATACACAGTACAAACTGCACTAGAATCTGGGGTGATTTTCTTAGAATAATTCTAAAGTTACACCATTGCTGAAAAACTATAAAAACACTGACAGACACAGTAAAACACACAGTCATATATATTATGTAGAATCATATGAAGTCTGCACCCATGTTACATAGAAATACAAACATATTTGTGCATTTATAGGCACTGATTACTTTATCTCAGATAGAATATTTCAACTAAAACAAAAAATCAATAATACACACCTCTTGTCAAATCTACTTGATAAGTTACTCTGCTATGTAACCATAATGTGTCTAAGATAGATCTAAAATTAGTGAAAAAGATCTTTGTATGGTTTCTTGAATTCTTCTCAAAATTCCAAGCTTAATTTTAAAATAAATCTGAGCAGTATTTCTGTATTATCTTTTCCCTTGTGAAATGAACAACATAGTCTGTTGTCAAAATTCTGTCCTTACAATGATTCACGAGCACCGTATCCTCACAAAACTGCTGGACAGCAAGGCTCTATCCAGACAGTGTAACCAAACAAATGAAACACAAGGAAGACAGTGACCCTATTCTGGAGGGCATATAATCTGTGTCAACACCGGGTCTTTATTTGATTGGTTTGATTGGGTAGCAAGATGAAATCAATCAAGTACTTTCTTCTTTGAGCATTCTGTAAGTCATGACTCTTTTCAGTGTCATGAGCAGGAAAGAGTTAAGCATGACTTGATTAGGTCAAATAGCAACAATCATCACCGGAAAGTGAGTGATAAAGAAGTTAACTGATAGCAATGCTTCTGCCTACATGAGACCTAAAATAAATCTACACTGATATCTGAAAGGAGAATGAGGAGATGAGGTCCCCAAAGAGAAAACAAACTAACAAGATATCAAAAACGGAAACACTTTTTCATTAACGATTCCAGGAAGGAGTGGAGCATGTTGGTGAAAAGCACAGATGTTGGGGACAAACATGAGGGTCTGAACTCCCATAGCACTGGGTAGCTGTGACACTGATATGGCAGTGTAATTTTCTGCATCTCAGTCCCCTATCCATAGACTGGGGACAACAACCGCACCCATCTCCTAGAATGGTCCTACGAATTAAGTTATTTTATATATAAAATTTTAAATAAAATACCTCAGATTTTAAATAATACCCCAAAAGCACAAGGAACAAAGAAAACAGAGATAAATTGGAGTTCATCAAAATTTATAACTTTGCTTCAAAAGGCACCATCCAGAAACTGAAAAACCAATTCACAAGAGAAATTTTTTCAAATGATTTATCTGATTAGGAATTTGTATCTCCAAATGAAAAAAAAAAACAAAAAAACAAAAAAACCCTACAACTCAACAATAAAAAGGCAACTCAATTAAAAGGTGAATAAAGGATCTGAAAAGGAATTTTTCAAGGAAAATATACAAATGGCCAATAAGTACAATGAAACGATGTTCAATATCATTAGCTCTAAGGAAAATCAAGTCAAAACCACTAGAAGAAACCGCTTCACACCCACAACAATAGGTTATAATAAAAAAAATAACAAGCACTAATGAGGACACAGAGGAAGCGGAGCACGCAGCAGTTGCTGGTGAGGACGTAACACAGCGTGGCCACTTTGGTAAACAGCCTGGCAGGTCCTCAGGGAGTTGAACATTTGGTTTCTGAATGACCCAGCAATTCTGCTCTGTGGGCACACACGTAAGAGAACTGAAAACAAATGTCCACATAAAAACTCCTAAAGGAATGTTCGCGGCGACACTACTCATCACAGCCAAAAAGCAGAAACAACCCAAATGCCTATCACCTGATGAATGGGTAAACAGTGGGGCCCAGCCATACAGTGGAATATTATTCAGCAATAGCAAAGCATAGAGTACTGACCCAGGCCACAACGTGGACAAACATTGAAAACGTTACTCAGTGTGAAAGAAGTCAGTCATAATAGACGGTTCCACTTACATGAAGTGACTCGATTTAAATGAAATGTCCAGTACAGGCAAATCCACAGAGAGAGAAGAGTGGCTCATTGGGGCTGGAGGAGGATGGGGAAAATGGGGATGTCTGCTTATGCATACGGGGCTTCCTGTTGGGGGGAAGAAAATGTTCTAAGATTGAATGGGATGCACAATTCTGGGCATAGAGTAAAAACCGCTGTACATTTTAATGGGTGAATTGTATTAAAACTGTTAAGAAAAAAAGCACCTCGGGCCAGTACCATCCCATAGTAAATGCAAATTGCTAAATTTTATTACAGGAAGAAGAAACTGCCCTCAGCATGAAAGCAGGAGATCAGCAAATGTGAGTTAACCGAAATTGGACAAGAGCAGTTCACTTGAAACAGTTGCTGAGTGTACACGAAATATTCAGAAATAGGAAAATTAGTTTCACATCACGAAGAAGCATTCTGCTTCAAATGCAGATCAAGGATTCGGCAAGCCCAGCTGCTAGAAATGACCAGAGAAGAAACCTGGTCTTTAAAACAAGCACCAGAGCCAGCAAGGAAGTGGTGATGTGGAAAGCAGGCGGCCGAAAATCTGGAACAGTTTGCTACAAATAATTTCTCCACTGAAAATTCAAAAATAAAATGAAAGTGATGTAATGCTCTGTTGACCTCACGTGAATGGGCTTCCTTAGGTTCTCGACTGTTCTGTAACCCCGATTGAGAGACTCAGGAGAATCAGCATGGCTCCTGGGAGTCCCCAAATGACTGCCCACCAGCACGCTGACCACCATCACATCTGCCAGGTTTGAATTGCAGAGAAGAGACCAACTTCTGAAAGGAAATGTTGACAAGGGAAGAAAAGGCTGCAGTCAGTCCTGGGACAGAGGTCCTCTGAGCAGAGGCCAGAAGGCTTCAGGTGAACTGCAGTGGCCCTGTGGCAGGAAGGGACCATGGGGGAGCATATCTCAATTCTCTCCTCTCTCTCCCTCGGGTAGGAGAGATAAAGCCTGCATACTTCTCACCTGGAACTGTGGCATCTGGCTGGCAGAAGTCTTACCAGCACGGAATGATTATTCAAGACTCTGTGTAAAAAGTCAAGAAATCGAGAGGGAGTAGGGAGCCAACTCCACCACCCTCTCAAATGCTCCCATATTTACTGTGTATAATCAAAGGAAAAATTCATCAACAGTTGTGAGTTAGTAAGGAGGAACTTCGGGAAAGACGGGATGAGGCAGAGATTGTAAAATCCACAATGAGTACAAAGGATTAGTGTATCTTTAGGGAAGTCATGGGGTGAGGGGAACAAGATACATTTTTAGATATGTGAATTACAAAGCAGACCACCAGACCAGCCAGGTCCTTGTTTTGGGGATAATAGACTATCTAACAGCACACAAGCCCAGCGTTTTTAGCTGAGGGCCACGGTCCTTGCTTTGCAACCAGCAGAGTTCTATCTAAAGCATCAACTATGCAAGCAAAGCATTGTCTCTGCTTTTTAAGGCAAGGAGACTGGTGTGAGGATGCACAGGCACTTGCTTGCAAAGCAGTTTCTAAGCATATTTTTTTCTTATCAAAGTTCACAGGCGGCTGGGGTGTGTTACAGTTTGTTAAACCAATCATGGGCTTTCACATGGAACCATTATGGAGGACACCCTAGGATGGCAAATCCTGCCTCTGGGTCTTTTCCTGCCATCTTCAGCCACTCTAGCAGGGTCTAGGCACATCCGTGAATAACGATCCTACAGAACCACCCACACTCTTAAATCCTGGTGCCTGAAACTTAATTTTAACTCTACACAACTTACCGTAGAAAAGTTTCAGAAATAAAAGATATGATATCCCTTTTATATCTCATCATATTACTGATTTTTCTGATTGCTCTAAGCTGCTTCTACTTGGTAAAGCACATAATTCTACAGGTGAACTCAGTAATTTCCATTGGGCATATCTATCCATTTTGGGCTCGCTAACTTCTATTGGTCAAATATCGATACACTTAATTGATTTATTTGTTTATCAATTTCAGCCGGGAGGAGAGGGAGTGTCACTCTGTTCCTCAGCCCACCCTCAACCCTTTTCTCATCAACTCAGGACTCCTGAAAACAAAACAAAGTATTTGTTTCCCTTCTACTCTTTCCACAAACACAACAGGAAACATCAGCCTGGAGAAAGAATTCAACACAAATGTTAAAACAAAACTCTACAAATCTGAAACAACTCCATCTCCGAATCATGATACACAATGAAATCAGAGTAAGTGTGTCAGGCACAAAGCATGCGTGAGCCTGACCACCTCATTTCTATTCTTCAAAGGAAGGAAGGTTTTTGTATTTTTTTAATCATTCTTTGTCATTGTTTCTGATTATGCCAAAAAATAGTTTATAAAATAATTAAGCACTGCAATAACAGATTTTCGCTGTATCAATTACAGAAGGCATTCAGAGGGGATAGGAAAACCCACCTATGTAAAAAATGCAAAATTTCTTCCCCTGTTAAGAACACATATACAAAATGCAACAGAGAATTCAAATTCTTGTGGAGAGGAGCAAAAGCCACAGAACAAAAGCAAAGTCATTACAATGAGTCAATTCAAAATTCACTGGACAAACATGCTCAATGCATTCAAAGAATTTTAAAGGCACACTGCAAACCATTCACTTAATGATCTGCAGGCTAGAGGAAGCATTTCCCTCTTTAACAGACAACAGAAATCAATAGGGTGCCCCAACAAACAAGGACCAAAGAACAATCAGGTTTTTAACGGTTCTCATAAATCAGCATGTTCTAAACATCAAAATCCAGAAATTTTAAACATTCATTCAAACCACAATGAAACAAGCATTTCAAAAAAAAAAACAAAACCAAAGAAACTAAGCACACAGATCATGTACATAGATTAATGAGCATGTCTTGTACCGCTGGAAGAAAGAACAGGCTATAGCCTTTTAGTTGAAAAATAAAACTACTTTTAAAGATAACTGCTAAAACACATTTCACCATTCATGTTGCCTTCAAAAATCTGAGGCACTTGTATCTGATCAGAAAAGCAATTCTGAGTAATAGTATGTTACAATTCAGCGCCAGTTTGCTTTAGAAGAAAAAAGAAAAGCTACTGTTCCTCAAATCCTGCACAGAGTGTGAAGTGCCTCCTGGCCTCTTTCTCCTCCCGTTTTCTAAGCCCATGCTCCCCAACCCTTCTGAAACAAGTATGACAACCTCTTATTCCCAATATGCCAAATGACAAAAGAATATCAATTTATTTGTGTAAATATATGCCTACACCTTGAACTGGAGGAGAAAGGTATCAGAAGTCCATATGGAACTTATTTCTACCTTCCTGAAATCACACACACAAACGTTCACACAGACACAGACACAGACACATACCCCCTGGATTACTGGACACTTCACAAGCTTAGGAATTCCAACTTCTAGAAGATAACTTTGTAGTTAATTTAAAATACAATTCTGTCAGCTTTTGAAAGCCTTGATCATCTGCTAAACCATCCAAATATCAAAGAGACCCAATTAGCCTTCTCTGTAGAATGTAATTTCCATTGATGGCAAAACAGACCCTAAGAAGTACTGGATCAAAGACTCGTGTTTATCACTACCTATGATCGTTTTTAAGCACATTAACAGATTCAGAAATGTATGTCTCAACAACATTTATTCTTATTGAAATAGCATACGTGTTCAATTGTCTATACAGAGACTAGGTCCCATGATGGTGTATAAGATCTATTTTGTGTATTGCAATATTTATTTTCAAGTGCAGACAAGGAGGGTGTGTATTACTCAGTTGTAGAGCACCTACTTAGCATGCACAATGTCCTGGCTTCAGTCCCCAGTACCTCCAAAAAAATAAATAAAAATAAGTGCATATTTAAAAATAAGACTAAAGTTATAAAAAAAATACAGAGTTAAAACCACTGCAATCTAGCTGCTACAATTATACTAAAAAAACAAGGGTTTCTAACAAACACTGACTATATGCCAATCACAGAGACAATCACAAACCACACCTGACAACCATCACGTGTGATTCTCAGCAAACCTACTAAGTAGACACGGATGAGCAACCTGGCACTGCGGATGAGGAGACGGATCTCGGAGGAGCCGTGGACGCTGACCGTCCTGCTCCCCGTGACACCACGTCAGCCCAGGGCAAGCGCTGACAGAGCTGCTCTGCGGGGACACCCAGCTGCATGGAGCCTTGGGGCACTGGGGAGTCCCAGAAAACACTAAAAATTGTTCAGTGAAAAACCAGCTCAAATATATTACATTGTGCCACATCCTTTAAACAGGGAACATGACTGAGACTTTTTGATGCCTCCGTGTCCTTTCCGCCATCATCAATTATTTGCCCTCTCAGCACGACCAGTGATGAACTGGACCCCTTATTAAGTGCACTCAGATGGCAGAGCTTTCAAAGCTGTTTTATGAAGTTTGTAAGACTCTGTCTATGCCTCACACAGGCGGTCATCCATCACTTCTCACCGGTGTGGACGTACCACCTGAAATCACTCCTTTCTGCTTTTTAAAATCCCTTCATCTAATCCAGACTTTTCAACAGCAAAGCAGCAGCTCACCACAGACAGTGAACAGCTTTTCACCAAATGGACTCGAACAGCCCATCGGACTACCTGGAAGCCCTTTTCTTCTATTAAACCCACTTCCGGGTACTTCATCATTTTCTGATTGGTGGACTTGGCCACCGACTGGCCAACTCATAGAGCTCCCAGCCTCATATCCGGGGGTGGGAGAGGACCCTGCTGTTTGGAGAAATCAGTGAGGAAGTCGGACATCCTCCAGCCAGGTCTGCACGGGTTGAAGTGCGACAGTGTGCTCAGAAATTATACCATTAGCATCCCTGGGCTCCCATGGACTGGTTTCACATTAACCAAGCTCAGGACACACTGATGCAAGAAAACCAGAAACTTATTAATGTAACAGAAGAAGTGAAACTATAAACCAGACTGAAATATCAGAGTTCAACCATGAGTACATTTTCTCCTCCACAGCCCAATCACAGGCAGGCAGTCACATGGCAACCATGGACAGAAGCAGAGCAGGAAGGGTTTGTAGATTAACTCAATGGACTAAATTTCTGTTATACGAACAGATCTACTGCCTGGAAAACAATTAACGCTAATCACAGTGCACACTTCGTGGACAGTGGCCGAGACATGACAGTGAACACCTGTGTAACTCTCCTTTCCCTGTCCTTTCTGGGCCAACTGATGCAAAGTGGTACAAAGATTCAGGGATGCAGATACCTCTAAACACCCAAAGCCCATCTCTGGGAGCCTCAAAACCAGACAGCCAGGGTTTAAATACCAGCTCTGCCACTTACTAGCTCTGTGACCTTGGCCCACTTACTTACCCTCTCCGTGCCGAAATTTCCACACTGTAAAACTGGGATAACAATCAAACCTTCCTTACTGGCTTGTTGAGAAGATTGAAGGATTCATTTCTGTAAAACTCTCAGAAAAGAATGTAGCACATTTTTGGTGCTCAACAAATGTCAACTTAATATAAAATTGATTTACAAGTCTCCCTTCTAATAATATTATGTGTTTCCTGGCTAGTATAAGTCCCAAAGAAAATCCTTATTTCTCCTTTTATAAACTCTTGGGGAGCACCACCACATTCCATCCCACCACCTGTTTAAACTAGGGAGGGGATGCCTCCTCCCCACTCCTCTGGGCCATGGAGAGTGCTTCTCCCTTCATACCCCTAGCCGCTGGATCACAGCTAGCCCTCGTCACACTAACAGGGTGAGGTGTGAGTCCGGGGAGACAAGCAGGGAATGTGAAACCCTACCTTTCCCTCCAGTGTTGGTCACCATTGGGAAGCACCTGGGATGCTCAGCTCCATGTCAGGACAGCCCTGTGCATGAAGGGGCAGGTCCTCTCAAGGGAAGGCTCGCTGTGGCCCAGAGCTATCTGGGAAAGGGTGAGTCTCTAATTCTGGGACACAGTATCATGACACACATTTTCCCACAGCCCTGAAGTTCATGGAGAACGTGGCTTCATCAGTAACAAAGAAGACATTTATCACCTGCCTACTCTTTTATGTCATCTCTCAGTTGGCTGCTGGAGACAACATGCATATAAGTATTGGATCCCCTTAGGCCCCAACATATATGAAGTAACAAAAAATTCTGTGGCTTAACGTTGGTTCAGGGTGACTGTGTAACACTTCTGACTCTGCTGATGCTTAATTATGGGTATAGGAACTATGGAACCTCCTCAAATATCTTTCATCATAAAACCAGCTTTTCTTGTTTTCCTGTTTCTTAGTAATTGCCAAAGACTATAAAATGATGGCTTCACACCAAACAGCAGCTAAAGATTATGAGCCCTCTTGACATACCCACTGTGGTAAACACTTTACATAATTTCTAATTCTCACAATTCTACAAAGCAGATACCAATGTCCCAATCTCACAGACGAGGGAAAAACTCAGAACGAACTGACTCAGGCTCACATGGCTCTGTGGCAGTGCGTGCACGCAAACCCAAGTCAAAAAACTACACCCCTTCCTATATGTACCAAATCCCCTACCACCAATTAACACACAGCAGTGGGGTCAATACTCAGGGAACTCAGTACACTTTTCAGCTTTAAGGTGCTCCAGAGGCCGCTACTAGCTGTTTTATAAATTCCCGGCTCACTGGTTTCTAACACTGGAAGAAAAGTCTGATTTTGCCATTGTTTACACAGCAAGTCTGAGATGTTCACAGCGAGATGACAGAATAAAACTAAAATATAAGCAGAACAATTTTTACAGGTAGACAGACATAATGGACATTGTGCTATTCTGAAGCATCAAGCAAAGAAATCAAAACAAAATAACGTTGTTTAAGCCTTCTTTAACAAACAGGAATATTAAGACGGTAAGAAGGTGCAACAAGCGCCACCTATGGCTAAAAAGACCTTCCAGGTTGCCAGGAAGCATGCAACACAAAAATTGCCTGTCGGATCAGAAACGAGAATCAGATAACTAAAAGCTTCCGTAGCACATACTGCACTTTGCTTCGGGGGAAGTGAGGGTAACTCAGTATTTAATCTGATATTGCTAATACTCCTGAATATAAACAAAAGACACAGGCTCATGGAAACTCATCTTAGAAGAGGAAAGAATCCAGTCCAGCCACTTCACTTTACAGGAGGGGAGACTGAGACATGGGATCTGTCCTCCTTGCAATCGGCAGCAAATCTCTCCTAGGCCTCATGTCTTGCACTGTAGCAAAAACGAACAGATCTGTAGTAGGCCTATATTCATAAAAGTCGCGCCTGTATTTTTCCGAAAGTAGGTTATCAAAGTATCTTGCAACATACTTCTCAAAATCCAGGAAATCATACTTTTGTTGAAATACAAAAACATTTATTTACATAATAAAACAGCATGAGCTTTATTGTCTCTATTAAAAAAGTTACATGTCAAATCAATATTTTGATATTTTAAACCTGTTAAGAGTGCAGGAAAAAAGATCAAAATTTTCTTTAATCACAAAAGAGAGAAGCTTATTCCCTGAAAATGATCAATGTGGATGTCAGAATCCAACGAATTTAAATGTCTGAGTGGATGGTTACACGGCAACATGACATCTGAGTTCTAACAATACACATTCTGTGTAAATAATCTTCAAGGTCGTCTGCTTAAGGCAATTTAACTAGTCCCTGTCTCACTAGAATGATACAGATTTCATTAAAACTTCATAGTGCACTAAAAAATAAATGAATCCTTGTTACTTTAAGCCATATTCATATATATCATATATATACATATTAAATATGCATCAGTAATAAGCCACCCTCTTTAGTATTCAGAGTTGATCCTTCTAAAATATCTGTCATTGTGACAGCACATTTTTACTAAGCACCTCTTGGGTTCTTTGTATACAAGGCTACTAACTCTCACAGTCAGACAAGTTAAACGATATTACTCAAATTTCACAAATGAGGAAATGTACTTAAGCCATGAAAACAACTTATATATACATCACCAGGAAAGAAAAGAATAAAGATTTTCTTAAAATATTCACTGACAATCTTTTCTTCCATATTAAGACTACATAAAACCAATTCAGTCTTTCTAAGTATTTCTGTCAATAAGGGCCACTAGAGAAAAACAAGTAACATCATCAGCAGTGGTTGGACTTTCAAAGCCCCCTTCTCATTTGCACTATAATTATTTTTAATGTTTTGTTTTTAGTGCTTACAGAGCACTAAAATACATAAAAATTAACTTTTTATGCCACTACCTGAGAATTAAACATCTGTGAAAATGTACAATTTTAATTTATGCCACTCTGTCTCACATTCTCACTGGTGTCTCCCCTTTGAAGGCCTCATCAGGCTGAGATCACTAAAATCGGCCATTTATGGAGCCACAGGAGTTCGGGAAACCACTCAACGGGAGGCTGATTAGAGGAGCAATTAAGAATGCATCCTGTGCAGCCTGGGTTCCAGCACCGAGCTAGCCACCGCCAGCTGCGTGTGATTTGGGACAAGCTGCTCCATCTCTCAATCCCTCAGCTGCAAAAAAGGAGACACTGATACCTACCCTCAAACACCTGCTATGAAGTAAAACATGAGGAAAGTATTTTAGCCTTAGGTAGGTGTCCACTCAGAGCGAGTTTGGTCATTATGATGATGAGGAGGTCTGTTAATAAATTGAGCTAGACCAAAAAGGAGAAATCACCTTAAAGGAGAAACATTTTAAGCCAATGAACATTTATTTTGGATGGATTGCATAATATTCTATTCATTTTTTTTAATAAACCAAGTTTTGTCCATTAATAATAGATTTACAGGTTCATGGACAAGTCTCCAGAAAAAGAATTAGAGGCCTCTAACCTCTGAATACTAAGAAAGTAAATTTAAAAAAAAATCAGGGGGGAGATTATACCTCATTTGAGAGAGTATGTGCTTAGCATGCATGAGGCCCTCAGTTCAGTCCCCACTAACTCAATTTAAAAACTTTTATTTAAGAAATGGAGAATTAAAGCAAAAAGATGGAGGAATACAGAAATTTTTAGAGACTCATCTCAGATTTAAGATGGGGAAAAAACCATCCATTTCTCAGAGGAAATCTTGAGAACTATGTAAACTGAATCTGAGATGTCTAGTCTTCTAACATTATTCATGAATTCATATTACCAAGTCTTAAAACTACCTGATAACCCACAGTTGTGATACTGATCATAACAGCTGCCAACACGGATCTAGCTCTGGCTAGGAATGCTCTGTTCTGACATCTCTGCCCCTGAGGCCTCACCAGGCTGAGAGCACTAAATTCAGTCATTCATGAGCATCTCGTGTAAGTACTCCCTTTGTGCTCCTCACTCTCCCCTCACCAGCCCCTCTGAGGGAAACACTGTTATCATCATCCCCAACCGCAGATAAGGCCACTGAGGCACAGAGACTAAACCCTTTCCAGGTCATATTGGCATTAAAGGACGTCTGTATTTCTGCTGTTTTGCTTTTGACAAAGGAATCTGAGATATCAATTCAAGGGAGACTGTTAAATAATAAATTCTTCAGGTCTTCACCTCAAAGAGCAGATACTATAAATTCCTGATGTAGGATGAGGCTGCCGCCACAAACTGACTCAGCTTGAAATTAATATCCAAGATGAAGCAGCGGATACATGTAAATATTCACGATTGTCAACTCTGCTCACGGGTCTGGGCCCTTCACTGCCTGAACTGGGGTGAATACTCCACCCGTGTCAGGGAGGGAAGCGCGGCTTTTCCAGGTCTCCCCAAGGCTTCACGGGCTATTTCCCCCCACAGACTGTCCTCAACAATTAAAAAGCTCTCAAGATTTTTACACCATGCAAAACTGAAAGACATTTCTGCAGATGGAGCACTTTCTCAGGCTTAAACTTATTTTGCCTACACTCAGCAGGGGGGGGGGAGAAAGAAACAAGACTCTGCAAAGTCTCTGATTCTCACCACTCACACTAGTAGAAATGCCACTGCACAAGATGTCTCTTCAGAGTGCAGGGTGAGAAGAAAATAAAGCCGCCCCCAACCACAGGCACTCCCAGAGACAGAGCTCAGCAGTCTTCTGCACACTCACGGTTGTGCAGCCCTCATCACCATCTATTTCCAGAACACTTCATCACCCCAAAAGAATCCCCCTGTCACTAGCAGTCACTCCCTAACCCCCCTCCACCTAGCCCTTTGCAACCATCACCTGCTCTCCGCCTCTGCATGTGCCTATTCTGGGCATTTCAGATCACTGAAGTCAACAATATGTGGCCGTGTGTGTCTGCTTCCTTTCACTTAACATGCTGTTGTCAAGGCTCGTCCATGTTGAAGTGGTATCAGCATCTCTTTTTTTTTTGAAAACATTAAAGTTTATTAGAGGGTTGTAAGTACTATCAAAAAGAGTAGAGAGGAGCATAAGTGATTGTGTTTCAAAGGGAAAAGGGCGGGTTGAGCAGTCAGAGTGGACTTCCCAGAAGAGGTGGCCTTTTTCATTTTCCTCTTTTTCTTTTTTATTCACTCTTATGTCTAAATAATGTTTCACTATATGGAGATTCTACATTCTGTTCATCCATTCAGCAGCTATGTATGGACGAGGTCCAGAAGGATGAGTGTAAGAGGCGACTTGCAGGGATGGCATTTAAGCAAAGGGCAAGATGTGCTTTCAACAAAAAAGCCAACAAACAGAGGCGCAAGGAAATTCAGTGTGTTTCTGAGCAAAGTGCATGCTTGCTTCGGCAGGACAACCGTGCACAGCTGGGGCGGATATTGGCAGGAATCACGGCGTGGGAGTCACCTGTGAAGACTCCCCACTAGCACGCAGCTCAGCCAATTCTCCTCCCTCATCCTGTATTGTTAGAGCCATGTTTCTAGGTTTCTCTTATTTCAAGTAATAGCACTTTAACTACATATCTGATCATCTGCATCAGACCACTTTACCTCCAAGGCACAGAAAATTATGCACTAACCGGAGCAGCTCCAGGACATAACCGTGATGGATTAGGGAGTCCTGCAGCATCCCAGCCTGCATGCACAAACCCCACATGTGCCCTGGTGATGTCCGGAAAATTAAACGCATGGAAATATCTCACTGCTGGTACACGACATCTGCCCTCAAATTGCCCCAAACTCATGCTGGCAAAGCACTACTCAGCCCTCTCACTACAAAAGAAAAAAAAATGCTAAGAAGGAAAATTTAGGCTCTTCCATTGAAAACCAGCAACCATCAATGCCAGTATCTGAGCTGGAATGCTCCTCACTTCTAAAACCACTGCGCCGTTACTTTTCAAATGTGGAAGTCATATATGTATTCCACGTAGATGATATTACAGTAGGATTTTTCTTTTCAAAATTTCCAGTTGCAACATTAGCACAAGAAAGTTTATGTTTCAGCTTTAAAAAAATTAATTATCTTCCAATTTCTTAATTTTGAACCTATTATTATTTTATAAATGGAGCTATGCTGCATAATATAAACAAACTGTTTGAATTCTGCAAACAAGACCTTTATGACCTCACTATTTCAGAGCAAACTTTAATGATGTTTTGAGAGGTGGGGCCTGGGGTGCTCACTAACAGCTCTTTACATACTGACAAGGATGTGCTATTAAGTAATGCAAAGGCTCTAACTCCACATTAGCTCAGAAACCAAAGAAACTACACCAAAGCCTTACTTTATCATTTTTAAATTTTGCTATTCTTTGGAATATTAAATTTCTTTAAAGATATGTTTTTTTTTTTTGAGAAAGACAACAGCTGTATTAAATTTCCTCTCACCAAGAAAGCAATCTTTATCAAGAATAAATACCCCATGGAAATCGAAATGACGGGAGGTTTCTAGCTAAGTGAACATGCAGATCTGAACAGAAATCTAAATCCTATCAGATCTCACTCGAACGAGCTCAACAAAGTCCTGGGCTACCCTGGAACTTAGCTCTTCTGTTCCAAAAGTTGGCTGAGCTAAGATCATCACACAAGGCAGGGAAGGAGAGAAGAGGAAAGTCCACCTGGCAGCCTCCATCTCTTTTCTTCCAGCCAAAAGTCGCCTCTCGGGCGACCCCGATAACAAGCCCTCCCCATAAGGAAATCCGGCATCCACACTGCCCCTGCCGTCCCCAAGCAGCCCTGATGCCCCTCTCCCAGCCTGTGAATGGTCTTCTAGTGACCCCCCAGTTGGTGGCACCCTCCCCCTCTTCCCCGCTACACACACACACACACACACACACACACACACACACACAGAGCAACGGCAGCCTTCCCAAATCACAAAGTTGATTACATCACCCCACTTCAAACCCTTCAGAGGCTCCCTGTTGGAATTGTAGCCCCGCCCCCGACACTGCTCACGCAGCCTCACCCCAGTTCCCAGGTCCCCAGTGACCTCAGGGACCCCCTGTCCTGCTCCTACTTCCCACTTGCCTCCAGGCTCATTTTGATTGTTTCCCAAGGAAGACTTCCCTCCCTCCAACCTCCGCAACTTGTTCCTCTATTCCTAGAACATTCTAGGCTAAGTCAACTTCTGACACTGCTAAGCTCACAAGAAGCAAATACATTTTGCTTACTAATGTGGGTCCACCCACTCTCCCCTAGACACACAGAAGTGCACGTGTTATGAATAAATGAATGACGGGGTGGGTCTCAAAGGGACAGACAGACCTGCTCTCGCCCTTCCCGACCCTTCTGTCTGTAGAATATCAGAAGCAAAACCAGAAGTACCTTTCCTGAGGGTCACTTCCTGCTGACACCCTTCACTTCCTCCAGTGTCTGTTCAAATAAAACCCAATGTCTCCCAAAGCCCTTCACCCCAGGCTCTCTCCAAGGTCCTCCCCAGCAGGGGAACACTCCACCCTGGACCACACAGGGCACTCTCCCCAGGTCCCCACCCCACAAGCCTCCAGGCCTCTGCCCGGGCTGCACCTGCCACCTGAGCCACAATCTTGACTCCTTCTCCTGGCTGACCCTTACTCTGTCCTCACGATTGAATGTAGAGCCCATTTCTTCCAGGAAGTCCTCTCTGATAATGTCCTTTAGGTCTTGGCAGGGCTCCATCTATAGCAACAGTACATGGTGACCAACTGGGTGTTTGCCCACTCCTTTGAAACCACGAACTCTTGGGGGCCATGTGGGAAGGAGTGAGAGATTACAAGAGGGGTGGGGGAAGCAAAAAGCAAAAATCACAGCCCAAGTCCCAAATTCAAGGACTCTTTCTCAGAAAAAAGTATAAACTATTTCACACGTGTGCAATTTGGCTACTATTTTTGTGGCTTGTGGACAGCAAGAGCTTGGTGTTCTAGTCCAAAACCCAGATTACATGCAAAGAAATGTATATATTCATATCCAAAGGAAACCAGAGCTGTTCAACAACAGTTTGCAGTCAGAATTGAAAGGAATTTTGATAAAGGCAATGTCTCTCTCTCCCTCTTCTTTCTTTTCTGGCATCATATAATTTTAGAAGTATTTGCGTGACTAAGAGATGGCTACAGCCCGTGATTCTGCACTGGAGTGTTTGGGGCTGAGGAAGCCCAGATTACATTCACTGCGTAAATGCAATCACACCAACACACTGATAGGTGCCATGGTGGTGGAGCTGATGTTCCAAAGCAGGTAACCTTACTCTGTAAGAGAACTCTAAATAGAAAGTAAGAATTGCAATGTTCTGTACTCAATTTCATTCGATATATGGGTCATTAACTGATAGAATATCTTCACTAATGTAACCCAAAAATAAATTGTCAACGTCGATTTTCTTCATCTGACCGTTTTATGCTAACTTTGGATATCAAACCCTCACTCCATATGGAAAGCTCAGGCCTATGCTGCAGCAGTTAAATCCCGTGGAAGAAAGCCGATCAAGGGAGAACTGGAGAGTTTCCCTTCAGAAGCTGCTAAGACTGGTTTTGCACCTGTACGTCATTTGCAACCACGTCATCGTCAAGGAGTAAGACCTTACCTCTGTGGGGCGAAAAGCACTGCGGTGCTTCTGAACCATCAAAGAACACTGAGCTTTGTGAAACTGTCCTGAGGCACTTAAATCGTATTTTTTGTTAAAGGCTCCAAAACTGACCCAATACACCAATCCAGGTACAACAGGGAGGTACCAGAATTAGTAGATAGAACATGCCCTTGAAGTCTGACAAGGCCCTGCTTAAATCCTGCTACAGCATTTACTAGCCGCTAAACGGACCAATTCCTTAACCCCTCTGAGAAGGCTTCCCAATCCGCAAAAAGGGGGCTGCCACCGCCCACCTGGGAGGCATGGATGAGAATGCAACACGCAAGTAGGGCTGCCGACTGGTACCTGACACCGGGCCTGACTAGCTTCCCTCCGCTGCCCTTCTCCCCCTTTGAACTTGCACTGTTCCCCCTGGTAAGGATCAAACCCCTGGAAAAGACTGCCCGAATTTTCTGGGTATCCCTGGATACATGCATTACCCTTAGGAGGCCAGAAAAACAACTGTCTCCTCCCCAGTCACTATCAATGTTCTTAAGAGTCTGGGTATTTTTAACTCAATTTTTCAGGGAGACTATTCCAGAACTTTGCAAGCACCATTCTCCAGGTTGGCTCCCCTCCCAGCGCCCATCTCTTCTCACCTCAGATCCTCTGTCTGATTGCTTTCTGTTCATTGGAAAGCGAGTCCAGTAGGGTGGCGACTCCCAAGGACTCCCTCCCTCCCTCACAGGTGAGTGTGACTACTTTCTCCCCACTCCAACTCCAGCTTCTTAGAAGTCTACACTCCCGGACCCTGCAGACTCTGCATCTTCCCAAGACACACACGTGGCCACGACCCTCCTTTCAGATTTCTTCCAGGCTGGCCCTGCCCAACCCCCGGCCCCTTAAGGATAAATGGCATTAGTCTGAAATTCGCAAACGCCGCAGACTGACACACCAAAGCTGCATGGTCTGGGCTTTCCTCCAACCCAGGCACAGCCCTGCCCCGCCTCAGCCTCAGTCTGCAGCTCTCAAGATGATCTAATTCACATGCGCGGCTGTGAACACCAGCTAAAAATGACGACTCCCAACGTGTATCTCTAGTCCTGCTCCTTCACCTGAGCCCCAGGGCCATAGACCCGAGTGCCTCTTTGAAGTCCTAACTAGGATGACATGACAAATGGCATCTTAAAAATGCCTCATGTCCGCCATTTACTCTGGAATTCGATTCCTGGCAGGTACCTCCCAGACACCCCATTTTAGTAACAGCCCCAGCACCCACCTATGTGTTTGAGGTCACATTCAATTTCCACTGTTCCCTCCCCCAAGCCCTGCCCTGGAATCAGTCCTGTTATATCCGTCGCTAAGCCCATCTCAAGTCTGGTTCTGCAGGGACCACGGCCGGAACCCCACAAGCTCACATCATGGTGCACTGAGTCACAGTCCTCCAAAGGGTGCTCCCTGGAGGGGGAGGCATCTCCTGCCACTGGTCACCTCAGAAGGCACTGTATTCTCACAAAGGAGGCCCAGGAGAAGGGACTCAATGTTCTCCCGTGGTCTGAGATTTGAAGGGCCCGAGGGGTGGGGGAGCTCCTAATTAGCAGACACACTTGCCAGTAAGCAGACGAGGATGGAGGAACCCAGGCAAGGCTGTTCTCACTCCGACCCCTGGGCTCTCGGGAGCCACGGGAAAAGCCTGTGTCCAGGGCATAGCCCGGCCATCACAGATCCCAGCCTGCATTTGCCAACAAGGACAGACTAGACTCCTTCTACTTGTGACATTTACTTCTGATCTGTTCCCCACCCACAATGTGATGGACTCATTCAGATATTCTCTCCTGTCTGAAGCGAGACAAATTCAGTGAAAAATGAAGAGTCCACATTTGGACCAGAGCATGAAAGGAGAAACAAGGCCTCATGGTCAGCATGATGGTGGTGGCCAAACACTTTCACCGGGAGAGATGAACCATGGTGGGGGTGAGAATCCAAGGTCCTAGGTCGGCCAAAGCATCTTCCTTCACAGTTGACTGGGGTGTTGGAGACTCACTACCGCAAACTAACGACAAGGCAGACAGTGGCGGACGTCAGCTGCAACAGACACGGAGTCAGCTATTTACTGCCAACATGGGTTAAAAGTAAAGGCCGGTGCAGGGAGGCCTGCACGGCTGCTGAGGCAAACCACAGACCCGGCTCTGAATGCCCACTGGCTGGAGCAGGGTGGAAGCTACGGTCCCCTTTAGCAGTCCCTATGTCCACCAGATCCAGGTGAGCCAGCTACTTAGGAGAAGGACATGTTGTCCTGATACTCAGATAAACCAGCCTCGTAAAGGGAACAAAATAGTGGCATGGATTTTAGACCTGCTCCTGCCTCTCTATGAAGGCAAAGTAAAGTAAATGGCACGGGAAGTAAAATGCAAAAAAAAAAAAAAAAAATTAAATAACAAAACGGTGACTGCTTCCTCCAACAGCTGCTCACCCCCGAGCCTGCCACTTCCTCACCAGTGACCGCCGGCCAGGCAGCGCCGTCACGCACGTCACACAGCGACAGCCAGGAACAGAGTGCCAAGCACGTTTGTGTAAAAGAAGGAATCGAGCAAGATGCTGCAAAATTTGACTTTACAAGTTCAAATACTCCACGAAAAACATTCCTCAGCAGCCGCCTAAATGAATTCACATCTCACTTCTTCAAAACAATCAAACAAATTTAATAAGGGCGCATTTGTCACCAAATATAAGGAGGACCAAACTGGTTCCTTAAAGCAAGGATTTTAAGAGGTATCAAACACCAGTGGGTGATGTGCTAAAAAAAATTAGATAATAAAAAGATGACAAGGATAATACATGGATCAAGGCAGCTGTTAAGTTTCTGCTTTTTAAAGCGATGGAGACAGCACGGAGGGCGATCTAGCTATTTCCAATGCAGGGTGTGCACAGCCCACATTTTCAGACGCAACAACATGCTCACAGGGCAGTACAAGAGAAAAAGGAATAAAGAAAAAGGAAAAGAGGAACAAGAGAAAATTAGAAACACACAAGAACAAAAATGACTTTGACAGCACGTTCAAGAATTTACGTGAGTTTGTGAGGCCAGGGACGCGGGGATGGTGAGACCCACCCTCACCTCCTGCTCCAGGGAGAGCAGGGGCCTGAGGGGAGCGGCGCTGCCGGGGGACTCCAACGTGGTCATTGCCCCTAACCAAAACTCCACATACATGGGTCTAGGCAGGTCTTAAGCTACAAATTGTGGTCACATTTCAGGCTGGACAGTTTTACGCACTTCCACCAAGAGCAGCAGGAGAGAATTCGGCTCTGTTCCTGCACCAAAGCATTGTTTAATAAATTAATGTCTGCGGAATAGTAAAAGCAACAATGGAGTAAAAGTGACTGGAGGAGAACGTGCTTGACCCGAGCTCACTGGCCGCGTTATCTCACTGACGTTAACATGCTGGCTGAGACCTTACGGTACCAAAACAGACAGACGCACCAGGAGGGAGGTTTAATGCACTGCTATATTTTGATGCCGGGAGCCATGCCTGGTACACGAGGTTCTGGGTAAACAATGGTGACTGTGTCAACCACTATGGGTTAAGCACATATCCAGCTACTCCTCCAAATCCCACGGGCAGACTTCAAAAGGCAAAAACAAGCAGGAATTCTCTGGTGGGTCCGCAGAATCAGAGCCAAGCAGTTGCTGAGCAAAAATGTCACCAGTGCCTCCTGTGACAAAAGAGGAGGCACTGGCCTGGGGGCTGGGGCAGGGCT
This sequence comes from Camelus bactrianus, assembly GCF_048773025.1. Taxonomy (NCBI): domain Eukaryota; kingdom Metazoa; phylum Chordata; class Mammalia; order Artiodactyla; family Camelidae; genus Camelus; species Camelus bactrianus. The sequence goes on along the minus strand of NC_133549.1, from coordinate 2,589,354 downwards.
CCAGGCTTCCACTGCTCACCCACCAGTATGTCCAGGGGGAGAAGTTGGTCCCTGCTTACTTTGCACCGATGTACCTACCTTGACTGATGCCTGGGGGATCAGCAGGAGGTGACATGTGAGGTGAACGGAGCCATCCTTGGTGTAGCATGGTGCTGGTAGCTGTGCCCTCAGCAGTCCCCAGGCTCCTAAACCTGACACCTCATCTCCAAGGAGCAGATGGGGAGTGCGGGCATGTAGATCACAGGGCCCTGTGAGGACAAGGACAGATCATGGCCACGACATGCCTTGCCCCTTCCTTAAGCATGTCCGGGAGGAACAGAAAATTCATCCAGAGCCCGCTAGGCACCTCACGCAGGTGGGACTCGGGTCCTCTTGCCTATCACTCACAGGGCTTTTCTGGATATTCTTTTTATCAATTCTCTGGCATCTTCTCCTCCAACTTACCAACAACCAGAAAGTAGAATCTGATCTTAGTTAAGTTCAAGAATCACAGAGCACCGCCTCCACAACGGGCCCGGCAGCACGTGCCAGGTCGTCCGACCATCACCTGTGGGACCGCCATGAGCCCTCTCCAGACTCAAGGACCGAGGCCGTAGGCCGGGGGTACACAGATTCCCTCACTCTCCCCAGCAAAGGGGGACCACCTCTCGGCAAAGGCATCTCACCCTCTTCTGCTCGAGGGACAGCACAATAGATACACGGGGAAACAGAGCAGAAGTTGGGGGGTTAGGCAGCCCAGAAGAGCTCGTCTGTAATTCCGAGGCAAAGTGGGGCCGTTGACTTAATCACAGGGACAAAGTGAGGATGAACATTTCTCTGCTCTTTCCCATACTCCGTGATACGCCTTTCCCTGCATAAGGAGTTCATTCGGAGGTCCCTGGCGGTGTTTCTGATGTCCTAACATGGCATGCTGCCTGTCGGGCAGGAAGAGAGGGCCTGAGCTGAACAGGTGCTGAGCCTGGGAGGCAGGAGACACTGGCTCCAAGCCAGCTCAACCAGCGCCTCGTTCTGACTCTCGGGATTCAGCATCTCATCTATAAGCAAAGGGATGAGACTGTCCCAGGAAACGCTGCCCAACAGAAATGAAATGAGAGCCATGTAAAGGAAGTTTCCCAGTTGCCACATTTCAAACGGTAAACAAAGAAACAAACCAACAAATAAAAAACAAGTACTAGAAACTGATTTTAAGAACATATCTTACATAATCTACTGTATGTAAAATACTATCATTTTGACATGTAATCAATAGAGGAAGTAACAAGATAGTTTATATGCTTTTAGTAGACAAGCCTCAGCGTCTCATGTGCATTTGAACTACAGCACATCTCAGCTCAGACCAGCCTCCTCCCCAGTGCTCCTAGCATCAGTGGCTGTGGCTACTCTATTGAACAGCAACTCCAGGGGTCCCACCAGGGTCCTGGCTGAAAAGCAGGAGTAAGTGCTCTAACACTATCACTAAAAGGATCTCTCTGAAACAAAGGCAGATTCACTTTTAAATGTCTGTAAACCGGCGGGCTGCACCTCCCCCCCCCTTGGATACAAGACAGACCTATTCCGTGCTGATCCCTTTCTGGATGGAGAGAAGAAACCCGGCACACAGCCATGGTGGGCTGGCATCCAGGTAAACTTACCTGCTGTCTGTGTCCAGTCCCATGAAGTCCTCCTTCTCAAACGGCATGCAGAGGAGTGGGATCTTGTCCCCAGAATTGTCAGGGGCCCCATCCAGCCACTTGGACTTGAGCAAGATGAAGAGTGACTCAGTGAAGTCCTCGATCCTCTTCTCCACCACCCTGCAGTCCTCGTAGATTGAAGGCCACGTCGGTGCGCGGCTGCTTGGCTACCTCCCCATGCAGCACAAAGACAAAGAGCTGAGAGTCATTAAGCGTGGTGCCATACAGCTCCTCTGCACGTGGAGCTTCTCGAAGGCCTTGGCCGAGAGGCAGTCGATAATGGCGAAAAGGCCCACAACCATGCGGTTGGTCTGGAAGACGCTCCATCCATTCTTGGGTGCATAGTGGTGCCTGTAGTGAATACAGAGTGCGCCCTGGGAGCTGCACGGGCTGATCTGGCTCACCAAGGAGATTCGCTTATAGATGCAAAAGAAATTCTCCTCTGAGATGATCCCCACTGGTTTGACCACCACGGGAAGAGTCTCATAGTCCTCAGCACACTGCACGTAGTCAGGGATACTTATGTTGCAGGCCCTGCCGAGAGGGGAGAGGAGATCGAGGTAAATATTGTGCTGTGGGCTGCGGGCGCCTCTGGGTTGCGGTGACCTGGTGTGTACCAGCCAGAAGGCAGGGGAAGCCCAAGCAATTCCAGGGGTACAGTTTGTCCTTCAGAGCCTGCACATGGCTACCATAGCTCGGATCACTTTACCCAGCTTTTGGTCTAGGCTTCCTGCCCCTGCAGAGAAGGGTCATTTCTTGTTTTCTGTTTCAAAGCACCTAGCAAGGCCCTGATGCAAAGTCACTGCTCAAAAATGCGGAATAAAGAAATGAAAAAAGGAACTGCTTTCCGCAACCCCCTTCAGCAGAATATAAAGAAAAGGACAACAGTAGGAGCAAAGGATCTGGATTTGAATTCCAATTTATTTGAAACCCTAAGCTGCAGAATAATGGATAAGAAAACTTGCCTTGGGTAGGAGGGTACAGTTCAGTGGTAGAGCACATGCTTATCATGTACGAGGTCCCAGTACCTCATTTTAATAAAAGAAACAAATAAATAAACCTAATTACCCTCCTCAAAAAATACTTTTTAATTCAGAATTCAAAAAACACCTTGTAATTGACACAACATTGTAAACTTGACTATACTTCAATTAAAAAAAAAAAAATCCTTGCCTTACAAGAATATATCTGGATTACGGAAGTTTGCAAATGTAAAATGCCTAGGGTAACATCTGCATAAAAAGGGGTGACTACAAATTTACTATCCCTCCTTTATGAGCTATATTTCCTTCGGGTGGGTTATAACCTCTCAGAGCTAATTTTCTCAGATTTAAAAAAAGTAAACATTACCTGATTCTCAGTACTGCTGAAGAATCAGATAACCCTATGAAAGCATCTGACCCACAGAGGTTACTCAATAAATGTTTGTTGAATGAATGAATGAACAAGCAAAATGAATGCTGCTCCCTGCCACAGACCATCATAATGGTACTGCTTGGAAATCCCAAGCCCACGTTCCACCCGTCTCTACACTAACCATGTGGGTGACCTGGGCAGGCATGTGTGCTTCTCTAAGCCCCAGTTTAATCGTGAATAGAAATGATGGCAATAACACAAACCTCAAATTGTTAGTGAGTTAGTAATGAATCGTACCCCAACTTTGCAGGATGGAACCATTAAGGATAACTGGGAAAAGGGTCCATAGGCCCTCTCCATATTATCTCTTACAACTACATGGGAATCTATATTATATCTCAAAATAAAATTTCTACTTTTTTAAAGAAGCTATTGAGGTTAAATGTGCTCACTGTCTCAAAAAAGGAACACAAAGGAAAAATAGGTCAATGCCCAGCACATGAGATACACTCAGTTAACATTCCCACTGAACCCACTGGTCCCTCCAACTTCAGAGCAAGAGGATGGGTCCTCGTGGCAAGAGGCCACTGCACCTGAAGCTAACAAAGCTAATGGTGCTCACTTCCAAGAGCCCCTGTCACCACCCTTGTTCTAATTTTCTATTTGTAATTTTTTTCTTTTTATTAAATAGAAACTCCCAATTGCATAGCCTTCACCTGACTAGACATCATGATGGCAGCCCTTCAAAATCTGACCACAGAGATCATGATGGCAGCCCTTCTTGTTGAAACAATAAAATGAAAAGCCATTTCCACAAGACCTCTGTGTAAATCTACTAGGGAACTTCATCCTGGACTGAGGAAGAGGACTGGGGAGGAGGGGGCAATCTGGGGGCACAGAGAACTATGGGCCACCTGTCCCACGATGGAATTTAGACTCAACCATCACCCTCCAGGAAATTTAAAATACACAGCGGCATAGTGCTTTGGGCAAGATTTTTTTTTTTTAAATCCCTGAATCACTTGCAGGTCTTGTTTCTACTGAGACACAAATAGATTATGTGTATAATGTTTCACAAAAGCCTTAAAATATTATCACCCCAACTTGACACATCAAGAAACTGAGGTAGAGAGGTTTGGCATATTGTGCAAGATTAAAGAGAGGCCACGACAGACACCATATATAAATCAAAGCCCCTGCTCCAGTGCTCACACTAGAAAGTGTGATATACTGCCCCTTTTCTGCCCTCTCCCTGCAATAAATTTCTGAAGAGTATTTTCTGTGCCACCTGGAATCACAATCACATCAATTTTCCACAAAGAGCTATGTCACTCCTTGCAGGACGTAACAAAATCTAAAGTGTTGGGATGGGAAGAGAGATTTGCATTTTCTGTTTCTCAAAGGAAACATGGCTTTAAAAGAAACTGAAAAGCACTTATCTAGTCTAAGCCCTCATTGTGCAGAGAAAGAAACGGAGGGTCAGAAAAGATGAGGAAAGGGCCTTATTAACAAATATTGCCTCAGCACAGCACTAAGCCAGCCCTGGGCACTGCTGGGGGAGGATCTGGGAGACCCAGGAGAATGAGTGTTAGAAAACGGAAAGAGAAGAAGCATACAAGGCCCTGTCTCTAAACCACTATAGCATGAAATTCCACCATATTACCCAGTATGGGGGCAGCCAATAATAAGGTGGGGTAAACAGGTTACAGAAACCTGGAAGTCTCAACCATAGTGGAAATTCCAACATTTACTATGTTTTTTTCCCAGTTCAAGCATCAACTCAGTGGGCACTCTGTACCAGGGACTACACTAGGCCTGGAGTTCTCCCAAATACAGATCTCTATTACCACGTGTGCAAACCACATAAAGGCCACCAGAAGAAAAGCGCTCACAGATAACATGGAATTACTGAAACTGAAAGCAGCCAAAGAACATATATTACTAGGAAAAACGGTGCTGGTAGAAATGGACTCATGGACATAGAAAGCAAACTGTGCTTAGCAGGCAGGAAAGGGGAGATTAACAGATACACATTAATAAATATAAAATAAATGACAAGGACCTACTATATAGCACAGGGAACTATATTCAATTTCTTGTAATGAGTTCTACTAAAAACAATCTAAAACATATATATATACATATGCATATGTTTATAACTGAATCTCTGCTGTACACCTGAAACTAACATTGTAAAATGACTACACTTCAATAAAAAATAAATTAAAAAAATAAGTAAAAATAAAAGCAACGCCATTAAAAAAAAAAAAGAATACTGTAATCCCCTTAGCTGTAGGTGCTGGAGAACCTTGGTTGCAAGCACCAAGTCCACTGGATCACTCCAGCACTGGCTGTCACTCTTTCTGACCATCAGAGAGTCACTTGGCTTCACTGAGGTTACTTTTCTCTTCTGTGAAAGGCTACAGTAGCAACTAACGATGTATAGAATCTCATCATTCACAAGCCCAAAAATTAGGGAGGACTTCCCATGGGCCAGGCTCTGGAGAGATGAAAAGATACGGTTCCAGATATATTCATGGTTAGAAGAAATTTATGCCATAAAGACATTAATTCTTCCTGTTTTGATACACAGATTCATTGCCATTCTGATTAGAATTCCTACCTGATATTTCATGGAATGTAACAAGTTAATTTATGGTCAGGAATAGGCAAGAAACTTCTTTAGAAACACCACTGGGGAGGGGTGGGTATGTCACTCATTTCCACTGGTCTTTCTGATGTGATGAAAACGTTCTGGAATAATAATTGTTGCACAACTGTTAATATGCTAAAAGTTGCTGAATTGTACCATTTAAATGGATGGACTTCATGGTGTGTGAACAATATCACAATAAAGCTGTTATATGAAAAAATATTTCTTGACAATTATTTTTCCCTCTATACTTCTAGTCTGCCCCACGATGTAAGAAAAACAAAAAACCAAAACAAACCAAACTGTGCCAGGAGCTCTTTAGGACTGCAATGTCCCTGAGTCTCCAACGCCTCTGGTGGTGCTGTTCCTGTTAACGCACCCTAGCTGGGCTGGGCTAGTTAGGGACTGTAACTATCTTTTTAAAATCGACAGTTACACGTTTCACCCTGGGAGTCGGAAGGAAGGAGCATGTCACAGCCTCATGCCTTCAGCTCATTTTTAATTGAACCAAGCCCTGCTTTCAACACTGTAATCCCTGGCACTATAAAAACACGTGACATCAACAAGCACCGCCATCATAACACCTGAAAGTGTTCAAGGTACTTACCTGGGGCAGAAACACTGAGGGAGGAGACAGAAGCTCGCTCAGCACTGAGGATCCACTTTCCCGACTCCACAAGAAGCTGAGCTTTACAGCCGGAGGCTCTCAGCCCAGGGAGCAGCGCCCACGCCGCTGAGCTTGTCCTCAGGGAGCAGGAAAGGAAGAGCAGGGCAGCCCCGGGGTCGCGGGGCAGGGAAAGCGGGGGAGGGGGTTGGTGGAAACGCGGGCTGCAGCCCCGCTCAGAGGCCAGCCCCAGCCCCAGCGGCCTGCCCCCGTTCGGGTCCCCAGACACCGCCCGCCCGGGACACAGCCCGCCCAGTGGCGGGGACGGGCCGGCGGCCGAGGAGAGGCAGGCCGGGAGGAGAGGACTCGCGGGCGGGAGAGGGGAAGGTGACGCCAGCCACGGACTGAGGGGAGCACGGCTTGGTGAGAGGCTGCAGGTGCACACCTGGCCATGGACAGGTGTGGCCGGGGCGCCGGGGTAGGTGGCGCGGGCAGAGGGGTCTGTCCAGAGCAATTCAGCTGAACACAGGCTGACTGGCGCCCTGGGGGGCTGTGACATGCCGACCGCCCTCCCGCAGCCCCCTGACCCCTTTCCCGGGAGCCCCCCACCTTGCACTTCCACAGCCAGAGGCCCCGGGCCCGGGCAGGAGCTAAAGGCCTACCGGTCGACAGAGCTGAGAAGCCTTTGGGGCCGATCCCCGGCTCGGAGCTGGAGCTTCCAACCCGCGGTCCAGCTGGCACCGACTGCCCATGCGCAGGAGGGCCAGCGATCCACTCTGGGTTCTGCGAGAGAAGGTGGGGCAGCGAGGGAGGGAGAAGATGGGAGGGGGAGGAGAGGAGGGGAAAAGTGGAGGGAGACAGATGGACAGGAAGAGCAGAGAAAAGGGGTGGATCTGGAGAGGGTAGGGTCTTAGCGGAGATGGAGAGAAAAAGCTTTACCTCTGGGGGCACCCCGAAGGAGGCGGCAGTCCTGCCTCTGTACCATTCTGTTACAATTCAAGGCCCGCAGCTCATGTTTTACCTCTCTGATCCAGCCCTCCATCCGATGCTTCTGCAGAACCCCTATGGGTATCACACCCGTTGCCCCCACGCGGAGCTGGGTTTTCTGTTGCTCTGGGAACCAAGCACCCGCAGGTGTTGTCGCTCAGAACTACCTTGGGAAGAGTACCTATTCCCCTTTTACACTCTGGGAAACAGGCAGGCATGATCTCTGCCTTAGTTCCACTCTCCCAGGTGTTGGGCTGGCGGGGAGCGGGGTGGTACAAGATCAGAGCCCCAGACAGAGCAGACTGCCTGAGTGTTGGTGCACAGTCCCCATCCCTCCTGGGTAAACCACACCCCACCCTAGTGGAACCATCAAGGACTCACAGTAGTTCCCTGGGTGTGGGAGAGCTATCCTCATTTAAAGGAAAAGCCCAGCTGGGCTAACAAGCTAAGTCACAAATCTAAGTGTGATAAGTGTCGGTTTACTGATCTAAATTCTGCTGGGCTAACTCGTAAATCTGAAGTTTAGTGTCAGTTTACTGGGCTAACAAGCTAACTCGTAAATCCAACCTCAACAGGTGTCAGTAACGTGATCTATTACAAGTTGATAAGCTCCAGTGTACTGATTCCTTGCTTTTTGTTGTTTGAGCCTTATTGGCTAATACCACTTACTTGTAATTAACCCTTTAAAACCTCATGTGCATGTCTTGGAGGTGCTCAGAACTTCGGAGCAGAAGCCCCCCTGAGTCCGCAGGCATAATAAATCTGAGTACTCCAACCCTCCCAGTGGTGATTGTTTCTTGGCTGGCCTGTTGTTTCCATAACACTCAGTTCCAGTGCCCAGCTTGCTAGGTAGATAGGAGTGTTACCGAGTCCAAATTCATTCTCCTCAGTGCAGGACAGGCCAATAAGTTGGGAGACCAGGATTTGGGGCAAGGAATAGCAAGTCTCTGTAGACCTAGGTGGCAAACTAATGTCCTGGAAAACCATCTCCCCAAGTCAGAATTCAGGCTCCTTTCCTACGTGCTTGGTTGTTGCAAACTTCCTGGTGTAGGAATTCCTTCTTGTTAGAATCCTTTGTTCTTGCAGCTATCTGCCTGGGTCAAATCTCTGTAAACCTCCAACAAAACAAACGTTATTTTCTATTCTGTAATTTGTTATCTTTTTATGAATGAAAAGGTGTTAAATATCCTTAAAGGTCAGAGCCTTCAGAATAGGTTCTCCTGTATATTTCAGGCTCTAAGCAACATTGTTTTACAAGCAAGATGAAGCCTAGGAGACAGAGCATATGGTTAAAGTCAAATGAAAAAATCTAATATGCAGTCACATTTGTTCTGTTCTATTACCCGGGCAGAAGCCACTTGAGGATTTAAATCCCTTTAAGTTAAAAATGACTAAAACTTTAAAGGAATTTACATACATAGTTGGGATTGTGCATACCATATCTGGAAAAGCATCCAAAGGATAGTAAACACTGGCATCTCCAGGGAGGGCTGGAAGAACAGGGGATGAGGGAAAACTTCTTTCACTTGTGTATTTTTGTGCTGTTTGAATTGTTTTTAACCATATGCACGTATTTCTTTTTCAGTTAAAAAAAATGTGTAATGGAGCAAAGGAGTAATTAGCTCAGCAAATACAGCAGCCATGGAATCACTGAGTCATCACTTTTGACTTAAACCAGGAAGCATTTATTGACTCTCTCCAATGTGCCCAGTGCTGTTTTAAGACTTCTTTTATTATTATTATTTATTATTATTATTTCTATTATTATTATTATTGTTATTTTTATTATATGAAATAATAACAAGGTATCCCCCACCCCTGCCCATGGCTGGTGGAAAACCAACTGAGTTTTTATTGAGTTGTTTTCCAAGGAGTAGAGATGAGTTATAAACTGGACACATCTTCAGGGCAAAACAGGCGGAGTGGTTTTACATCACGCCAGACAGCTATGAAGGGTTTTCAATAAAGGTGCCCAGAGGCTGAGAGAGAAAGCCTCCAGGGCCCTACAAAAAGCTGCCCAAACTGCCTTCTCCATGGCACTACTGAAATAGGAAAGAACAAATCTGACTCCATATTTGATCTGTTCCTTTGACTTTAAGAAAACCACGTTAATACGCTACGGTCTTTTCATGGGTTATGATGTCAGAGAGGAGACGGACAGGTCAACAAGGAACCACTCTGCCGTGATCACTGAGCCGGGGAACGGGATGGGCGGCAAGATGTATGACGCAGACATAGCTGTGCCTGTGCTTCTAGGCAGGTAACTAAAGTTTCCTCGACAAGGTGTCAAACACGAGTGCCCACGTCCTCATCACCTGACATGTATTAAAGAGAAATGGAAACCTATAAAAGTCCAATACCCTTGGTGGGTACACCGTCCAAAGAGCAAAGTCACAGTTTGACAACTGGCCATCCTGGTTCCGTGGGATTCATTCTTGGAGAACCTTAGAAACCACTCCTCTGTCCTTAAGAAGTGCTGCATATTTGTCCTATCTTTGGCTCAGGGATGGAGCATGTTCAAGTGAACTTTAATGTCTGCACAGATTTGACTGTCTTTCTCCAGTTTCACTTGTCCATTCTAAAGAGGCCTGAGCTAAGTCCATCCTCCGTAAGACCTATTCCCTCCAGTGACAGCTCATTGAGCCTGCAATTAAAAGCCAACTGAACAAGACTGTCTGTCCTCAGCTAAAAAGTTCACCCACCCTTCACTGCTTTCTTAATCTCCTCTCCTGGCTAATTGCAACAGACTAACACCTCCCTCTACCACGCTCCCCAACTATGTCAGTTTTTCTCCCCAAAGAGAAAGTAAGGTCCATAAATGAGGAGTCAACTCCATAGTCACCTCTGAATTCCTAGCATATAGTAATGTTAATAAATAGAACTATGATTATGGGTTCTTTCCTTTAAAACATTTCCAGTTATTTGAATGAGACATTGGAAGAGAGGTGTTTGCCGTCCAGTATCTTGAACCACAAGACTCTGGAGGCCTTTTTCGGAATGGCTGCTCACTGATTCATTCAAACCACAGCTTCTCATTCCAGGAGTAGCTGTGCTTCTCTGCCAGGAGTTTGTGGTCACTCTCATGCCAGAACAGCTTTAAACTATATCCTTACTTTGGATTTGTTATTTTTCCCCTCTTCCAACAAAATTGACTTTCCTTACTGTCTTGCCTTGGGGAATTTTTTTTTCCTAGTTCACCCTTTATTAAACCATGCTTCTCGGGATGGGTTTGGCCTTACATATGATCGGTCATCCAACTCCCAGTGGGAGAGGCTTCGGGCTCACCTCCTGCCGTACTGTCAAGGCAACTGAAACTCAGTACAGGAGCCAACAGGCACCCCAGGGCTTCTAAGGCTCATGTATCACCCAGAATCCCTGCTTTCTGGTTTGTCTTGGCTTCTGAGGATTTCCCCTCACTTTCTTGACAATTAGCTGTGCAGCTTGAAAGATGAGGAAGGAAGGTCTTATTTCTTAATCCGCATTTTAAGAAACTTGTGTAATGAAGGTTTTCACAAGTTTCTACAACCCTCCATTGCCGAGACAGAAAACAAACTAGATATTTTCTAAATTTAGCTATCATGTGTATTTTTTCTTTTGTTTTCTTAACTGCAAACAGACATCTTTTAATTAAAAAATATAAGGCCCCAAATAGGATAGAGAAATGGCATACAAAATTAAAGGGCAAAGACAGAAAAATGATAAATACTCTACAAGGTTAATATAATACTTACTCTATGGATCAGATCAGCAATTCTCAGTAACAGCTAATTGAAATATGACCATGAGGTAAAAGGTCTCTCTTGTCAGGAGATGGCTAACAGAAAATAGAATTAAATCAACAAACTAAAATTCTAAGTCTGGCGAGGTACAGAAGGCTACCAGCAAAATGTGTCATCTTCTGGAAAGGAGGGAGGCTCACCAGCTCTTTACTGTGGAGCCTGAGCCCAGGGGAGGTCGGTGAAGTGAGCTCTGTAAGTACCCAATTAGCAAAGTGGGTGATGAATAAAGAGACGTGAGCTTTGATGACAGAGATGATACTACTATTCTCTTGTCCTGTAAAGTATGTCTTCATGTTCAGTGATCAATACCTCGGCGTCCTCAGGGATTAAGATTATAGGAAAATTCACAGCCTGGGCCCAGACCTCCTCTTTGAGCTCGTGACACTGCACTTAGATGTCTCAAGGGCAACTCCAACTCCACCTGCAAAGAGCTGACTTCACGGTGCTCCTCCCATAGCCGTCCTGCCCAGGGCCCCTGGTCGGGGGGCAAGGTCTCTCTGCCTCTCCCAGCTCAGGCCCATCACTCACAGATGTGACTGGACCCCTCCTTAAGGGCCCAGATTTCCTCAGTCACCGAGTCCCACTACCCACACCTGTCCTACCAGATACTCACTGGCACTCACTCAGCACTGAATCTGTGCTGGGTAACATGCTGCACACTGTGCACAAGTTATCTCATTGGATCTCCACAGCAGTCCTGGGAGGTCGGTACATCACTGCTTTTATTGATTAGATAAATTGTTTCTCTTCCTTGAGTGCATCATCCAAAGTGACACGGCTACAGAGCCACAAAACTGGGACTGAAAACCACTTGAAAATTCTACACTCCTACACCTGGCAGCCACCCTAATCTGACTCATCACATCACCTCCTGCTGAGCCTTCAAAATGTTTCTAAGCGTTCTACAAGACAAAAGTGATCTACGAGAGCACCCCACTCCCCTACTTAAAATCTGTCAATGACGGTCCACTGCCCTTAGGAGAAAGCCCCACCGGCCTGAGCAGAGCCCAACGGCCCGGCATCCGCGTTCCCTGCACGGCCTCGCCGCCTCACCCACCACACAGCTCTACACTGGCTGTGTCCAGGACAGGGTTGCTGACTCCGTACAACCCGGGGCTCGTCTCAATCGAACAATGATCACCTTCTTCAGTGTCCACCCTCTTCACTGCTGACTCTCAGAAAAATGTTTTCTCAGGATGAATCAATATCTTTTTCCTTACAACTTCCCGTCATTGATAATGAGCTCCACCCAAAAGAGAGAAGACTTAATTCTCAGTCTCCTTATCTGTAAAGTGTGAATAACAAGGAAATTTGTGGGGTTTTAAGAGAAATAATATTCATGTGAGGCTGAGGGACAATTCCCAACATACAGTAAGCACTCAATATGTGCTTTCTTAATATTAATAAGAATATAATGCATTCCAGCAACCTTAACTCAATGTTTTATGGCTATGTCCAACAGACTACAGACACACTGTTGGACGAACTGCTTTGAGCAGATCAGCACAAGCATACTGGGAAAGGTAAGCGCTGACTACGGTTACAGCTGCAGCCACCCAGCACTATGGGGTGGGGGCAGTTTCTCAGACTATTACATGTTGCTTGAGCATTTAATTGTCATTAATGAATAAAGACAGGTGTTCTTTAGTCAAAGCTCCTGAAACATAAATCTTCAAAGATTGATGCAAATTAGATTTCAAGTACAACACTTTTTCTAGAAATTATTTGATAATAGTCTTAGCTCCTCTGCACATCAAAAGGGCATGTTCTTAATGTATCTGACTACACCGAAAGTGTTGTTTAAAAGAAATTAAGATGAAGCCATCCTGAATAAGCTCTCAGTGTCATCTGCACAAATCCCCACCCAAGGGTCTCAATTCTCACTTCCACATAGGTGTTCAGGTAGCTTAACCTGGGTCTTTGTTTCTTATGACACGGGGGTGGGAAGAGTTGTGGATAGATTTATGTAGCAAATATAAACCTAGGGTATTTGCTGCGTAGGAATCCTAGAAATAAACAAATTGATATATAGTCCTATCCTCAAGAAGCTCAGACTTTCCATTTACAACAGCATTAAAAATAAAATGAGAGATACATTTAACAAAAATTTACAAGATTTGTACATTGAATATTTTGAAGTATCACCAAAAAATTTTAAAAGATCTACATATATGGAAGATATCCCATGTTGATGGAATGGTAGACAATATTGTTAAAAATGTTAAGACTCCCCAAAGTGATTTACAAATTCAGTGGAATCCCTATCAAAATTCCAGCTGACTTCTTTGCAAAAATTGAAAAACTTATCCCAAAATTCACATGGAAGTGCAAGGGGCCCAGGACAGCCAAAACAATCTTGAAGAAGCAGAGCAAAGTGGGAGGACTCACTTTAAAGGGTACTAAAAAGCTATAGTACTAAGTCAGTATGGTACTGGCATAAGTTTGGATAAATAAATCTATGAGACACAATAAAATCCCAGGGGGAAAAAACTTACATTTACAGTCAGTTTTCCACAAGGGTGCCAAAAACACTCCATGGAAAGAATAGTCTATTCAACAAATGGTGCAGGGAAAGCTGGGTATCTGCAGGCAAAAGAATGAATCTGGAATCTGGACCCCCATATTTTATATAACAAATAAAAATTAATTCAAAATGGATCACAGACAGAAAAGTAAAAACTAAAAATATAAACTTTCTAAAAGAAGACACAGTATAAATCTTTGAGGTCCTAGGATAGGCTTTGGTTTCCTAGATACAATACGAAGAGCACAAGTGATAGAAGAAAAAAGCAGATAAACTGGACTTCATCAAAATTAAAACCTTTTTTTTAAAGAGGACATCATCAAGAAAGGGAAATGACAGGGGAAGGGGGTATCTCAACTGATAGAGTGCGTGCTAAGCAAGAAAAATAAAATAAGTCAATACATCTAATTACCTCACCTGTAAAGAAATTGTTTTAATGTTTAAAAGAACTAAAGTGAAAGCACAATCTGCAGAATAGGAGAAAAATTTTACAAAGCATGTATCTAATAAGAGACTAGTATTCAGGATATTTAACAAATGCTTACACCTGAACAATACAAAGAAATTCGACTAAATTTTTAAATTTTCCAAGGATTTAAAAAAATACACAAATGGCCAATAAGCATATGAAAAGAAGCTCAGCATCACTAGCCAAATCAAAATGAAAATGAGATCTTATTTTACACTCACCAGGATGGTTATAATCAAAACATGCACAATAACAAGTGTTGTTCAGGAGGCAGAGATACCTCATATGCGGCCAGTGGAAAGGGACAATGGTGCAGTTTCTTTGGAGAAGTCTGTTGCTTCCTCAAAAGGTTAGAGTTATATGGCTCAGCAATTTCATTCCTACATGTAGAGTCATCCCTTAGTATCCTCGGGGGGTTGGTTTCAGGAACCCCCCATCCTGGATTCCATAATCCAAGGATGTTCGAGTCCCTTTACAATCAGCCATCTGGATCCATGAAGTGGAAACTACAGATATGGCGGGCCAACTGTACAGCCAACAGAATGAAAACATATTCTCACAAAAACTTGCACATCAATATTCATGGCAGTATCATTCAGAGTAGCCAAAGGTTACAAACAATATCCATCCATCAATGAACGGATAAACAAAATTACCAAGGATAGTCCCACAAAATTTTGGTCATTGAATCTTTGACAAAGGAGGTGAGAACATACAATGGAGTAAAGACAGCCTCTTCAGAAAATGGTGTAGGGAAAACTGGACAGCTGCATGTAAATCAATGAAGTTAGACTACTCCCTCACAGCATACACAAAAATAAATTAAAAATGGCTTAAAGACTTAAACATGTAGACAAGACACTATAAACTTCTTAGAAGAAAACATAGGGAAAACATCTGGCATACATCTCAGCAATGTTCTCCTAGAGCAGTCTACTCAAGCAATAGAAATACAAGCAAAAATATACAAGTGGGATGTAATTAAACTTACAAGCTTTTTCACAGCAAAGGAAACAGTAAGCAAAACAAAAAGACAACCTATGGAATGGGAGAAAATATTTGCAATAAATGAGACTGACAAGAGCTTAATTCCCAGAATATATAAACAGCCTTTACACTTCACAAGAAAGAAAAACAAACAACTCAATCCAAAAATGGGCAGAAGACCTAAAGAAACTTTTCTCCAATGAAGACATACAAATGGCCGATAGGCACATGAAAAAATGCTCAATATCGTTATCAGAGAAATGCAAATCAAAACTGCAATCAAATATCACATCTCGCCAGTCCGAATAGCCATCATTCAGAAGTTCACAAACAATAAATGCTGGAGAGGCTGTGGAGAACAGGGAACCCTCCTACACTGTGGTGGGAATGCAGTTTGGTGGAGCCATTGTGGAAAAAAGTATAGAGGTTCCTCAAAAGACAAAAAATTGACCTCCCATATGACCCAGCAACCCCACTCCTAGGCACATATCCAGAAGGAACCCTAATTCAAAAAGACACCTACACCCCAATGTTCACAGCAGCACTATTTACAATAGCAAGACATGGAAACAACCTAAATGTCCACTGACAGGTGACTGGATAAAGAGGTTGTAGTATATTTGTACAATAGACTACTATTCACCCATAAAAAAAATAATAAAATAATGCCATTTGTAGCAAGATGAATGGACCTGGAGAATGTCATTCTAAGTGAAGTAACCCAGAAAGAGAGAGAAAAATACCATATGAGATCGCTCACATGTGGAATCTAAAAAAACAAACAAACAAAAAAAAAAAAACAAAAAAAGGAAAAACAACCAAACAAAAAGATAAACTTATCTACAGAACAGAAACAGACACAGAGACATTGAAACCAAACTATGGTTACCAGAGGGGAGAGGGTGTGGGAAGGAATAAATTGGGAGTTCAAGATTTGCAGATAGTATGTATAGAGTAAACAGCAAGTTTATACTGTATAGCACAGGAGAATATATTTAGTATCTTATAGTAACTTATGTTGAAAAAGAATATGAAAATGAATACAGGTATGTTCCTATATAAATGAAGTGTTGTGCTGTACACAAGAAACTGATGCAACATTATAAACTGACTAGAATTCAATGAAAATACTTTTAAATAGACAAAAAACGAAAAAAAGAAAAAAGATATTATCAAATCAAAAGAATAAATTACTGATTGAGGCTACAACATGGATGGACCTTGAAAGTTTATACTAAAATAAGCCAGACACAAAAGGGCAAATAGTGCCCTTTTAGGTGAACTGCTCTAAGCGTTTATTGTACTATTCCAGTACATTTTCTGGACGTTTGAAGTCTATCAAAATCAAAATAAAATGTATTATTCATTAAAAACATAAAATGATTCCTCACAGGAGGGCTTTAATTATTAAATGCAGAAATGCATGTAAAGCTCCTGGAACAACAATTTGCATGTCCACAGAGAGTCACTGTTGTCACTGCCACTCAGAGGGTGGTGCCAGCGCTGATGAGGGCTGCCTCCACTCGCTCCCCTGCAGAGAGGAGTGAGGGCCTGGGCTCTGACAGGAAGGGTGACCATGAACATGGGTTAGACAGAGCCACTCCCCAGACTCTGCGTTACCCAGCTTTCTTACACAAACTGCTCCATCTAACATAAACACGCTACAGGGATGGATCTTACAACACAGGGAATATAGCCAATGTTTTGCAATAACTATAAATGGAACATAAAAATAAAAATTGTGCAACTATTGTACACCTGAAACTTATATCATATTGTAAATCAGCTATACCTTTATAAAAATTTAAAAAATAATTTAAAAATTTTATCACTTTAGTATTCAATTCGGTTTTTAAGTAACTACTAAACAGCTTAGAAAGTATAAAATATTTAAGTGTGATAAGTTTGTTTACATATTTATTTACTTTCAGCCTCCTGCTAAAAGAGAAATTAAACAATTTTTTTAAACACAGCTTAACAACCATAACAACAAAAAGACAAAAGTGAGAGTGAAGACAAAATGGAGATTGAATAATTAAATGAAAACAGGGGAAGGTAAAGTCATAAAAATGAATGCCATGAAGTTAGGGTAAGTGTTAAAGGCCGATTAGAAATTCAGCCGTAAGATTCTTGGCAGCTAAAGCAAAAAGTAAAAGATGATGGGACGGGTGGTAGAGCTCAGTGGTAGAGCGTGTGCTTACTGTGCACGGGGTCCTGGGTTCAAGTGCCAGGGCCTCCACGAACAGATAAATACACCTAATTACCTACCCCCTAAAGAGCTCCAAAGAAAAGAAAAAGAGAAATTTCTTTACTAAAAAAACCTGATATTAAATTTAGATTAAATACTTGAAAAAAAAAAAAAGTAAAATAGAAAAGATGAGTGACACAAGCGATAATGCCCGAGAGATCAATCTGCAGTGGCTGCTGGCACGTCCCCATGTCCCACGTGGGAAAATCTGAAACATCCTTCTCACCACTCAGAGTCATCCTCAGCCCACCCCACCCCTCCCCCTGTTAAATGCAGGAGCATGGGTAGGGCCCGGCCTTTGCTCTCTCTGTGTCATCACAGTGAGACAGGATGGAAGGGGGTAGAGCACAGCCATTCAAGGAAGGCCACAACAATTAACATCAAAATGGGGAAGGATTCAATCCCCAATAGGCCTTGAGGCTCAAATTGAAGAGATATAACTTCTAGCAGAGCTTGAGCTTCATTATACACCCATTGTAATAGTAACATGGTGAATAACATGCCCCAAGGCACCATGGCCATCCCAAGGCTAGCCACAAAAGGTCACAGGGTGGGAAATGGCCAACTCCCTGGGAAACCCAGCCCCTTGCCCTTAGGCTGCTCAGTCAACTTATTAGCATATGAAACAACCAAGCCCAAGAAAACGAGCAACACAGCGCCTCCTCGCGGTCACCACTCTCTCTCCCTCTTCCGAGAAGGCCCACACACTGTCTGTGGAGTGTGTACCTACTTTTAATCTGAGCACCCGAACCCCACACCTCGTGGCCTTTCTCTTGCCTTTCAATGTGTCTCTGTGAATAAATCTACCATTACTCAACAGTGGCTTGCTCTTGAAATCTTTCCTGCATGAAGCCAAGGACCCACGTCTGGTGGGGCACATTCCAGGGGCTCAACCAAAGCCTTGGACACAGCCCTTCTCATGCCCCACATCTGTTTTCTTGTATCAACAGGACTGGGATATGAAGGGAGTTCTGAGGCCCCAGCTAAGGGACAGAAGCAGCCCCCAGGGCTCAAAATGGCGGGCAGCCCCTCCCCCAGCAGGGGCCCTGAGGTCGGCCCTGTTCTCTGTGGTTCCCTGTTGTGCTGACCCCCTAGCCAGACAGCGTTCTCCTAGGCCTGTCCCCACAAAACCCTTCTCTCCAACATACAAGCACATCCTCTTATTCAACCAGGAAGTTTTCAGCGCACTTTTTCCTTCCCTAGTAAAGAATCTATCTGTCCTCCCTCCCATCCCACCACTTCTTTCTTTGTGAGAACTCTGTACTCCTCACATACCATCCTGAACGCAGCTGCCTTGCTAGCTGGGACCGAGATGCTTCAGTCTCACACAGCCTGCGTCCTTTCACTTTCCCCTTTCTACCTTAAAAAGCCTTTCCTGAGTCTCCCACCCCTCTGATTCTGAACTTCAGAAAATGCTGAGGTTGCAGTCACTGTGTGCATACCTCCCAGGTTTTGGCTAGTTTTCCTTCGAAAGATCTTCACTAAGGAGCTGCATCAAGAAGTTTAAAGAAGCTATTCTTACATCTGAGCTGAGGAGCCTGCATAAAATTTAAATGGCTTTGAAGAGAGAGTTAACCAGGGACAGAGAGGCCGCAGGTCCTAGTCAACAGTGTCATGAGGCAAAATGTTCTTCAAAGGCTCAGAGTGGCTTCTGAACACGGAGTCGGCAGGGAGGAGATGCCAGGCAGTGAGTGGGGTGAGTGACACTGGGTAAGCTTCCCCAGCTGGGGAAGAATTGGATTTTGTTCTAGTTTTCCAAACAATTTCTGACTACCTTTTTCTCTTATTGTCACATACCATTTCCTACGAATTAAGAAAAATCAATGTCAGTCATTTGCGCCACTTGTTAGAAGCTACACAATGCCATTCACAGGGCTGGGATATAACAGCCACACCAGTCTAGGTTGAAAGACCAGTGGGGGTATTTCCAAGGTAATCACGGGCATGCAACAAACTCCCCAGCTTCAATTACCTCATCTCAAATGTGAGGCCAATAAAACTACCAAGCAAAGTGCGTGATGATTATGGCCGACATCTGTTTACTAGGTAAGTGCCCGTAAGAGCTGCCGCTGAATGGGGAATGGGTATGATCAACGAGGCCAAGTCAACCTGGTCACACGCGCCCTGCCTTCCTGCGTTGGTGCAGGACCGGAGTTTGTTTAGCTGAGATGAACGCCCCCAGAGCAGCCCCGAAGGGAAAGCTCCCAGCTCTGCGTGGCGAGGCGTGTTCTTTCCTTCTCAGAGCTGATCACACTTTGCAGTCGTCTGTTTGTACATTTATCCCCTTAATACCTGCCTCCTCTCCGGAGTTCTGCTTAAGCAGCACAGGTCCAGGTTTGTGTTGCTGCCTACTGGATATTCTGGGCTGGGAGACAGGCGACCCCACGTCTGGCTCTGGGGCTGAACGGAGAGGGCAGAAGGCCCAGCACCCAAAATTATGGTCTGACTTTGGGCAAATTACACAGTCTTCTTTACCCTGAGATTCCTCATCTGTCCATGAAAATAACTGCCCATGGCATATAGAGTTTCAAGGATTAAAGGAAATCACCAAATTCACAACCTATTCAAGGGGCTACCAGTGCATCCTCAACAGGCACATGCTACCTTTACGGCTGTGACACACGCTAAGCGGGGCGGACAGACACAGTGAACACTGCTAAGTGCCTGTTTGTTAAGTGTTTCATGAGTGTTATAATACTGTTTACAACTTACAACAAACCCAGGAAGAAACGAATATTATAATGCACATTTCACAGATTCACCAACAGATTAAGGGAGGTTACACTCTAGTCCAAGGCCCTTTGGTGAGGAAATGGCGATTTAAACCTGTATCTGAGCCCAGGCCTGGGCTACATCTCTCTCCAATCCACCTGTCCAATACACAAGTTTGCACAGGCCAGCTCTTAAATGCAATGTGTGTCACCGTTTGTCAATGTTTGTTAATTACCATAAACTGCTCTCAGAAACCGCTACAGAAAAGACAGGTGGACCCACATCCCTGCCAACAAAGTAGAGGAATTCTGCCTTGCCTTCTCCTGTAATGTGCAGAAACCCTTCCCTACACCACCAAATTCAAATGTATGCTTCATCCGTGTTTACGTTTGCCCACGGAATATTAAAGTAGAAGGTACCTGCAGTAATTCTATCTCGGTTCCTTTCCAAGTTTCCAGATTATCCACAATCAGTCTGTGAATGAAAATACTACAATGTGAATGAAAATACTGCAACCATGTCAGTAAACAAATAATGCTGAAACCAAGTCATCAGCGGCTGCCGCCATCCCCCAGCGAAGACAGGCCTGAAGACCAGCCTCTACAGCCACTCACAACAGTGCCCTCTGAACAGAATGAGAATAAGACAAGACAGGATACTTGCCCTAGATAGCTAGGTGCTTGTCTAAAGAATGAATCCAGTGAGCCCAAATGATACATAGAAAATCACTAAACTCTTTAACTTGACATACCTGGCTTTCTTTAGATAACAATGTTTTATTGTTCCAACTACCTGGTCTTTGTTGTAAAGCTCCTATATATCCTAGCTCCTCCCCAACCTCTTTGGAGCAGTCCCTCTGAGCGATCTGAGAGGCTGTCATCCCGGCTCGAGTCCTCCCGCCAAATAAACATAACTCTTAACTTTTAGGCTGCACATGTATTTCAGTCAACAGTTTTGGACACCATGAAGGGACCCAGAGCAGACTTTCTCCACCTGAACTCTCCGAGTATCCGGAGCCTTCGTACCAGCAGTGGCCCTTTGTGCCCATCCACCTCCTCGGGGAGCCCAGATGAATTTGGGTGAGTCTATCTTGGTTCTCGGATCTCCCATATTGGGTGATAATCCTGAGTTTTATTTGGCGGTGTATCCAGGTACCTGGCCCTCCAGTTGAAAGATACTGGGGGGGAATAACCCACCCAGTGGAGACATACTGGGTGGGGCCTGGTTGAAAGATAACGGGAAACACCCATCTTTAGGAGACGTCCAAGGTGGGGCTGGTTGAAAGATACCAGGAAAATACCCAGTGGAGACATCCAGAGTGGGTCCATGTTGAAAGACACTGGGGTCAGGACTGAGTGGTTAGGTAAGAGGCTGGTCTAATGTTTTCCTCAATTTGGTTACCTCCATTGAATTTTTCAGAATAAAAGTAAAACTCTTATGAAGAACCTTTCAACTCCAAAAATGGGACCCCCTTCCTGGCTGGTAACAGTTTTCTCGGATGACTGAGAAACTTGCAGGAATGGTATAGGCAAAGACTTCATGCCATAGAGTTGTCCCTGTGGGAAAACCTACTAGCAATTTTATTCTGACAACCCTACCTTAGAATGGGGAATAGAACTTAAAAAAAAAAAAAAAAAAAAAAGAAAGAAAGGAAGAAAGGAAAGGAAAAAAAGATAAAGAAATGACAGATTGCCAGCCTCCAACTAATACCCCAGCCAGGTTTATATACATACAAAACTTACAAATTTAATTGGAATTAAAAAAAATCTCACTCTTAAAGTAACTAACCAGGACTGATAAAAACATTTTTTGGAATTCTGGACTTATAAAAACCAAAATCCTTTTAGGGGGAACTTGGATTTCTCTTCCTGTGTCCTTGAAATATAAACGTTTTATCTTTCGCTGGGTGTTTTATGTGTGTGTATGTATGTATATATGTGTTTCCTTTTTGTTTTTAATGGAAAATTTGGACTCTGCCATGCAAAAGGTACAAGTATTGTGTACATATGGTGGCCACACAAATAAATTGGGATTCTCAACAATCCTTTGTATCAATTTTCAGGCATTTTGCCATCTTAACCTTTGTTGCATCAATCTGGACCATGAACTGCTTTACCTTTTGGAGAGTAAACTTTTGAATTTTATTTAGGCAGCACCCCTACTCTCATTTGGAAAAGCCTCTTCATCTTATTCGTTTAAAATCACTATATATATATAAATTGATGGCCATATGATGGATCCCTTAATTTGGAAAAACTTTTAAATTGGTGAAAGTTGAAAGAGCTCTCATTATAAACAGCCGTTTTATTGGTACCTATTAAAATCAAGTTTAAAGGTAGAAAATATATCTAATGTTTAATCTAAGAACTTATTTTACAAAAACTGGTTTAAAAAGCTACATTTATGTTTTTCCTTTCCCATTAATGGTTTTAGAGATGTTAATAAAATCTTAGAATAATTAATGTTAATTAGGTTGAGTAACTGGAAAAAAGAATGTAAAAATGTCGAAAGATTTTTTTCTTAACAGAAAAAAAAAAAAAAAGAAAGATAAGGGGATTATCCAAAATGGGTAAATTTTTTTGATGGTTATTTTGAATGAGATAAATAAAATGGACATTTTTGGATTTAGAGACAAGGTTTTGATACTACACTACGTAAAGTTAAAAAAAAAATGGCCAAAGAGATCACCTACTGCCCCCCAAAATTAAAGTTCAAAGAAGTCCGTTTTATTTGCCCCAGTTTAAAATGTATGTATTTATAGGGATAGACACATATAATATATGTAGACTGTGATATTTGATCAATGACTGGGGCAACAGACCAATTAATCAAATTAAAAGTTGAGAAGGGCCTAAGTTCTTTGACTCAAACTTGGGGATCCCAGAGACTTTTCTATAAAATTAGATACAGTGAAAAAAAAAAAAAAGAAAAGAAAGGAAAAGAAGAAAAAGGCTTCTGGCATTCCTTCTAGAAATAAAAATTATTGATTAAACCTAATAAATATTAAAATTAAAGGTATAAGGTTAATAAAATTGAGATAAATTTTGTAAAATTGGTATGTTTAAATGGGCTTTATATAAACATTTTGCTTAATTATGTTGTGGGATAGATATGTTTCAATGGAAAAACGCTTCCCCTTCTTGGTATTACAAGGCTGGGCACATTTCTGTCCCTCAGAAAATATTAATTGAACAAAATAAACGAAACCAATAGAGTTAAATGAGCCGTCCAATATAATGTAAAACTAAAAACTAATATTCAGTGGCTAATAGAAAAATATAATAAGAGGTTTACCCTGGGTTTAACTTATAACTCAAGGAAAAGAGACCTCACTAAATGCCTTATGCAAGCTTTGGAAGACAAGATAAATTGAACCTTAAAGTTTTAAAACATGGAATTCTTTGTTTACAGCTCTTCTCACTGATACAAAAAAGCCAAATAAGGAGATACAATTGGGCCTGCGTCACAGAGCAGTTCTCTGGGGAACTGGAAGTGTCTGTCATTGTCTTGCAGATCAGAAATATATATACAGCAAACAGTGACCTAGGACTGAGCCTAATTAGCTCAATGAGAGAAAACTTAAGGCCAAAGGAATTTTTGGCATTTTAGAACTCAGAACTCTGATGGGTCCGTCAGACTTTGTCAAGAAATCTTAAATGTCTTTTTCATAAATAGTAAGCCTTAGTGATTTGAGCAAGCAAATTAAGCTTACTCCAACTATTATTATACCGATCTTATAAGTAAGTTTTAAAGTGAAGCTATGAGATCTCTAGCTTTGGTCTGTTTATAAGCCTGAGTACACATTATAGATGTGAGATATTTCTACAGCTAAAAAAAAAAAAAAACACAAAGTCAAAGAGCTCTGCTTAATTGACGTAAAAAGTAATAGCTTACAAATTAAGTATTTTTAAAATAAAAACTGACTAAGTTGACCTTCAGGTTCACGTGAACTGGAAAATATTCAATATTAAGATAACACTTGGTATTGTTTAGTTTAAGTATGTTCTAATTAATATAGACATCTTTAAAGTCATCAATATTAAGTATAATACCTTTACTGTACCTAGGTTTAATGAAAGTCAAATAAGATCCTGTTATATATGTTACAGATTTGTCAAAAAAAATAATAGTAATGTGGTGTGATAAAATTTGAAGTAAATTAAATGCAAATGAGATGAGAGTTTTGGGTAAATTTTTTAAAATATATATTTAAAATGTATGCTTAAGATAATCTCTAAATGTTTGGTATCTAAATTCTAGAGTTGTGCTAAATTAAGTTAAATGATAGGATTTTATTTAATAGCTATACCATTTTCAGATAAAATAAGATTGAAATATGAATT
This sequence comes from Camelus bactrianus, assembly GCF_048773025.1. Classification (NCBI taxonomy): domain Eukaryota; kingdom Metazoa; phylum Chordata; class Mammalia; order Artiodactyla; family Camelidae; genus Camelus; species Camelus bactrianus. Next base: position 2,565,022 of record NC_133549.1, on the reverse strand, counting down.
ACTTAACATATGACTTCCTCTTACAGAGAAACTAAAGGTGTTTAGAAATATTAATAAATGCTTGGTGCCACTCTGAAATAGTCTCTATTATTAAGGGAAAGATCTCAGTATCCTAGGAAGGTAAGATAAATGTGTAAAGGAAGATATAATGAATGGAATTATATTTTGTTAATGAAAAATAGTGACTTTGTCCTTAATCTGGTTATTCTGAATGGAAGAAAAAATAAGGGACACACTAATACGAGTATAGAAAGCTGGGGAAGGCTTGTGGAAGAGGAACCCTGAGGAAAGAGTTTTGTACGTGGTCAGAATTGGCTAAGTTTAGAATCAATTTCGGCAAAGTAAATGAATCTTAGAAGTAAGCTGGTACAAGACTACATTTGGTTTTCTCTCTGTTAAGGGGACAAAATTTTCTTAAAATATTAATCCACCTTCAGTAACAAATTGTAAAGCTTCTTATGCGACTTAAGTGATCTGTTGTGCCTTTACTTTTGAAATATTTTCTTGTTAAGGAGTAAGTACTACTTTACAGTGATCTATACGTTTATCTGACCAAGTGTTTTGAAAACTTTTAACAAGCTCCCCAAATATCAATTTCTCATTAAAATTCTTTTAGTCTCCAGTTAACTATGGGATGCTACAAAGGGTCCCTGAAACATCTCAAAGAGAGATTTTAAAGTAGTAAGTTTCATTTGGCATGTTAACTAACATGGGAAGTATTGTCAAATGAATAATAAACCTTCCTAGGTTATATTGTATGAGAAAATATTATTAATATAGCTATTCTAGAAATTATATGGACTCCCTAACATTCTGGTATATCTGAAATGTTACCAGTCATAATTCTGGTTATTGTGACCAGGTTTCTTTATAGATTACAGTGTAATGTTGTTTAACCATGCTGTTAATTCTGTTGTCATTTATAGGCAGGTAATTGTTTTCTTCCGATGATTTTGCAAAATACTCTCTCTTCAAGGAGATTTACTGATTTCTAATAAATTTCAAACTATAGCACTGAAATAAACTGGGTAAGAAATGTTAAAGGTCTAATGAAAACTCTGATTAAAAGAATTAGTTACGTGGGACTGAGTAAACTGATGAATATGGTTACAATTTTTGATTTTGTCTGAAATACTACTGGCTTTTAACCTGTTTACCAGACATAAAGAAACTCTTCTCCTTAAACTAGTTATGATTCACATCAATTTGATAAATTATACCTATGTAAGCAGACTTAGAACAGTTATCTTTTCTCTCTATCTGATCTCTCAAGAGACTAAAATCTTTAAGGTCCCCAGTGGCTCTATGAGATAAATTAGGAAGATCGTCTCCTAACAGGTATAGGAACCTGAAGGTATTTTAAGGACTTCAAAAAGAAAAGAATCTACCTAAATCTGTTAGGCAGAAATCTATGACAAGCCCTTGACGGGGCTTTCCTGGCCTTAGCAAACCTTATTAACATTCTAGCTTAAAAGTCCTTATTAAAAGTTCCAACACAGCCAATTTAAAAGAGCCTATATGATCAAATAATCAGACTTAACTTGTAAACAAATTCACCTTGATTTGACTATATTTGATAAAAATGAGGGAACTTTAGAGAGAAAAAGATTATATTTTAGTGGATATTAAATTCTCGTGTTGTTAATTGAGGTCTATATTTAGTAAGACACTTCCCAGATCATTCCTTGCTGTCATGTTACATTGCTGCAAAGTTTAATTGAATTATTAAAAGGACACTGTATGTTTCTTTCTGAAGCTTAGTAATATATCCTTGGGTAAAGATCCAATGCCCCATGACATGCGGCCAGGGGATTATACATACTGGAACAGGCATGACATAAAAAACTGTCTCCAACATGAATGGAAGGACTCTATCAGGTACTCTTAACTAGACCATACACAGCAAAGCTGAAGGAAAGTGACTTTCAGATTCATTTCCAATCAGAAAGAGCCCCTGCAGTGCACTGGCCTATAGAGCACTGCTCACCTTAAAACAAGGCCCAAATGGAGAAAAAGCTACCAGGCCAGGATGAGAAGACGACGACATATGAGGTAGACAGCTGACCCAAGACACCAGACCAGGCCTGTATACCAATTACTTTGATAATTTCTCCTACCTTTGATTATGAACTACTCCAATTGTTAAGTTTATGGTAAATTACCTATGTCTAGTACTTCTGTGTTACCTTGGTGGGTTTCCCTACTCCAAGGTTCTAACTAGATAGCCCTCAGAAACGTTATTCTAAAAAGGAAATTATAGTTCTGTTTAGGCCACTGTTGATCTTACATGGTGGGAGACCTCACCTGGCCAATTAATACCTGCTCGAAGCCTGACCATAAATACCAACTTTCTCGTAAGATCACTCAAACTCAGTCAGAAACACAAGAAAAATTTTAACCCAAAAATATAACTTCTTGACTATTAAATTCTTAATCGTGACTTTATTAACGTTACTAGCTCTATTACCTATATCCTGTCTATTTTATAAGATTGTTTTCTCTTACATTTCCCAAAGTGTAGCTAGGCCTACAACAAGATTGATGATGGCAAATCATATTGAAGAAATACATAAAATTTATAACCCTGCATAAAATAATTATAACAGTGTGATTCTAGGTATGGGAATGAGCAACGAAGGGTAAACATTTCCTGGATCATAACAGACTAGTAAGACAGGCCATCCAGAGAACTTTTAGTATCAACAGGGCCTGATAAAAACACCTAACACCTTGAATGGCAGGTCAGAAGTTTCTTCAACCTGAACTAGGAATGAGCCTTCATAGCACCCTGGGACAAAATTGGTCATGAAATGTCTCTCAAAATATTGGTCGAATTTAGGACCAAGGGGGAGCACTGTGAATGAAAATACTACAATGTGAATGAAAACACGGCAACCATGTCAGTAAACAAAGAATGCTGAAACCAAGTCATCAGCAGCTGCCACCATCTCCCAGGGAGGACAGGCCTGTGCATCCAGCACCCTGCTCAGAGGCTCTTCCTCCCCTGCTCAGCCTAGGCAGCCACTCAGAATGGTGCCCTCTGAGGGGACTCAGAATAAGAAAGGACAGAATACTGGCCCTAGATAACTAGGTGCTTGTAAAAGGAATGAATTCAATGAGCCAAAATGTTTACTTCCTCCCATACAAAGAAAATCACTAAATTCTTGAACTTGAGATGCCTGGATTTCTTTAGATAACAAGCAATCTTTTATTCTTCCAACTCCCTGGTCTTTGTTGTAAAGTTCCTATATAATCCTAGCACCTCCCCTACTTCTTGGGAGCAGTCCCTCAGACAGATTTGAAGGCTGTCATCCCGCCTCGAGTCCTCCCGCCAAATAAAGCATAACTCTAAACTTTCAGGCTACACATTTCTTTCAGTCGACAAGTCCCAGAATAGACACAACTCATCAATTCTGTAATGGAACACACTGGATCAGGAACCAAAAGCATGTTCTAGTCCAGAAAAACTACGGGACCCTCTTTCTTCCTGTCATTATACAATCCCACCAGAACTCATTAATTTGCTGTCTGCTCATCTGGCAACCAAACTCAGAGAAGAGTCAACTCAGCAGAGTGCCGTGCTGGGGAGAACACCCCGCAGCAGCATGGCGGGCTGCCTGCCCTCCCGCACGCTCTGCTGACCCCTAGTGTCCTCCGTGGAGACCAGGCCAACAGAGCTGTTCCCAACAGCTGCAAAGTCCCACACATTAAATAAAAGCATTTTACTTTATACGATATGTTACGTATATAACCATCTCTGAAGACAGCTTTGCAAGAAGCCCAAATCTTCAACATTAATCTGCAAAGGCAAATGCTGCCCCCAAGGGAAAACAAATCTTAAAACGATGCTAAGGCCTCCAAAGTCCTCTCCAGGACCATCAATCAAACTGCCTGCAGGCCTGCAGTTGCAGGCGGCTACATATCCGTTTTTAAAGCAACCCCTTCCTGCCGTCAGGTGCTAAAATGTCCCTCTACGCCCTCCCATCTGAGGGTAAGAGCAGCCAATGCAGAACCTTGCAGGGAAGCACTGACAAGACTGGACACAGAGGATCAGAGCTAAACTAAGCCTTCTGATGACACGAGCTTGTCACTCTGTCATTTTACAGATGAAGCTATATAGAGAGAGGTGGGGTGATCTTGCTCAAAGTCACACAGCTAATAAGTGGCAAAGTCTGTAACCCAGCTACACCCTCCAGTGTGACGCCCCCGCTGGGACGCCCACAGGGTTCTCTCGTGCCTGCCGGACCAGTCCTTTACTGTCACTCATAACCCACCAGACGGTCTGAAACTAGCCTGCCTTTTCAGCCTCTTCTCCCTCTAGTTTCTCAGGAACAAGGCTGCTCGGGACACTGTGTGACTTCCGGCTCCCCAAACCCTCCGTGCTCAGGGTGGTCTTGCCTGTGCATCCAGCACCCTGCTCAGAGGCTCTTCCTCCCCTGCAGGAGGACGTTTCCAATCTCCGCAGGGACACCCCCTCAGGGAAGCCCTCTTTTCCCCCTCAACATGGCAGGTGTCCCAGGCCACATCCCGAGCTGCCCCATTAGGACTGCGGGTGCCCAGGTTTGCTAGTCAGACCAGCAGCCTCAGAGCCAGGGTTTATGCCCGGGTCACCCTGCAAACCTACTGCCCGCCACACAGCCCCCAGCCAGCAGGTCACCTGGAAGTCGCAGCAAGTGCCCCACCCAATCCCGAAGTCTCTTCATTTGCCAGCACCGCTGATGACTGTTCTCCAACCTTTGGTCAGTTTTGCACAAAACAGCAGCTTCCACTCTGAAGCAGGGGGTTTTCTCTTCTGCTCCCCATCCTTACTGGAAACGTCAAGGGAAACCAAAAGGCCTTTTCTCAACCCTTTTCTGATGACACCCTCCCACCCACAATATTCACATGCTCAAGAGCTTTGGGTCCACGTGGTTTTGTTTCCCATAAGCTAAGTGGCTCAAAACACTGCGGGATTCTTTCTCTTTTGAGAGTATTTGTTTGTACTGAGTTTATCGGCTTTAATCACTTTTTGTGTCTCCCTTCAGTGTCCCTAGCAGTTGTCACTTCTTACTCCCTTCAGCAGCCTCCCTCCCAACATCTAGTCTAGGAAGTCAGCTGTGATGAGGGGCCCGGAGGCAGTCACAGAAGATGGAACTAAGGCACAGAGAGGCGACATAATTTGCCTGAGAAGATCAGCTTCAAGCCCCAACACTGTGTGTCACGTCCCTCTGTTTAACTCTTATGCTAAACTAGTTAATTTTTTATAGATTATGGTTATAAACAGATGAGGTATCAAAATACATACAAGGACACACATCAACTCTATGATGTTCATTAACTCCACTATTTTGTTTCTATTTATTTTATTTCTGTTAAAAAAAATTAGGAACCTCTTCAGTCAATATAGCAAAATGTTACTGGGTTTTAAATCCAGAATTTAGAGGCGTAAGTGTATCATTAATCATAATTATTTGTATGCTCACAAAATGATTTGACAGTCTCTCTCCCCTCCCGCTACTCGCTACTGGCTCTCACCTGAGCTCCCAGACCACACATCGAACAGCCTTTCACTTTACTCACAGCTGAACTCATCAGTTTTCCCCCAGAACTCCCTCTGCAGCTTTCCCTCCTCAGAGCACAGCAGGACCATCACTTACCTCATTAATCCACCCAGAAACCTGGGCCTAACTCCAACCTACCTACACAGACATCATTCATCCTTTCCTTTTTACCATCTAAACATGCCTAAAGTCTGTTCGTTTTTTCCCAGTGACTGTCCCACTGACTGTCCCACCACTCAGGTGGAAGCCACCAACACTGCACACCTGGACTCACGAGTCTCCCAAGTGGCCCCACAGCCGCTCCCCATACTAGACACAAATGGGATAATGTCACTCCCGTGCTTTTATGACTCTTTTCAAACCTACTGTTCTTAGAAGAAACTCCAAGTTTTTCACCTGGTGAAGGTGTTTGCCATGAAACTTTGAGCTCAGGAACGGCAGGACCCCCCTCCTTCTTGGCCCACCTCTTTCCCCAAGGCCCAGCCCTCTCCCCCTCAGCCCCGCCCTCCGGCACAGCGCTGGCACAGGAGGATCTGCTGAGCTACACCAGCCTGTATTCTAACCCTGGTCTTGAGTTCTTAGCAAAATGCTTCACTTATCCATACAAATCCGAGGTAGAATAGAAAGATTTTAGATGTTGAGCTAGACTTTTGATTTGGGGATTTTGCACTAGCAACCTGCAAGTACATGTTCTAATGATTCTGTCTTCTTAAAATCCCACCCAGGTTTTATTAGTATTTGTGGAATGTCTTCGGAGTAAAAGGGACTGTACTTTAACAGACTATATGTTTTATAACATGAACAACCAAGACAGGGTCACAAATGGAATCGCCACACAAGTGACAGAAGACAGGTGAGAGGCACAAAGCAACAGGTATCAAAGATGGTAAGAGCAAAGTTGTTTCGCAAACCCCCCCAAAATTCCTGAAAGAACCAAAAATTCTGAATTTTGAAAGTAAAAGGCTATCATATATAGAAATAAAATAAATGATCCTCTTCATCAGTGTTTCAAGATCTGACTCCAGATATTTTAGCAGGCCATACTGAATCCTAGCACAGAAAAATCAGATGGACTAGTGGTGAGTAAGTTCCAGGAAAACGGCAGTAATTCCTTCACTTGTGTAAAGACATACACTCACCTGCCGAAGGTGAATGTAGAACGCATTCTGGAGAAATTTGGAAGCTTCCAGGGTCCGCTTCTAAATGGCAAGGACACGGACAGCTTGGGAGCATGCTTCTAACTCAGTCACCGGCATTCTTACACTGCAGGTGGATATGGAGGCCCTCAGTCGAGAGCAGAGGTGTTCCTGTCGTGTTTCCCAGGCTACGCCTCGGGGACTCAGTGCCCTGCAGCATCCCGGCCCCAGGCGAGGACACGCAGCGTGGCCCACCCAAGCAGGAGGGGCACTGTGCTTGAGAAATCCCATCCCCGATGGGGGCAAGAGGGGCTGGTGGGGTTGAGTGAACCTATAAATGCCCACAGATATATGCCTGCATTCATTCAAGTGATACAAGCAACAGTAGCAGGCTATTTAACAAAATTTCAATTTTCAGTGGAAATTTTGCCATTCCTTTCCACTTCTCCTCTGCACTCTGAGACAGGCTTAGGCTCTCTCACACCTGCAACTCTGAAGCCATAGTTGTGAAGTCATTTTAATTTGCTGCAAGTGTCCTCGCTCCCCGTGTCACTGTGTCTGTCCTCTCTTAACACAGTCCACAGTCGGATATCTTCCTGGATCTCTACCTGAGTTCCTTTCTCCTCCTCCTCAGATCCTGAGATAAAGGACAAGTGAAGACCCATGACCAGAAAAGGCACTGTGGACTTGACCGAAGTCCATAGTGACCCCCTAGGTGAGTGCTGCCCACCCCTTACCTTCGATTCTCAAGGTTCTGCCCAGGGTGACATCCAGCCCAGAGAGGTGGCCCAATTAAAAGCTATGTGGCTTGGGCACGGGGACAGGTGCAGGAGCTGGTTCCGGGGCCAGGCCCCTCCCCACGTCTGCTCCCCTCTCCCCCGAAGCCCCGCTGCCAAGCACTCAGTCTCCGTGATCTGATGTCCTTCTCTTCTACTCTACTCCAAACCCTTTTCCTTTTCCTTTTTTCCCTAATTATCCCCAGCTGGAGTGATTTTTCAATCGCAGTATCTAAAAAATTTCCTGCAGCCGAAAATGAGGTCTCCAGATATCAATGCCCATATGCTGGCTCCTGAAGAGAGCCGCTGGCTAGGGGGACCCTCACCAACACTCACGGGGCATCAGACATGTTCCAGGGTCGGCCACCCCCAACAAGAGTTTGCTGTGATCCTTATGCCCGCACAGCATCCCTGCTCACAAAATTATAGTTGGCCCACTTATCGGTTATTAAGAAGCAAAAATACAAAATTGCTCATGTTTCTTACTAAAATTATCTATAAAGCGGAAAAGGGAATTGTAATTGTAATAGAAAAGAACAATTTTGACCCCATGTTAGGTCTGTCCCTTTGGCTTTAACCCTGTGCCCTCTTTTCTAGTCTCAGACTTGCTATCTCGGCACCATTTGTAAAAGAAAGTTGCCTTTAGACTGAAATATCCAGGACAGCCTCTTCTCCTGGCCGTGATCTTGAAGGATGCTAACTAATCTGCACTTATGTAGAGATGGCAAGTTGCAAAATAGAGAATAACTTTGTTTTATTTTTGGAGGTTTTACAGGGGCAACATGATTTGATCCACATGGACAGCTGCAAGAACAGCGGATTCAAAGGACAAGCAATTCATACAACAAGAAGTTTCCAACAACCAACTGCAGTCCCGCTCCTTTTTAGTATAAAAGGAGACTCAATTCTGACTTGGGGAAGATGGTTCTCCAGGACATCAGTCTGCCATTTTCTGGGTCTGCCAGCTTTGCAAATAAAGTCACTATTCCTTGCTCCAACACCTCATCTCCCAGTTTATTGGCCTGTCATTTGGTGAGCAGAATGAGTTTGGACTCGGTAACAAAATGACTGCATTGGAGGTAGTATGTCTCCACTGTTTCCTCGTTTCCAATATGTAACATGCACATTATTTATGATCTAGTGCAAATAATTCATCAAAGACAACCACAAAAAGAAACTATACTCACCTAGCTATCAACACTGAAGTCAAAACCTGTCAATTTTATATGCTGTTTAAGAACACAACCGAAAAACCTAACATAGGGAGTCGATTCCACAGAAATAAAATTATTTCTACTCCTTCAAAACTTTTTCTTTTCTTTTCTATTTTATTTTGTTTTGCTTATTGAAAAGAAAATAAAAGTCAAATCATTTTATTTCACGCCTTTTTGTTATAGTTGCATACTTTAAATACTACAAAAAGACTTAAATTGCAATAAAAAATTGTTCATATATTAGTATACAGATATATACACAATCAATGGCGATTAGGAAAGGAATGGACATTTACTAAAATTCCACTGCAATCCAGTCTTTTACAAGCATAACATGGAATATAAGCTCTATTATCCAGGGAGCCTCACCCACATTCTCACTACTGAGTCCCTTAGTAATCAACCACTAAGTCACCAGCATAGAACCATGTGATCAGTATTTTAGGAATAAATGAGGGAATTAGCTCATTCAATTCTAAAACAAAAACCCTAAAATAAATACTGAACTTATTTACAGATAAAGAAAATTTGTCCCCAAAAAAGTAAAGTTTCTTCCTCAAGGTCACAAAGCTAATAACTGGTAAAGGTAAGATTTGAACTAATCTGCCTGATTCTAAAAACTAAGTTGGAAATCCCATTCGACTGGGGAGTGTCCAGCTGCACAGCCTATCACCCTATCTTTGTTCAGAGCTGGCCTTAGACAGCCTGAGACAGCACCCCATTCCTGTGGAACTCGAGGGCAAATGATAACAATAAGGATTTTATATCCAGCAGTTTCTTAGGTCTCATGTATATAAAGTGTCAGCAGGTCAGCAGAAAATCTCTGGGAAACATGAGTGGGTCCAGACCTTTTTACTGATTAGAAACTCAATCTATCAGGATAGAGTGACCTTCCCATGAGAGGCCACATGGACATAAACTAAAGGCAGCTGAACAATGGAAACTAGCAAGACCCCGGAACTCAAGCAAGGATCCCTGCCATCCCCCACCCAGTTGCCTCTTCATCCGCGTGGACATGAAGACAGAAGACCCGGGTTCTTGTCCAAGTTACACTATCATGGATTCTCACCCATAAAAAGGTACGACTCTATGCTGTCGTAAGTCCTTTCCAACTCAAATATGATGACACCAATATCTCAGCAGAATATCTATGTCTCCACTTCCCCTCTTCTAATAGGAGACTATTTCTGTGGACACAAAGCAGAAATCCAATTTAAAAAACCATGCAAGAAGCCAGGCGAATTTCTGCTTAAGAGACTTTGCTCTCACGCTCAGTGAATGAAAACTCAGAAAAAGTGGTCCTTCTCCCTCAGCAAATGGGAGGTAGCCTGATTGTGTGTGTGTGTGTGTGTGTGTGTGTGTGTGTGTGTGTGTGTGTAAATCAAATATAATCATGTCTGGGACGTGTACAGATTATTTTTAATTTCACTGTAATTTCATGGGGATGAGCCAACATTTAAAGTAATTTGAATGTAGTGTTCTGAGACAGACTCAGTCTCTTTTGGTGGAGGAGGTGAAAGGGGAGAGTAAAGGAGGAAAGAGGTAAATGAAGCAAAGAAGTAAGAATACTGCTAGGGAAAGGCAAGACGTTAATTTTGTTCCTCATTGCATCACATACAAATTAGGGACTGGCTTTCCCCCGATGTCTTATGGAGCACTGAGTTGCAGAAGAAGAGGCGACAGCCCATTTCTCACTGAGATTGTGACTGTACGTGGCATCTTATAGACACAAATCATTTACCCTGATCAAACACTCTAGCAGCAGGCTGTAATTCTCCTGTTTTGAGAGACAAGAAAACAGGAGTTCAAAGCGGGTAGATAACTTGACAAAAGTCAGAGGACCAGTAAACAAGAGAGGATGAATTCAAACTCAGATCTGAATGTAGAGTCTCATCTTCCCACTCCCAGGGCTGGAAAATCCTTAACACACAGGCTCCCCAGCTCCCCTGCAGTGTTCCTGGCGCCAAGCATTTCCCATGGTAATGGTCTCCAGTTCTCACAGACACAGCGCTCTGTGCAGCCAATGACCTTGATCAGACCTTGGTCATCTACCTGCCATGCCCACCAGGCTTCACCATACAGGCAGGAAAGCTGGCTTTCAAGTGCATACAAAGCCACCCTTGGTCTAACCTGGGCTCTTCTGCGGCTTCTCCAGCCTAAAGGCAGCCATGAAAGTGCTCACAGTTTGTACGTGAGCCACACTACCTCTCTCCATCTGTGTCCCCACCTATACTACTTAGCTATGAACATTTTGAGAATCTTGGAAAAAATTTTAAAAAACAGAAAAGAGGATTCTGGAACAAGTACTTAATACTTACAATTTTAAATGACAAGTTACAAAGTGAGTATTGACAAACCGAATCTTCCTTTCTAAATGTCAGTTTTAAGCATTTAAAAATATAATAGCAAAAAATTCTCACTTACAAAATTAACAAAAACACAAACAATAATCTGGAATAAATTCAAAAATAATGCCCATATTCTAAATGGAGAAACTTCAGGACTGTATTGAGGGTTAAAGTAAGAGGTATGAATGTAGAGACATAAACATATTGCATGGAGAAAAGCAGTTTTGTAAAGATGTAAGTTCTCCTAAGAATAATTCAAAACTTACTAAAAAATCCCATGAAAATTCCAATCTGATTTTTTTAACTTGAACAAAATATTTTGGAATTCTTCAGGAAAAATAAAGTCATAATACTTGACAAGAAAATTTGGGATGGAAGAAAAGAATCAAAAAAAAATCAGACTGCCAGTTATTAAATAAATTTTTACAATATGTAAGATATGGTGCTGGAGTAAGGAAAGGAGATTGACAGAAGGGAACCATGAGCTCAAAAAGAGACTCTAGTGTATGTAAGTATTTCGTACAGGTGGGATTTCAAATCAAAGAGAAAATTATGAATTCAATAATTGTCCTGGGACAGAGAATCACCTGGAAAGAATAAATTCCATTCCTGTCATAATGACCACAAGATAAATTGCAGATAGTGATGTAAATATTAAAAAGTACTAGTAACAGCAAATACAACTCTTTGCTCTTATTAACTCAACTTCTCCTCACTATAACATGTACTATTATAATCTCCATCTTAGAGATTAAAAAAACCTACAGAAGAGATTTATTCCATTATAAGAGAGTATTTCTAAGAATAATGTCAAAGATAAAACCCATAAGGAAGACATTTACTATCCTAAGAATAGTTTGAGCCACAACAAAAATCAGAAAACTTCCTGAACAAAATGAAAGGAAAGAAATGACAAGAAAAAGCTCTGTGATACATGTTGATGAATTCACGAAGTTAATTTTCATAACATACAAAAAGCTGTCACAAAGCAACAAGAAGCTCCCTCACTTAAATGTGGGCAAAGGACAAAAGGAATCATTCATTTTAAAAAGTCAAGTGGCTAATGAGTGAAAAATGCTCAAAACTTCACTGGTCATCAAATGCAAACAAAAACAATGAAAAAGCACTTTTGCTTATCATATTGGCAAATATTTTTAAGATATTCTAGCTAGTGTCCATCTGTGGGAGAACAAATCATGAGCGACTTTTTCAGAGGATGACATATCAATGGATTTGTAAGCTCTGAAAAACGTACATACACACTGACTCAACTCCACTTCTAGGAATCGTTTCCTTTAGGAAAAAAAAATCAGTCCAAAAAGATGTACCCATCAGGGCATTTACACAGCACTGTTTACAAAGGTGGGAAGAAAAACTGAAGTGAAATCATATCCAGCAGTAGAGAATTGGTTATATAAGTAATTGTGCATTTTTTCATTCCCCAATGGAGAAGGAATTTCTAGTCACTTGAAAGGAGTCTGTGATGAATGTAAATGTCACATCTAGGGACTAAATTTCCAGAAGCCTTAACTAATGGAATACACATACAAGATCACAGGATGGTCTGTACAAGAAGGATGCAACTCAAACATTCTTTCTGACAGTGGAAAATGGAGAAAACTTAACTGTCCACCATCAAGACAATGATGCGGTAAATCAAGGCGAGCTGCGGGCACTGAGGGAGCTGGCGTTTCGCTTTGGTCCAGGGCTTTGTCCACAGCACTCTCCCACCAAATGTGTCCGTGGACAAGAGACGACACCCGCACATCAGGAGACCCCTCCAATCTATCTGAAAGGACCGGGTGAGTCTGGAGCGGGAGGACGTCCATGATATACCCCTGAGTGAATAAAGCGAGCTGCAGAAAAAACATATAGTATGGTCTCATTTTTAAATAAAGCATATATACACACACCTATACATTGATTTCTCATATGTGTATATATATGTATCTCATAGGCCTAAAGGTCATGAAATATATATACCAAATTTTCAACAGCTTTTACTCTCAGGAAATAATGGGAAGGGAGTTAGGGGCCTTCCTGTACCACCACAGTTCTCTTTTCAGTATTTCAGTTAAGTATACTTGGAATTTAAAAGTTTATTTAAGTCCGAAGTAAAATGGACGATGCCTCCATAAGACAGAATGCTACACTGGTCTTTAAAAATCATGCCAGGGGAGATAGAATATTGTAGAAAAACATGTAATAAGCCGAATGGAAAATGGAGGTCTCCGAACAGTAAACAGGGACGGAGTGCTCACTGGTTTTTATGACAGAGATGATACACACTGACGAAAAGAACAGAAAATGAATGTTAAATTGTTAATTATTATCTCTGAGTAGCGGGACCAGGATAGAATCTTTTGCCCCTTTTTCCAGACATATTATATTAAATGCACATTAGTTTTCATCTGAAAATAGCATTTTGAGACGTGTAGTACCACGCAGTGGGGAATAATACATGAATACTTACAGAGACAAGTAACTAGGAGACACCGCAGCAGCGCCACACAATGTAAAACGGGCAATCCTGATTAACACCGCTCAGTTACATAAGGATCCACAAAGTGAGAGCACCTGCTGTAACAGGGCGTGGCCCCCTTCTATTTGTCAGTTGTGTCTTCAGGGCTGAGGCAGTTCTGAGCACGGCCAGTGTCAATTCCGGTGTCTGGATGGATGCTACTGGAGGTGAGGGCACCTGCAAGCAGAAAGGAAGAACAGAAACCATCCTCTGCCTTTTCTGTCTTGTTTCTTTGTTACTTTAAAAGAGAGGCATAAATAAGATAAACTGTGTATCTCCCCTACTGAAATTTCAGTAATGAAACCGTTTTTAAAGGCTTCAGAGCTTATATTCTGTCTATAACTGTCTTTTCAACAAAGCATCATATTTATTAAATGTTAATTGACTCAGTTAATTAACTCCCTGTTGAAACATTCAAGTAAAGAACATGAAAGGCCTTACGTAAAAGAACCACACCTGCAGTGACTAGCTCAGCCGTCTTGACGGCAATGCAGTCAGCCCCCACCATCCCGTGGCCCTGAGCTCCTGATGCTGGTAAGAGAGCACGCTGCCGCCTCAGATGGAGAGATACTGTGAAAGCATTTTTTGAACTCTACAGTACTGACAAAACATAACTGACAAATCCCAGGCTTCTTTGAAGCTGTCATTTTCGGTTTCTGGCCAACCCCAGTCAATGAGCAGAACCACCCCATTCCCGAGTCATGGGACTCACGTGGGAAGAAATTTTGTAGAAATTTCCAGGTACAGAATGTAACCAACTATATGTAGAACTCTGACAAAAGAAAAGATGAAATACTCTGATGTTGAAGACACTCAAAATATTCTCCTAAGCCTTAGTAGCTGGAAAGGCTGGGCTTCTCCTCAGCCACTTATTTATTTCACAGCCAGCGAGCATCTCCCACAAACCCTGTTTCCCTGTGTCTGCTGGGAGCCTCAGGCACACTCTTGCTGTCGATCTTATAAGTCACAGGGCAGACGCGTGTCTCTCATGCCTGCCACCCCCACACAGGCTCGCCTCCTAGCCTCACTGTCTGAACTTGGCCCCATTTTCTCACCTGTTTATTTGGTATCTGTTCTTCTGTAAGCTGCATGAAATGCTTTTTGGAACAAGTCAGAAGAATGAGTGGGTAGAGAAATGGACAGTTGGACAGGTGAGAGGCACAAAGCAACAGGTCTCAAAGATGGTAAGAGCAAAGTTGTTTCGCCAACCCCCCCAAAATTCCTGAAAGAACTAAAAATTCTGAATTTTGAAAGTAAAAGGCTATCATATATAGAAATAAAATAAATGATCCTCTTCATCAGTGTTTCAAGATCTGACTCCAGATATTTTAGCAGGCCATACTGAATCCTAGCACAGAAAAATCAGATGGACTAGTGGTGAGTAAGTTCCAGGAAAACGGCAGTAATTCCTCCACTTGTGTAAAGACATACACTCACCTGCCGAAGGTGAATGTAGAACGCATTCTGGAGAAATTTGGAAGCTTCCATTGTCCGCTTCTGAATGGCAAGGACACGGACAGCTTGGGAGCATGCTTCTAACTCAGTCACCGGCATTCTTACACTGCAGGGGGAAAAGGAGGCCCTCATTCGAGAGCAGAGGTGTTCCTGTCGTGTCTCCCAAGCCACGCCTCGGGGACTCAGTGCCCTGCAGCAGCCCGGCCCCAGGCGAGGACACGCAGCGTGGCCCACCCAAGCAGGAGGGGCACTGTGCTTGAGAAATCCCATCCCCGATGGGGGCAAGAGGGGCTGGTGGGGTTGAGTGAACCTATAAATGCCCACAGAAATATGCCTGCATTCATTCAAGTGATACAAGCAACAGTAGCAGGCTATTTAACAAAATTTCAATTTTCAGTGGAAATTTTGCCATTCCTTTCCACTTGTCCCCTGCACTCTGAGACAGGCTTAGGCTCTCTCACACCTGCAACTCTGAAGCCATAGTTGTGAAGTCATTTTAATTTGCTGCAAGTGTCCTCGCTCCCCGTGTCACTGTGTCTGTCCTCTCTTAACACAGTCCACAGTCGGATATCTTCCTGGATCTCTACCTGAGTTCCTTTCTCCTCCTCCTCAGATCCTGAGATAAAGGACAAGTGAAGACCCATGACCAGAAAAGGCACTGTGGACTTGACCGAAGTCCATAGTGACCCCCTAGGTGAGTGCTGCCCACCCCTTACCTTCGATTCTCAAGGTTCTGCCCAGGGTGACATCCAGCCCAGAGAGGTGGCCCAATTAAGAGCTATGTGGCTTGGGCACGGGGACAGGTGCAGGAGCTGGTTCCGGGGCCAGGCCCCTCCCCACGTCTGCTCCCCTCTCCCCCGAAGCCCCGCTGCCAAGCACTCAGTCTCCGTGATCTGATGTCCTTCTCTTCTACTCTACTCCAAACCCTTTTCCTTTTCCTTTTTTCCCTAATTATCCCCAGCTGGAGTGATTTTTCAATCGCAGTATCTAAAAAATTTCCTGCAGCCGAAAATGAGGTCTCCAGATATCAATGCCCATATGCTGGCTCCTGAAGAGAGCCGCTGGCTAGGGGGACCCTCACCAACACTCACGGGGCATCAGACATGTTCCAGGGTCGGCCACCCCCAACAAGAGTTTGCTGTGATCCCTATGCCCGCACAGCATCCCTGCTCACAAAAATATAGTTGGCCCACTTATCGGTTATTAAGAAGCAAAAATACAAAATTGCTCATGTTTCTTACTAAAATTATCTATAAAGCAGAAAAGGGAATTGTAATTGTAATAGAAAAGAACAATTTTGACCCCATGTTAGGTCTGTCCCTTTGGCTTTAACCCTGTGCCCTCTTTTCTAGTCTCAGACTTGCTATCTCGGCACCATTTGTAAAAGAAAGTTGCCTTTAGACTGAAATATCCAGGACAGCCTCTTCTCCTGGCCGTGATCTTGAAGGATGCTAACTAATCTGCACTTATGTAGAGATGGCAAGTTGCAAAATAGAGAATAACTTTGTTTTATTTTTGGAGGTTTTACAGGGGCAACATGATTTGATCCACATGGACAGCTGCAAGAACAGCGGATTCAAAGGACAAGCAATTCATACAACAAGAAGTTTCCAACAACCAACTGCAGTCCCGCTCCTTTTTAGTATAAAAGGAGACTCAATTCTGACTTGGGGAAGATGGTTCTCCAGGACATCAGTCTGCCATTTTCTGGGTCTGCCAGCTTTGCAAATAAAGTCACTATTCCTTGCTCCAACACCTCATCTCCCAGTTTATTGGCCTGTCATTTGGTGAGCAGAATGAGTTTGGACTCGGTAACAAAATGACTGCATTGGAGGTAGTATGTCTCCACTGTTTCCTCGTTTCCAATATGTAACATGCACATTATTTATGATCTAGTGCAAATAATTCATCAAAGACAACCACAAAAAGAAACTATACTCACCTAGCTATCAACACTGAAGTCAAAACCTGTCAATTTTATATGCTGTTTAAGAACACAACCGAAAAACCTAACATAGGGAGTCGATTCCACAGAAATAAAATTATTTCTACTCCTTCAAAACTTTTTCTTTTCTTTTCTATTTTATTTTGTTTTGCTTATTGAAAAGAAAATAAAAGTCAAATCATTTTATTTCACGCCTTTTTGTTATAGTTGCATACTTTAAATACTACAAAAAGACTTAAATTGCAATAAAAAATTGTTCATATATTAGTATACAGATATATACACAATCAATGGCGATTAGGAAAGGAATGGACATTTACTAAAATTCCACTGCAATCCAGTCTTTTACAAGCATAACATGGAATATAAGCTCTATTATCCAGGGAGCCTCACCCACATTCTCACTACTGAGTCCCTTAGTAATCAACCACTAAGTCACCAGCATAGAACCATGTGATCAGTATTTTAGGAATAAATGAGGGAATTAGCTCATTCAATTCTAAAACAAAAACCCTAAAATAAATACTGAACTTATTTACAGATAAAGAAAATTTGTCCCCAAAAAAGTAAAGTTTCTTCCTCAAGGTCACAAAGCTAATAACTGGTAAAGGTAAGATTTGAACTAATCTGCCTGATTCTAAAAACTAAGTTGGAAATCCCATTCGACTGGGGAGTGTCCAGCTGCACAGCCTATCACCCTATCTTTGTTCAGAGCTGGCCTTAGACAGCCTGAGACAGCACCCCATTCCTGTGGAACTCGAGGGCAAATGATAACAATAAGGATTTTATATCCAGCAGTTTCTTAGGTCTCATGTATATAAAGTGTCAGCAGGTCAGCAGAAAATCTCTGGGAAACATGAGTGGGTCCAGACCTTTTTACTGATTAGAAACTCAATCTATCAGGATAGAGTGACCTTCCCATGAGAGGCCACATGGACATAAACTAAAGGCAGCTGAACAATGGAAACTAGCAAGACCCCGGAACTCAAGCAAGGATCCCTGCCATCCCCCACCCAGTTGCCTCTTCATCCGCGTGGACATGAAGACAGAAGACCCGGGTTCTTGTCCAAGTTACACTATCATGGATTCTCACCCATAAAAAGGTACGACTCTATGCTGTCGTAAGTCCTTTCCAACTCAAATATGATGACACCAATATCTCAGCAGAATATCTATGTCTCCACTTCCCCTCTTCTAATAGGAGACTATTTCTGTGGACACAAAGCAGAAATCCAATTTAAAAAACCATGCAAGAAGCCAGGCGAATTTCTGCTTAAGAGACTTTGCTCTCACGCTCAGTGAATGAAAACTCAGAAAAAGTGGTCCTTCTCCCTCAGCAAATGGGAGGTAGCCTGATTGTGTGTGTGTGTGTGTGTGTGTGTGTGTGTGTGTGTGTGTGTGTGTGTGTAAATCAAATATAATCATGTCTGGGACGTGTACAGATTATTTTTAATTTCACTGTAATTTCATGGGGATGAGCCAACATTTAAAGTAATTTGAATGTAGTGTTCTGAGACAGACTCAGTCTCTTTTGGTGGAGGAGGTGAAAGGGGAGAGTAAAGGAGGAAAGAGGTAAATGAAGCAAAGAAGTAAGAATACTGCTAGGGAAAGGCAAGACGTTAATTTTGTTCCTCATTGCATCACATACAAATTAGGGACTGGCTTTCCCCCGATGTCTTATCGAGCACTGAGTTGCAGAAGAAGAGGCGACAGCCCATTTCTCACTGAGATTGTGACTGTACGTGGCATCTTATAGACACAAATCATTTACCCTGATCAAACACTCTAGCAGCAGGCTGTAATTCTCCTGTTTTGAGAGACAAGAAAACAGGAGTTCAAAGCGGGTAGATAACTTGACAAAAGTCAGAGGACCAGTAAACAAGAGAGGATGAATTCAAACTCAGATCTGAATGTAGAGTCTCATCTTCCCACTCCCAGGGCTGGAAAATCCTTAACACACAGGCTCCCCAGCTCCCCTGCAGTGTTCCTGGCGCCAAGCATTTCCCATGGTAATGGTCTCCAGTTCTCACAGACACAGCGCTCTGTGCAGCCAATGACCTTGATCAGACCTTGATCAGACCTTGGTCATCTACCTGCCATGCCCACCAGGCTTCACCATACAGGCAGGAAAGCTGGCTTTCAAGTGCATACAAAGCCACCCTTGGTCTAACCTGGGCTCTTCTGCGG
The DNA here is from genome assembly GCF_048773025.1 of Camelus bactrianus. Classification (NCBI taxonomy): domain Eukaryota; kingdom Metazoa; phylum Chordata; class Mammalia; order Artiodactyla; family Camelidae; genus Camelus; species Camelus bactrianus. The sequence goes on along the minus strand of NC_133549.1, from coordinate 2,545,900 downwards.
CTTCTCCAGCCTAAAGGCAGCCATGAAAGTGCTCACAGTTTGTACGTGAGCCACACTACCTCTCTCCATCTGTGTCCCCACCTATACTACTTAGCTATGAACATTTTGAGAATCTTGGAAAAAATTTTAAAAAACAGAAAAGAGGATTCTGGAACAAGTACTTAATACTTACAATTTTAAATGACAAGTTACAAAGTGAGTATTGACAAACCGAATCTTCCTTTCTAAATGTCAGTTTTAAGCATTTAAAAATATAATAGCAAAAAATTCTCACTTACAAAATTAACAAAAACACAAACAATAATCTGGAATAAATTCAAAAATAATGCCCATATTCTAAATGGAGAAACTTCAGGACTGTATTGAGGGTTAAAGTAAGAGGTATGAATGTAGAGACATAAACATATTGCATGGAGAAAAGCAGTTTTGTAAAGATGTAAGTTCTCCTAAGAATAATTCAAAACTTACTAAAAAATCCCATGAAAATTCCAATCTGATTTTTTTAACTTGAACAAAATATTTTGGAATTCTTCAGGAAAAATAAAGTCATAATACTTGACAAGAAAATTTGGGATGGAAGAAAAGAATCAAAAAAAAATCAGACTGCCAGTTATTAAATAAATTTTTACAATATGTAAGATATGGTGCTGGAGTAAGGAAAGGAGATTGACAGAAGGGAACCATGAGCTCAAAAAGAGACTCTAGTGTATGTAAGTATTTCGTACAGGTGGGATTTCAAATCAAAGAGAAAATTATGAATTCAATAATTGTCCTGGGACAGAGAATCACCTGGAAAGAATAAATTCCATTCCTGTCATAATGACCACAAGATAAATTGCAGATAGTGATGTAAATATTAAAAAGTACTAGTAACAGCAAATACAACTCTTTGCTCTTATTAACTCAACTTCTCCTCACTATAACATGTACTATTATAATCTCCATCTTAGAGATTAAAAAAACCTACAGAAGAGATTTATTCCATTATAAGAGAGTATTTCTAAGAATAATGTCAAAGATAAAACCCATAAGGAAGACATTTACTATCCTAAGAATAGTTTGAGCCACAACAAAAATCAGAAAACTTCCTGAACAAAATGAAAGGAAAGAAATGACAAGAAAAAGCTCTGTGATACATGTTGATGAATTCACGAAGTTAATTTTCATAACATACAAAAAGCTGTCACAAAGCAACAAGAAGCTCCCTCACTTAAATGTGGGCAAAGGACAAAAGGAATCATTCATTTTAAAAAGTCAAGTGGCTAATGAGTGAAAAATGCTCAAAACTTCACTGGTCATCAAATGCAAACAAAAACAATGAAAAAGCACTTTTGCTTATCATATTGGCAAATATTTTTAAGATATTCTAGCTAGTGTCCATCTGTGGGAGAACAAATCATGAGCGACTTTTTCAGAGGATGACATATCAATGGATTTGTAAGCTCTGAAAAACGTACATACACACTGACTCAACTCCACTTCTAGGAATCGTTTCCTTTAGGAAAAAAAAATCAGTCCAAAAAGATGTACCCATCAGGGCATTTACACAGCACTGTTTACAAAGGTGGGAAGAAAAACTGAAGTGAAATCATATCCAGCAGTAGAGAATTGGTTATATAAGTAATTGTGCATTTTTTCATTCCCCAATGGAGAAGGAATTTCTAGTCACTTGAAAGGAGTCTGTGATGAATGTAAATGTCACATCTAGGGACTAAATTTCCAGAAGCCTTAACTAATGGAATACACATACAAGATCACAGGATGGTCTGTACAAGAAGGATGCAACTCAAACATTCTTTCTGACAGTGGAAAATGGAGAAAACTTAACTGTCCACCATCAAGACAATGATGCGGTAAATCAAGGCGAGCTGCGGGCACTGAGGGAGCTGGCGTTTCGCTTTGGTCCAGGGCTTTGTCCACAGCACTCTCCCACCAAATGTGTCCGTGGACAAGAGACGACACCCGCACATCAGGAGACCCCTCCAATCTATCTGAAAGGACCGGGTGAGTCTGGAGCGGGAGGACGTCCATGATATACCCCTGAGTGAATAAAGCGAGCTGCAGAAAAAACATATAGTATGGTCTCATTTTTAAATAAAGCATATATACACACACCTATACATTGATTTCTCATATGTGTATATATATGTATCTCATAGGCCTAAAGGTCATGAAATATATATACCAAATTTTCAACAGCTTTTACTCTCAGGAAATAATGGGAAGGGAGTTAGGGGCCTTCCTGTACCACCACAGTTCTCTTTTCAGTATTTCAGTTAAGTATACTTGGAATTTAAAAGTTTATTTAAGTCCGAAGTAAAATGGACGATGCCTCCATAAGACAGAATGCTACACTGGTCTTTAAAAATCATGCCAGGGGAGATAGAATATTGTAGAAAAACATGTAATAAGCCGAATGGAAAATGGAGGTCTCCGAACAGTAAACAGGGACGGAGTGCTCACTGGTTTTTATGACAGAGATGATACACACTGACGAAAAGAACAGAAAATGAATGTTAAATTGTTAATTATTATCTCTGAGTAGCGGGACCAGGATAGAATCTTTTGCCCCTTTTTCCAGACATATTATATTAAATGCACATTAGTTTTCATCTGAAAATAGCATTTTGAGACGTGTAGTACCACGCAGTGGGGAATAATACATGAATACTTACAGAGACAAGTAACTAGGAGACACCGCAGCAGCGCCACACAATGTAAAACGGGCAATCCTGATTAACACCGCTCAGTTACATAAGGATCCACAAAGTGAGAGCACCTGCTGTAACAGGGCGTGGCCCCCTTCTATTTGTCAGTTGTGTCTTCAGGGCTGAGGCAGTTCTGAGCACGGCCAGTGTCAATTCCGGTGTCTGGATGGATGCTACTGGAGGTGAGGGCACCTGCAAGCAGAAAGGAAGAACAGAAACCATCCTCTGCCTTTTCTGTCTTGTTTCTTTGTTACTTTAAAAGAGAGGCATAAATAAGATAAACTGTGTATCTCCCCTACTGAAATTTCAGTAATGAAACCGTTTTTAAAGGCTTCAGAGCTTATATTCTGTCTATAACTGTCTTTTCAACAAAGCATCATATTTATTAAATGTTAATTGACTCAGTTAATTAACTCCCTGTTGAAACATTCAAGTAAAGAACATGAAAGGCCTTACGTAAAAGAACCACACCTGCAGTGACTAGCTCAGCCGTCTTGACGGCAATGCAGTCAGCCCCCACCATCCCGTGGCCCTGAGCTCCTGATGCTGGTAAGAGAGCACGCTGCCGCCTCAGATGGAGAGATACTGTGAAAGCATTTTTTGAACTCTACAGTACTGACAAAACATAACTGACAAATCCCAGGCTTCTTTGAAGCTGTCATTTTCGGTTTCTGGCCAACCCCAGTCAATGAGCAGAACCACCCCATTCCCGAGTCATGGGACTCACGTGGGAAGAAATTTTGTAGAAATTTCCAGGTACAGAATGTAACCAACTATATGTAGAACTCTGACAAAAGAAAAGATGAAATACTCTGATGTTGAAGACACTCAAAATATTCTCCTAAGCCTTAGTAGCTGGAAAGGCTGGGCTTCTCCTCAGCCACTTATTTATTTCACAGCCAGCGAGCATCTCCCACAAACCCTGTTTCCCTGTGTCTGCTGGGAGCCTCAGGCACACTCTTGCTGTCGATCTTATAAGTCACAGGGCAGACGCGTGTCTCTCATGCCTGCCACCCCCACACAGGCTCGCCTCCTAGCCTCACTGTCTGAACTTGGCCCCATTTTCTCACCTGTTTATTTGGTATCTGTTCTTCTGTAAGCTGCATGAAATGCTTTTTGGAACAAGTCAGAAGAATGAGTGGGTAGAGAAATGGACAGTTGGACAGGTGAGAGGCACAAAGCAACAGGTCTCAAAGATGGTAAGAGCAAAGTTGTTTCGCCAACCCCCCCAAAATTCCTGAAAGAACTAAAAATTCTGAATTTTGAAAGTAAAAGGCTATCATATATAGAAATAAAATAAATGATCCTCTTCATCAGTGTTTCAAGATCTGACTCCAGATATTTTAGCAGGCCATACTGAATCCTAGCACAGAAAAATCAGATGGACTAGTGGTGAGTAAGTTCCAGGAAAACGGCAGTAATTCCTCCACTTGTGTAAAGACATACACTCACCTGCCGAAGGTGAAAGTAGAACGCATTCTGGAGAAATTTGGAAGCTTCCATTGTCCGCTTCTGAATGGCAAGGACACGGACAGCTTGGGAGCATGCTTCTAACTCAGTCACCGGCATTCTTACACTGCAGGGGGAAAAGGAGGCCCTCATTCGAGAGCAGAGGTGTTCCTGTCGTGTCTCCCAAGCCACGCCTCGGGGACTCAGTGCCCTGCAGCAGCCCGGCCCCAGGCGAGGACACGCAGCGTGGCCCACCCAAGCAGGAGGGGCACTGTGCTTGAGAAATCCCATCCCCGATGGGGGCAAGAGGGGCTGGTGGGGTTGAGTGAACCTATAAATGCCCACAGAAATATGCCTGCATTCATTCAAGTGATACAAGCAACAGTAGCAGGCTATTTAACAAAATTTCAATTTTCAGTGGAAATTTTGCCATTCCTTTCCACTTGTCCCCTGCACTCTGAGACAGGCTTAGGCTCTCTCACACCTGCAACTCTGAAGCCATAGTTGTGAAGTCATTTTAATTTGCTGCAAGTGTCCTCGCTCCCCGTGTCACTGTGTCTGTCCTCTCTTAACACAGTCCACAGTCGGATATCTTCCTGGATCTCTACCTGAGTTCCTTTCTCCTCCTCCTCAGATCCTGAGATAAAGGACAAGTGAAGACCCATGACCAGAAAAGGCACTGTGGACTTGACCGAAGTCCATAGTGACCCCCTAGGTGAGTGCTGCCCACCCCTTACCTTCGATTCTCAAGGTTCTGCCCAGGGTGACATCCAGCCCAGAGAGGTGGCCCAATTAAGAGCTATGTGGCTTGGGCACGGGGACAGGTGCAGGAGCTGGTTCCGGGGCCAGGCCCCTCCCCACGTCTGCTCCCCTCTCCCCCGAAGCCCCGCTGCCAAGCACTCAGTCTCCGTGATCTGATGTCCTTCTCTTCTACTCTACTCCAAACCCTTTTCCTTTTCCTTTTTTCCCTAATTATCCCCAGCTGGAGTGATTTTTCAATCGCAGTATCTAAAAAATTTCCTGCAGCCGAAAATGAGGTCTCCAGATATCAATGCCCATATGCTGGCTCCTGAAGAGAGCCGCTGGCTAGGGGGACCCTCACCAACACTCACGGGGCATCAGACATGTTCCAGGGTCGGCCACCCCCAACAAGAGTTTGCTGTGATCCCTATGCCCGCACAGCATCCCTGCTCACAAAAATATAGTTGGCCCACTTATCGGTTATTAAGAAGCAAAAATACAAAATTGCTCATGTTTCTTACTAAAATTATCTATAAAGCAGAAAAGGGAATTGTAATTGTAATAGAAAAGAACAATTTTGACCCCATGTTAGGTCTGTCCCTTTGGCTTTAACCCTGTGCCCTCTTTTCTAGTCTCAGACTTGCTATCTCGGCACCATTTGTAAAAGAAAGTTGCCTTTAGACTGAAATATCCAGGACAGCCTCTTCTCCTGGCCGTGATCTTGAAGGATGCTAACTAATCTGCACTTATGTAGAGATGGCAAGTTGCAAAATAGAGAATAACTTTGTTTTATTTTTGGAGGTTTTACAGGGGCAACATGATTTGATCCACATGGACAGCTGCAAGAACAGCGGATTCAAAGGACAAGCAATTCATACAACAAGAAGTTTCCAACAACCAACTGCAGTCCCGCTCCTTTTTAGTATAAAAGGAGACTCAATTCTGACTTGGGGAAGATGGTTCTCCAGGACATCAGTCTGCCATTTTCTGGGTCTGCCAGCTTTGCAAATAAAGTCACTATTCCTTGCTCCAACACCTCATCTCCCAGTTTATTGGCCTGTCATTTGGTGAGCAGAATGAGTTTGGACTCGGTAACAAAATGACTGCATTGGAGGTAGTATGTCTCCACTGTTTCCTCGTTTCCAATATGTAACATGCACATTATTTATGATCTAGTGCAAATAATTCATCAAAGACAACCACAAAAAGAAACTATACTCACCTAGCTATCAACACTGAAGTCAAAACCTGTCAATTTTATATGCTGTTTAAGAACACAACCGAAAAACCTAACATAGGGAGTCGATTCCACAGAAATAAAATTATTTCTACTCCTTCAAAACTTTTTCTTTTCTTTTCTATTTTATTTTGTTTTGCTTATTGAAAAGAAAATAAAAGTCAAATCATTTTATTTCACGCCTTTTTGTTATAGTTGCATACTTTAAATACTACAAAAAGACTTAAATTGCAATAAAAAATTGTTCATATATTAGTATACAGATATATACACAATCAATGGCGATTAGGAAAGGAATGGACATTTACTAAAATTCCACTGCAATCCAGTCTTTTACAAGCATAACATGGAATATAAGCTCTATTATCCAGGGAGCCTCACCCACATTCTCACTACTGAGTCCCTTAGTAATCAACCACTAAGTCACCAGCATAGAACCATGTGATCAGTATTTTAGGAATAAATGAGGGAATTAGCTCATTCAATTCTAAAACAAAAACCCTAAAATAAATACTGAACTTATTTACAGATAAAGAAAATTTGTCCCCAAAAAAGTAAAGTTTCTTCCTCAAGGTCACAAAGCTAATAACTGGTAAAGGTAAGATTTGAACTAATCTGCCTGATTCTAAAAACTAAGTTGGAAATCCCATTCGACTGGGGAGTGTCCAGCTGCACAGCCTATCACCCTATCTTTGTTCAGAGCTGGCCTTAGACAGCCTGAGACAGCACCCCATTCCTGTGGAACTCGAGGGCAAATGATAACAATAAGGATTTTATATCCAGCAGTTTCTTAGGTCTCATGTATATAAAGTGTCAGCAGGTCAGCAGAAAATCTCTGGGAAACATGAGTGGGTCCAGACCTTTTTACTGATTAGAAACTCAATCTATCAGGATAGAGTGACCTTCCCATGAGAGGCCACATGGACATAAACTAAAGGCAGCTGAACAATGGAAACTAGCAAGACCCCGGAACTCAAGCAAGGATCCCTGCCATCCCCCACCCAGTTGCCTCTTCATCCGCGTGGACATGAAGACAGAAGACCCGGGTTCTTGTCCAAGTTACACTATCATGGATTCTCACCCATAAAAAGGTACGACTCTATGCTGTCGTAAGTCCTTTCCAACTCAAATATGATGACACCAATATCTCAGCAGAATATCTATGTCTCCACTTCCCCTCTTCTAATAGGAGACTATTTCTGTGGACACAAAGCAGAAATCCAATTTAAAAAACCATGCAAGAAGCCAGGCGAATTTCTGCTTAAGAGACTTTGCTCTCACGCTCAGTGAATGAAAACTCAGAAAAAGTGGTCCTTCTCCCTCAGCAAATGGGAGGTAGCCTGATTGTGTGTGTGTGTGTGTGTGTGTGTGTGTGTGTGTGTGTGTAAATCAAATATAATCATGTCTGGGACGTGTACAGATTATTTTTAATTTCACTGTAATTTCATGGGGATGAGCCAACATTTAAAGTAATTTGAATGTAGTGTTCTGAGACAGACTCAGTCTCTTTTGGTGGAGGAGGTGAAAGGGGAGAGTAAAGGAGGAAAGAGGTAAATGAAGCAAAGAAGTAAGAATACTGCTAGGGAAAGGCAAGACGTTAATTTTGTTCCCCATTGCATCACATACAAATTAGGGACTGGCTTTCCCCCGATGTCTTATCGAGCACTGAGTTGCAGAAGAAGAGGCGACAGCCCATTTCTCACTGAGATTGTGACTGTACGTGGCATCTTATAGACACAAATCATTTACCCTGATCAAACACTCTAGCAGCAGGCTGTAATTCTCCTGTTTTGAGAGACAAGAAAACAGGAGTTCAAAGCGGGTAGATAACTTGACAAAAGTCAGAGGACCAGTAAACAAGAGAGGATGAATTCAAACTCAGATCTGAATGTAGAGTCTCATCTTCCCACTCCCAGGGCTGGAAAATCCTTAACACACAGGCTCCCCAGCTCCCCTGCAGTGTTCCTGGCGCCAAGCATTTCCCATGGTAATGGTCTCCAGTTCTCACAGACACAGCGCTCTGTGCAGCCAATGACCTTGATCAGACCTTGATCAGACCTTGGTCATCTACCTGCCATGCCCACCAGGCTTCACCATACAGGCAGGAAAGCTGGCTTTCAAGTGCATACAAAGCCACCCTTGGTCTAACCTGGGCTCTTCTGCGGCTTCTCCAGCCTAAAGGCAGCCATGAAAGTGCTCACAGTTTGTACGTGAGCCACACTACCTCTCTCCATCTGTGTCCCCACCTATACTACTTAGCTATGAACATTTTGAGAATCTTGGAAAAAATTTTAAAAAACAGAAAAGAGGATTCTGGAACAAGTACTTAATACTTACAATTTTAAATGACAAGTTACAAAGTGAGTATTGACAAACCGAATCTTCCTTTCTAAATGTCAGTTTTAAGCATTTAAAAATATAATAGCAAAAAATTCTCACTTACAAAATTAACAAAAACACAAACAATAATCTGGAATAAATTCAAAAATAATGCCCATATTCTAAATGGAGAAACTTCAGGACTGTATTGAGGGTTAAAGTAAGAGGTATGAATGTAGAGACATAAACATATTGCATGGAGAAAAGCAGTTTTGTAAAGATGTAAGTTCTCCTAAGAATAATTCAAAACTTACTAAAAAATCCCATGAAAATTCCAATCTGATTTTTTTAACTTGAACAAAATATTTTGGAATTCTTCAGGAAAAATAAAGTCATAATACTTGACAAGAAAATTTGGGATGGAAGAAAAGAATCAAAAAAAAATCAGACTGCCAGTTATTAAATAAATTTTTACAATATGTAAGATATGGTGCTGGAGTAAGGAAAGGAGATTGACAGAAGGGAACCATGAGCTCAAAAAGAGACTCTAGTGTATGTAAGTATTTCGTACAGGTGGGATTTCAAATCAAAGAGAAAATTATGAATTCAATAATTGTCCTGGGACAGAGAATCACCTGGAAAGAATAAATTCCATTCCTGTCATAATGACCACAAGATAAATTGCAGATAGTGATGTAAATATTAAAAAGTACTAGTAACAGCAAATACAACTCTTTGCTCTTATTAACTCAACTTCTCCTCACTATAACATGTACTATTATAATCTCCATCTTAGAGATTAAAAAAACCTACAGAAGAGATTTATTCCATTATAAGAGAGTATTTCTAAGAATAATGTCAAAGATAAAACCCATAAGGAAGACATTTACTATCCTAAGAATAGTTTGAGCCACAACAAAAATCAGAAAACTTCCTGAACAAAATGAAAGGAAAGAAATGACAAGAAAAAGCTCTGTGATACATGTTGATGAATTCACGAAGTTAATTTTCATAACATACAAAAAGCTGTCACAAAGCAACAAGAAGCTCCCTCACTTAAATGTGGGCAAAGGACAAAAGGAATCATTCATTTTAAAAAGTCAAGTGGCTAATGAGTGAAAAATGCTCAAAACTTCACTGGTCATCAAATGCAAACAAAAACAATGAAAAAGCACTTTTGCTTATCATATTGGCAAATATTTTTAAGATATTCTAGCTAGTGTCCATCTGTGGGAGAACAAATCATGAGCGACTTTTTCAGAGGATGACATATCAATGGATTTGTAAGCTCTGAAAAACGTACATACACACTGACTCAACTCCACTTCTAGGAATCGTTTCCTTTAGGAAAAAAAAATCAGTCCAAAAAGATGTACCCATCAGGGCATTTACACAGCACTGTTTACAAAGGTGGGAAGAAAAACTGAAGTGAAATCATATCCAGCAGTAGAGAATTGGTTATATAAGTAATTGTGCATTTTTTCATTCCCCAATGGAGAAGGAATTTCTAGTCACTTGAAAGGAGTCTGTGATGAATGTAAATGTCACATCTAGGGACTAAATTTCCAGAAGCCTTAACTAATGGAATACACATACAAGATCACAGGATGGTCTGTACAAGAAGGATGCAACTCAAACATTCTTTCTGACAGTGGAAAATGGAGAAAACTTAACTGTCCACCATCAAGACAATGATGCGGTAAATCAAGGCGAGCTGCGGGCACTGAGGGAGCTGGCGTTTCGCTTTGGTCCAGGGCTTTGTCCACAGCACTCTCCCACCAAATGTGTCCGTGGACAAGAGACGACACCCGCACATCAGGAGACCCCTCCAATCTATCTGAAAGGACCGGGTGAGTCTGGAGCGGGAGGACGTCCATGATATACCCCTGAGTGAATAAAGCGAGCTGCAGAAAAAACATATAGTATGGTCTCATTTTTAAATAAAGCATATATACACACACCTATACATTGATTTCTCATATGTGTATATATATGTATCTCATAGGCCTAAAGGTCATGAAATATATATACCAAATTTTCAACAGCTTTTACTCTCAGGAAATAATGGGAAGGGAGTTAGGGGCCTTCCTGTACCACCACAGTTCTCTTTTCAGTATTTCAGTTAAGTATACTTGGAATTTAAAAGTTTATTTAAGTCCGAAGTAAAATGGACGATGCCTCCATAAGACAGAATGCTACACTGGTTTTTAAAAATCATGCCAGGGGAGATAGAATATTGTAGAAAAACATGTAATAAGCCGAATGGAAAATGGAGGTCTCCGAACAGTAAACAGGGACGGAGTGCTCACTGGTTTTTATGACAGAGATGATACACACTGACGAAAAGAACAGAAAATGAATGTTAAATTGTTAATTATTATCTCTGAGTAGCGGGACCAGGATAGAATCTTTTGCCCCTTTTTCCAGACATATTATATTAAATGCACATTAGTTTTCATCTGAAAATAGCATTTTGAGACGTGTAGTACCACGCAGTGGGGAATAATACATGAATACTTACAGAGACAAGTAACTAGGAGACACCGCAGCAGCGCCACACAATGTAAAACGGGCAATCCTGATTAACACCGCTCAGTTACATAAGGATCCACAAAGTGAGAGCACCTGCTGTAACAGGGCGTGGCCCCCTTCTATTTGTCAGTTGTGTCTTCAGGGCTGAGGCAGTTCTGAGCACGGCCAGTGTCAATTCCGGTGTCTGGATGGATGCTACTGGAGGTGAGGGCACCTGCAAGCAGAAAGGAAGAACAGAAACCATCCTCTGCCTTTTCTGTCTTGTTTCTTTGTTACTTTAAAAGAGAGGCATAAATAAGATAAACTGTGTATCTCCCCTACTGAAATTTCAGTAATGAAACCGTTTTTAAAGGCTTCAGAGCTTATATTCTGTCTATAACTGTCTTTTCAACAAAGCATCATATTTATTAAATGTTAATTGACTCAGTTAATTAACTCCCTGTTGAAACATTCAAGTAAAGAACATGAAAGGCCTTACGTAAAAGAACCACACCTGCAGTGACTAGCTCAGCCGTCTTGACGGCAATGCAGTCAGCCCCCACCATCCCGTGGCCCTGAGCTCCTGATGCTGGTAAGAGAGCACGCTGCCGCCTCAGATGGAGAGATACTGTGAAAGCATTTTTTGAACTCTACAGTACTGACAAAACATAACTGACAAATCCCAGGCTTCTTTGAAGCTGTCATTTTCGGTTTCTGGCCAACCCCAGTCAATGAGCAGAACCACCCCATTCCCGAGTCATGGGACTCACGTGGGAAGAAATTTTGTAGAAATTTCCAGGTACAGAATGTAACCAACTATATGTAGAACTCTGACAAAAGAAAAGATGAAATACTCTGATGTTGAAGACACTCAAAATATTCTCCTAAGCCTTAGTAGCTGGAAAGGCTGGGCTTCTCCTCAGCCACTTATTTATTTCACAGCCAGCGAGCATCTCCCACAAACCCTGTTTCCCTGTGTCTGCTGGGAGCCTCAGGCACACTCTTGCTGTCGATCTTATAAGTCACAGGGCAGACGCGTGTCTCTCATGCCTGCCACCCCCACACAGGCTCGCCTCCTAGCCTCACTGTCTGAACTTGGCCCCATTTTCTCACCTGTTTATTTGGTATCTGTTCTTCTGTAAGCTGCATGAAATGCTTTTTGGAACAAGTCAGAAGAATGAGTGGGTAGAGAAATGGACAGTTGGACAGGTGAGAGGCACAAAGCAACAGGTCTCAAAGATGGTAAGAGCAAAGTTGTTTCGCCAACCCCCCCAAAATTCCTGAAAGAACTAAAAATTCTGAATTTTGAAAGTAAAAGGCTATCATATATAGAAATAAAATAAATGATCCTCTTCATCAGTGTTTCAAGATCTGACTCCAGATATTTTAGCAGGCCATACTGAATCCTAGCACAGAAAAATCAGATGGACTAGTGGTGAGTAAGTTCCAGGAAAACGGCAGTAATTCCTCCACTTGTGTAAAGACATACACTCACCTGCCGAAGGTGAATGTAGAACGCATTCTGGAGAAATTTGGAAGCTTCCATTGTCCGCTTCTGAATGGCAAGGACACGGACAGCTTGGGAGCATGCTTCTAACTCAGTCACCGGCATTCTTACACTGCAGGGGGAAAAGGAGGCCCTCATTCGAGAGCAGAGGTGTTCCTGTCGTGTCTCCCAAGCCACGCCTCGGGGACTCAGTGCCCTGCAGCAGCCCGGCCCCAGGCGAGGACACGCAGCGTGGCCCACCCAAGCAGGAGGGGCACTGTGCTTGAGAAATCCCATCCCCGATGGGGGCAAGAGGGGCTGGTGGGGTTGAGTGAACCTATAAATGCCCACAGAAATATGCCTGCATTCATTCAAGTGATACAAGCAACAGTAGCAGGCTATTTAACAAAATTTCAATTTTCAGTGGAAATTTTGCCATTCCTTTCCACTTGTCCCCTGCACTCTGAGACAGGCTTAGGCTCTCTCACACCTGCAACTCTGAAGCCATAGTTGTGAAGTCATTTTAATTTGCTGCAAGTGTCCTCGCTCCCCGTGTCACTGTGTCTGTCCTCTCTTAACACAGTCCACAGTCGGATATCTTCCTGGATCTCTACCTGAGTTCCTTTCTCCTCCTCCTCAGATCCTGAGATAAAGGACAAGTGAAGACCCATGACCAGAAAAGGCACTGTGGACTTGACCGAAGTCCATAGTGACCCCCTAGGTGAGTGCTGCCCACCCCTTACCTTCGATTCTCAAGGTTCTGCCCAGGGTGACATCCAGCCCAGAGAGGTGGCCCAATTAAAAGCTATGTGGCTTGGGCACGGGGACAGGTGCAGGAGCTGGTTCCGGGGCCAGGCCCCTCCCCACGTCTGCTCCCCTCTCCCCCGAAGCCCCGCTGCCAAGCACTCAGTCTCCGTGATCTGATGTCCTTCTCTTCTACTCTACTCCAAACCCTTTTCCTTTTCCTTTTTTCCCTAATTATCCCCAGCTGGAGTGATTTTTCAATCGCAGTATCTAAAAAATTTCCTGCAGCCGAAAATGAGGTCTCCAGATATCAATGCCCATATGCTGGCTCCTGAAGAGAGCCGCTGGCTATGGGGAACCTCACCAACACTCACGGGGCATCAGACATGTTCCAGGGTCGGCCACCCCCAACAAGAGTTTGCTGTGATCCCTATGCCCGCACAGCATCCCTGCTCACAAAAATATAGTTGGCCCACTTATCGGTTATTAAGAAGCAAAAATACAAAATTGCTCATGTTTCTTACTAAAATTATCTATAAAGCAGAAAAGGGAATTGTAATTGTAATAGAAAAGAACAATTTTGACCCCATGTTAGGTCTGTCCCTTTGGCTTTAACCCTGTGCCCTCTTTTCTAGTCTCAGACTTGCTATCTCGGCACCATTTGTAAAAGAAAGTTGCCTTTAGACTGAAATATCCAGGACAGCCTCTTCTCCTGGCCGTGATCTTGAAGGATGCTAACTAATCTGCACTTATGTAGAGATGGCAAGTTGCAAAATAGAGAATAACTTTGTTTTATTTTTGGAGGTTTTACAGGGGCAACATGATTTGATCCACATGGACAGCTGCAAGAACAGCGGATTCAAAGGACAAGCAATTCATACAACAAGAAGTTTCCAACAACCAACTGCAGTCCCGCTCCTTTTTAGTATAAAAGGAGACTCAATTCTGACTTGGGGAAGATGGTTCTCCAGGACATCAGTCTGCCATTTTCTGGGTCTGCCAGCTTTGCAAATAAAGTCACTATTCCTTGCTCCAACACCTCATCTCCCAGTTTATTGGCCTGTCATTTGGTGAGCAGAATGAGTTTGGACTCGGTAACAAAATGACTGCATTGGAGGTAGTATGTCTCCACTGTTTCCTCGTTTCCAATATGTAACATGCACATTATTTATGATCTAGTGCAAATAATTCATCAAAGACAACCACAAAAAGAAACTATACTCACCTAGCTATCAACACTGAAGTCAAAACCTGTCAATTTTATATGCTGTTTAAGAACACAACCGAAAAACCTAACATAGGGAGTCGATTCCACAGAAATAAAATTATTTCTACTCCTTCAAAACTTTTTCTTTTCTTTTCTATTTTATTTTGTTTTGCTTATTGAAAAGAAAATAAAAGTCAAATCATTTTATTTCACGCCTTTTTGTTATAGTTGCATACTTTAAATACTACAAAAAGACTTAAATTGCAATAAAAAATTGTTCATATATTAGTATACAGATATATACACAATCAATGGCGATTAGGAAAGGAATGGACATTTACTAAAATTCCACTGCAATCCAGTCTTTTACAAGCATAACATGGAATATAAGCTCTATTATCCAGGGAGCCTCACCCACATTCTCACTACTGAGTCCCTTAGTAATCAACCACTAAGTCACCAGCATAGAACCATGTGATCAGTATTTTAGGAATAAATGAGGGAATTAGCTCATTCAATTCTAAAACAAAAACCCTAAAATAAATACTGAACTTATTTACAGATAAAGAAAATTTGTCCCCAAAAAAGTAAAGTTTCTTCCTCAAGGTCACAAAGCTAATAACTGGTAAAGGTAAGATTTGAACTAATCTGCCTGATTCTAAAAACTAAGTTGGAAATCCCATTCGACTGGGGAGTGTCCAGCTGCACAGCCTATCACCCTATCTTTGTTCAGAGCTGGCCTTAGACAGCCTGAGACAGCACCCCATTCCTGTGGAACTCGAGGGCAAATGATAACAATAAGGATTTTATATCCAGCAGTTTCTTAGGTCTCATGTATATAAAGTGTCAGCAGGTCAGCAGAAAATCTCTGGGAAACATGAGTGGGTCCAGACCTTTTTACTGATTAGAAACTCAATCTATCAGGATAGAGTGACCTTCCCATGAGAGGCCACATGGACATAAACTAAAGGCAGCTGAACAATGGAAACTAGCAAGACCCCGGAACTCAAGCAAGGATCCCTGCCATCCCCCACCCAGTTGCCTCTTCATCCGCGTGGACATGAAGACAGAAGACCCGGGTTCTTGTCCAAGTTACACTATCATGGATTCTCACCCATAAAAAGGTACGACTCTATGCTGTCGTAAGTCCTTTCCAACTCAAATATGATGACACCAATATCTCAGCAGAATATCTATGTCTCCACTTCCCCTCTTCTAATAGGAGACTATTTCTGTGGACACAAAGCAGAAATCCAATTTAAAAAACCATGCAAGAAGCCAGGCGAATTTCTGCTTAAGAGACTTTGCTCTCACGCTCAGTGAATGAAAACTCAGAAAAAGTGGTCCTTCTCCCTCAGCAAATGGGAGGTAGCCTGATTGTGTGTGTGTGTGTGTGTGTGTGTGTGTGTGTGTGTGTGTGTGTGTGTGTGTGTGTGTAAATCAAATATAATCATGTCTGGGACGTGTACAGATTATTTTTAATTTCACTGTAATTTCATGGGGATGAGCCAACATTTAAAGTAATTTGAATGTAGTGTTCTGAGACAGACTCAGTCTCTTTTGGTGGAGGAGGTGAAAGGGGAGAGTAAAGGAGGAAAGAGGTAAATGAAGCAAAGAAGTAAGAATACTGCTAGGGAAAGGCAAGACGTTAATTTTGTTCCTCATTGCATCACATACAAATTAGGGACTGGCTTTCCCCCGATGTCTTATCGAGCACTGAGTTGCAGAAGAAGAGGCGACAGCCCATTTCTCACTGAGATTGTGACTGTACGTGGCATCTTATAGACACAAATCATTTACCCTGATCAAACACTCTAGCAGCAGGCTGTAATTCTCCTGTTTTGAGAGACAAGAAAACAGGAGTTCAAAGCGGGTAGATAACTTGACAAAAGTCAGAGGACCAGTAAACAAGAGAGGATGAATTCAAACTCAGATCTGAATGTAGAGTCTCATCTTCCCACTCCCAGGGCTGGAAAATCCTTAACACACAGGCTCCCCAGCTCCCCTGCAGTGTTCCTGGCGCCAAGCATTTCCCATGGTAATGGTCTCCAGTTCTCACAGACACAGCGCTCTGTGCAGCCAATGACCTTGATCAGACCTTGATCAGACCTTGGTCATCTACCTGCCATGCCCACCAGGCTTCACCATACAGGCAGGAAAGCTGGCTTTCAAGTGCATACAAAGCCACCCTTGGTCTAACCTGGGCTCTTCTGCGGCTTCTCCAGCCTAAAGGCAGCCATGAAAGTGCTCACAGTTTGTACGTGAGCCACACTACCTCTCTCCATCTGTGTCCCCACCTATACTACTTAGCTATGAACATTTTGAGAATCTTGGAAAAAATTTTAAAAAACAGAAAAGAGGATTCTGGAACAAGTACTTAATACTTACAATTTTAAATGACAAGTTACAAAGTGAGTATTGACAAACCGAATCTTCCTTTCTAAATGTCAGTTTTAAGCATTTAAAAATATAATAGCAAAAAATTCTCACTTACAAAATTAACAAAAACACAAACAATAATCTGGAATAAATTCAAAAATAATGCCCATATTCTAAATGGAGAAACTTCAGGACTGTATTGAGGGTTAAAGTAAGAGGTATGAATGTAGAGACATAAACATATTGCATGGAGAAAAGCAGTTTTGTAAAGATGTAAGTTCTCCTAAGAATAATTCAAAACTTACTAAAAAATCCCATGAAAATTCCAATCTGATTTTTTTAACTTGAACAAAATATTTTGGAATTCTTCAGGAAAAATAAAGTCATAATACTTGACAAGAAAATTTGGGATGGAAGAAAAGAATCAAAAAAAAATCAGACTGCCAGTTATTAAATAAATTTTTACAATATGTAAGATATGGTGCTGGAGTAAGGAAAGGAGATTGACAGAAGGGAACCATGAGCTCAAAAAGAGACTCTAGTGTATGTAAGTATTTCGTACAGGTGGGATTTCAAATCAAAGAGAAAATTATGAATTCAATAATTGTCCTGGGACAGAGAATCACCTGGAAAGAATAAATTCCATTCCTGTCATAATGACCACAAGATAAATTGCAGATAGTGATGTAAATATTAAAAAGTACTAGTAACAGCAAATACAACTCTTTGCTCTTATTAACTCAACTTCTCCTCACTATAACATGTACTATTATAATCTCCATCTTAGAGATTAAAAAAACCTACAGAAGAGATTTATTCCATTATAAGAGAGTATTTCTAAGAATAATGTCAAAGATAAAACCCATAAGGAAGACATTTACTATCCTAAGAATAGTTTGAGCCACAACAAAAATCAGAAAACTTCCTGAACAAAATGAAAGGAAAGAAATGACAAGAAAAAGCTCTGTGATACATGTTGATGAATTCACGAAGTTAATTTTCATAACATACAAAAAGCTGTCACAAAGCAACAAGAAGCTCCCTCACTTAAATGTGGGCAAAGGACAAAAGGAATCATTCATTTTAAAAAGTCAAGTGGCTAATGAGTGAAAAATGCTCAAAACTTCACTGGTCATCAAATGCAAACAAAAACAATGAAAAAGCACTTTTGCTTATCATATTGGCAAATATTTTTAAGATATTCTAGCTAGTGTCCATCTGTGGGAGAACAAATCATGAGCGACTTTTTCAGAGGATGACATATCAATGGATTTGTAAGCTCTGAAAAACGTACATACACACTGACTCAACTCCACTTCTAGGAATCGTTTCCTTTAGGAAAAAAAAATCAGTCCAAAAAGATGTACCCATCAGGGCATTTACACAGCACTGTTTACAAAGGTGGGAAGAAAAACTGAAGTGAAATCATATCCAGCAGTAGAGAATTGGTTATATAAGTAATTGTGCATTTTTTCATTCCCCAATGGAGAAGGAATTTCTAGTCACTTGAAAGGAGTCTGTGATGAATGTAAATGTCACATCTAGGGACTAAATTTCCAGAAGCCTTAACTAATGGAATACACATACAAGATCACAGGATGGTCTGTACAAGAAGGATGCAACTCAAACATTCTTTCTGACAGTGGAAAATGGAGAAAACTTAACTGTCCACCATCAAGACAATGATGCGGTAAATCAAGGCGAGCTGCGGGCACTGAGGGAGCTGGCGTTTCGCTTTGGTCCAGGGCTTTGTCCACAGCACTCTCCCACCAAATGTGTCCGTGGACAAGAGACGACACCCGCACATCAGGAGACCCCTCCAATCTATCTGAAAGGACCGGGTGAGTCTGGAGCGGGAGGACGTCCATGATATACCCCTGAGTGAATAAAGCGAGCTGCAGAAAAAACATATAGTATGGTCTCATTTTTAAATAAAGCATATATACACACACCTATACATTGATTTCTCATATGTGTATATATATGTATCTCATAGGCCTAAAGGTCATGAAATATATATACCAAATTTTCAACAGCTTTTACTCTCAGGAAATAATGGGAAGGGAGTTAGGGGCCTTCCTGTACCACCACAGTTCTCTTTTCAGTATTTCAGTTAAGTATACTTGGAATTTAAAAGTTTATTTAAGTCCGAAGTAAAATGGACGATGCCTCCATAAGACAGAATGCTACACTGGTCTTTAAAAATCATGCCAGGGGAGATAGAATATTGTAGAAAAACATGTAATAAGCCGAATGGAAAATGGAGGTCTCCGAACAGTAAACAGGGACGGAGTGCTCACTGGTTTTTATGACAGAGATGATACACACTGACGAAAAGAACAGAAAATGAATGTTAAATTGTTAATTATTATCTCTGAGTAGCGGGACCAGGATAGAATCTTTTGCCCCTTTTTCCAGACATATTATATTAAATGCACATTAGTTTTCATCTGAAAATAGCATTTTGAGACGTGTAGTACCACGCAGTGGGGAATAATACATGAATACTTACAGAGACAAGTAACTAGGAGACACCGCAGCAGCGCCACACAATGTAAAACGGGCAATCCTGATTAACACCGCTCAGTTACATAAGGATCCACAAAGTGAGAGCACCTGCTGTAACAGGGCGTGGCCCCCTTCTATTTGTCAGTTGTGTCTTCAGGGCTGAGGCAGTTCTGAGCACGGCCAGTGTCAATTCCGGTGTCTGGATGGATGCTACTGGAGGTGAGGGCACCTGCAAGCAGAAAGGAAGAACAGAAACCATCCTCTGCCTTTTCTGTCTTGTTTCTTTGTTACTTTAAAAGAGAGGCATAAATAAGATAAACTGTGTATCTCCCCTACTGAAATTTCAGTAATGAAACCGTTTTTAAAGGCTTCAGAGCTTATATTCTGTCTATAACTGTCTTTTCAACAAAGCATCATATTTATTAAATGTTAATTGACTCAGTTAATTAACTCCCTGTTGAAACATTCAAGTAAAGAACATGAAAGGCCTTACGTAAAAGAACCACACCTGCAGTGACTAGCTCAGCCGTCTTGACGGCAATGCAGTCAGCCCCCACCATCCCGTGGCCCTGAGCTCCTGATGCTGGTAAGAGAGCACGCTGCCGCCTCAGATGGAGAGATACTGTGAAAGCATTTTTTGAACTCTACAGTACTGACAAAACATAACTGACAAATCCCAGGCTTCTTTGAAGCTGTCATTTTCGGTTTCTGGCCAACCCCAGTCAATGAGCAGAACCACCCCATTCCCGAGTCATGGGACTCACGTGGGAAGAAATTTTGTAGAAATTTCCAGGTACAGAATGTAACCAACTATATGTAGAACTCTGACAAAAGAAAAGATGAAATACTCTGATGTTGAAGACACTCAAAATATTCTCCTAAGCCTTAGTAGCTGGAAAGGCTGGGCTTCTCCTCAGCCACTTATTTATTTCACAGCCAGCGAGCATCTCCCACAAACCCTGTTTCCCTGTGTCTGCTGGGAGCCTCAGGCACACTCTTGCTGTCGATCTTATAAGTCACAGGGCAGACGCGTGTCTCTCATGCCTGCCACCCCCACACAGGCTCGCCTCCTAGCCTCACTGTCTGAACTTGGCCCCATTTTCTCACCTGTTTATTTGGTATCTGTTCTTCTGTAAGCTGCATGAAATGCTTTTTGGAACAAGTCAGAAGAATGAGTGGGTAGAGAAATGGACAGTTGGACAGGTGAGAGGCACAAAGCAACAGGTCTCAAAGATGGTAAGAGCAAAGTTGTTTCGCCAACCCCCCCAAAATTCCTGAAAGAACTAAAAATTCTGAATTTTGAAAGTAAAAGGCTATCATATATAGAAATAAAATAAATGATCCTCTTCATCAGTGTTTCAAGATCTGACTCCAGATATTTTAGCAGGCCATACTGAATCCTAGCACAGAAAAATCAGATGGACTAGTGGTGAGTAAGTTCCAGGAAAACGGCAGTAATTCCTCCACTTGTGTAAAGACATACACTCACCTGCCGAAGGTGAAAGTAGAACGCATTCTGGAGAAATTTGGAAGCTTCCATTGTCCGCTTCTGAATGGCAAGGACACGGACAGCTTGGGAGCATGCTTCTAACTCAGTCACCGGCATTCTTACACTGCAGGGGGAAAAGGAGGCCCTCATTCGAGAGCAGAGGTGTTCCTGTCGTGTCTCCCAAGCCACGCCTCGGGGACTCAGTGCCCTGCAGCAGCCCGGCCCCAGGCGAGGACACGCAGCGTGGCCCACCCAAGCAGGAGGGGCACTGTGCTTGAGAAATCCCATCCCCGATGGGGGCAAGAGGGGCTGGTGGGGTTGAGTGAACCTATAAATGCCCACAGAAATATGCCTGCATTCATTCAAGTGATACAAGCAACAGTAGCAGGCTATTTAACAAAATTTCAATTTTCAGTGGAAATTTTGCCATTCCTTTCCACTTGTCCCCTGCACTCTGAGACAGGCTTAGGCTCTCTCACACCTGCAACTCTGAAGCCATAGTTGTGAAGTCATTTTAATTTGCTGCAAGTGTCCTCGCTCCCCGTGTCACTGTGTCTGTCCTCTCTTAACACAGTCCACAGTCGGATATCTTCCTGGATCTCTACCTGAGTTCCTTTCTCCTCCTCCTCAGATCCTGAGATAAAGGACAAGTGAAGACCCATGACCAGAAAAGGCACTGTGGACTTGACCGAAGTCCATAGTGACCCCCTAGGTGAGTGCTGCCCACCCCTTACCTTCGATTCTCAAGGTTCTGCCCAGGGTGACATCCAGCCCAGAGAGGTGGCCCAATTAAGAGCTATGTGGCTTGGGCACGGGGACAGGTGCAGGAGCTGGTTCCGGGGCCAGGCCCCTCCCCACGTCTGCTCCCCTCTCCCCCGAAGCCCCGCTGCCAAGCACTCAGTCTCCGTGATCTGATGTCCTTCTCTTCTACTCTACTCCAAACCCTTTTCCTTTTCCTTTTTTCCCTAATTATCCCCAGCTGGAGTGATTTTTCAATCGCAGTATCTAAAAAATTTCCTGCAGCCGAAAATGAGGTCTCCAGATATCAATGCCCATATGCTGGCTCCTGAAGAGAGCCGCTGGCTAGGGGGACCCTCACCAACACTCACGGGGCATCAGACATGTTCCAGGGTCGGCCACCCCCAACAAGAGTTTGCTGTGATCCCTATGCCCGCACAGCATCCCTGCTCACAAAAATATAGTTGGCCCACTTATCGGTTATTAAGAAGCAAAAATACAAAATTGCTCATGTTTCTTACTAAAATTATCTATAAAGCAGAAAAGGGAATTGTAATTGTAATAGAAAAGAACAATTTTGACCCCATGTTAGGTCTGTCCCTTTGGCTTTAACCCTGTGCCCTCTTTTCTAGTCTCAGACTTGCTATCTCGGCACCATTTGTAAAAGAAAGTTGCCTTTAGACTGAAATATCCAGGACAGCCTCTTCTCCTGGCCGTGATCTTGAAGGATGCTAACTAATCTGCACTTATGTAGAGATGGCAAGTTGCAAAATAGAGAATAACTTTGTTTTATTTTTGGAGGTTTTACAGGGGCAACATGATTTGATCCACATGGACAGCTGCAAGAACAGCGGATTCAAAGGACAAGCAATTCATACAACAAGAAGTTTCCAACAACCAACTGCAGTCCCGCTCCTTTTTAGTATAAAAGGAGACTCAATTCTGACTTGGGGAAGATGGTTCTCCAGGACATCAGTCTGCCATTTTCTGGGTCTGCCAGCTTTGCAAATAAAGTCACTATTCCTTGCTCCAACACCTCATCTCCCAGTTTATTGGCCTGTCATTTGGTGAGCAGAATGAGTTTGGACTCGGTAACAAAATGACTGCATTGGAGGTAGTATGTCTCCACTGTTTCCTCGTTTCCAATATGTAACATGCACATTATTTATGATCTAGTGCAAATAATTCATCAAAGACAACCACAAAAAGAAACTATACTCACCTAGCTATCAACACTGAAGTCAAAACCTGTCAATTTTATATGCTGTTTAAGAACACAACCGAAAAACCTAACATAGGGAGTCGATTCCACAGAAATAAAATTATTTCTACTCCTTCAAAACTTTTTCTTTTCTTTTCTATTTTATTTTGTTTTGCTTATTGAAAAGAAAATAAAAGTCAAATCATTTTATTTCACGCCTTTTTGTTATAGTTGCATACTTTAAATACTACAAAAAGACTTAAATTGCAATAAAAAATTGTTCATATATTAGTATACAGATATATACACAATCAATGGCGATTAGGAAAGGAATGGACATTTACTAAAATTCCACTGCAATCCAGTCTTTTACAAGCATAACATGGAATATAAGCTCTATTATCCAGGGAGCCTCACCCACATTCTCACTACTGAGTCCCTTAGTAATCAACCACTAAGTCACCAGCATAGAACCATGTGATCAGTATTTTAGGAATAAATGAGGGAATTAGCTCATTCAATTCTAAAACAAAAACCCTAAAATAAATACTGAACTTATTTACAGATAAAGAAAATTTGTCCCCAAAAAAGTAAAGTTTCTTCCTCAAGGTCACAAAGCTAATAACTGGTAAAGGTAAGATTTGAACTAATCTGCCTGATTCTAAAAACTAAGTTGGAAATCCCATTCGACTGGGGAGTGTCCAGCTGCACAGCCTATCACCCTATCTTTGTTCAGAGCTGGCCTTAGACAGCCTGAGACAGCACCCCATTCCTGTGGAACTCGAGGGCAAATGATAACAATAAGGATTTTATATCCAGCAGTTTCTTAGGTCTCATGTATATAAAGTGTCAGCAGGTCAGCAGAAAATCTCTGGGAAACATGAGTGGGTCCAGACCTTTTTACTGATTAGAAACTCAATCTATCAGGATAGAGTGACCTTCCCATGAGAGGCCACATGGACATAAACTAAAGGCAGCTGAACAATGGAAACTAGCAAGACCCCGGAACTCAAGCAAGGATCCCTGCCATCCCCCACCCAGTTGCCTCTTCATCCGCGTGGACATGAAGACAGAAGACCCGGGTTCTTGTCCAAGTTACACTATCATGGATTCTCACCCATAAAAAGGTACGACTCTATGCTGTCGTAAGTCCTTTCCAACTCAAATATGATGACACCAATATCTCAGCAGAATATCTATGTCTCCACTTCCCCTCTTCTAATAGGAGACTATTTCTGTGGACACAAAGCAGAAATCCAATTTAAAAAACCATGCAAGAAGCCAGGCGAATTTCTGCTTAAGAGACTTTGCTCTCACGCTCAGTGAATGAAAACTCAGAAAAAGTGGTCCTTCTCCCTCAGCAAATGGGAGGTAGCCTGATTGTGTGTGTGTGTGTGTGTGTGTGTGTGTGTGTGTGTGTGTGTGTGTGTGTGTGTGTGTAAATCAAATATAATCATGTCTGGGACGTGTACAGATTATTTTTAATTTCACTGTAATTTCATGGGGATGAGCCAACATTTAAAGTAATTTGAATGTAGTGTTCTGAGACAGACTCAGTCTCTTTTGGTGGAGGAGGTGAAAGGGGAGAGTAAAGGAGGAAAGAGGTAAATGAAGCAAAGAAGTAAGAATACTGCTAGGGAAAGGCAAGACGTTAATTTTGTTCCTCATTGCATCACATACAAATTAGGGACTGGCTTTCCCCCGATGTCTTATCGAGCACTGAGTTGCAGAAGAAGAGGCGACAGCCCATTTCTCACTGAGATTGTGACTGTACGTGGCATCTTATAGACACAAATCATTTACCCTGATCAAACACTCTAGCAGCAGGCTGTAATTCTCCTGTTTTGAGAGACAAGAAAACAGGAGTTCAAAGCGGGTAGATAACTTGACAAAAGTCAGAGGACCAGTAAACAAGAGAGGATGAATTCAAACTCAGATCTGAATGTAGAGTCTCATCTTCCCACTCCCAGGGCTGGAAAATCCTTAACACACAGGCTCCCCAGCTCCCCTGCAGTGTTCCTGGCGCCAAGCATTTCCCATGGTAATGGTCTCCAGTTCTCACAGACACAGCGCTCTGTGCAGCCAATGACCTTGATCAGACCTTGATCAGACCTTGGTCATCTACCTGCCATGCCCACCAGGCTTCACCATACAGGCAGGAAAGCTGGCTTTCAAGTGCATACAAAGCCACCCTTGGTCTAACCTGGGCTCTTCTGCGGCTTCTCCAGCCTAAAGGCAGCCATGAAAGTGCTCACAGTTTGTACGTGAGCCACACTACCTCTCTCCATCTGTGTCCCCACCTATACTACTTAGCTATGAACATTTTGAGAATCTTGGAAAAAATTTTAAAAAACAGAAAAGAGGATTCTGGAACAAGTACTTAATACTTACAATTTTAAATGACAAGTTACAAAGTGAGTATTGACAAACCGAATCTTCCTTTCTAAATGTCAGTTTTAAGCATTTAAAAATATAATAGCAAAAAATTCTCACTTACAAAATTAACAAAAACACAAACAATAATCTGGAATAAATTCAAAAATAATGCCCATATTCTAAATGGAGAAACTTCAGGACTGTATTGAGGGTTAAAGTAAGAGGTATGAATGTAGAGACATAAACATATTGCATGGAGAAAAGCAGTTTTGTAAAGATGTAAGTTCTCCTAAGAATAATTCAAAACTTACTAAAAAATCCCATGAAAATTCCAATCTGATTTTTTTAACTTGAACAAAATATTTTGGAATTCTTCAGGAAAAATAAAGTCATAATACTTGACAAGAAAATTTGGGATGGAAGAAAAGAATCAAAAAAAAATCAGACTGCCAGTTATTAAATAAATTTTTACAATATGTAAGATATGGTGCTGGAGTAAGGAAAGGAGATTGACAGAAGGGAACCATGAGCTCAAAAAGAGACTCTAGTGTATGTAAGTATTTCGTACAGGTGGGATTTCAAATCAAAGAGAAAATTATGAATTCAATAATTGTCCTGGGACAGAGAATCACCTGGAAAGAATAAATTCCATTCCTGTCATAATGACCACAAGATAAATTGCAGATAGTGATGTAAATATTAAAAAGTACTAGTAACAGCAAATACAACTCTTTGCTCTTATTAACTCAACTTCTCCTCACTATAACATGTACTATTATAATCTCCATCTTAGAGATTAAAAAAACCTACAGAAGAGATTTATTCCATTATAAGAGAGTATTTCTAAGAATAATGTCAAAGATAAAACCCATAAGGAAGACATTTACTATCCTAAGAATAGTTTGAGCCACAACAAAAATCAGAAAACTTCCTGAACAAAATGAAAGGAAAGAAATGACAAGAAAAAGCTCTGTGATACATGTTGATGAATTCACGAAGTTAATTTTCATAACATACAAAAAGCTGTCACAAAGCAACAAGAAGCTCCCTCACTTAAATGTGGGCAAAGGACAAAAGGAATCATTCATTTTAAAAAGTCAAGTGGCTAATGAGTGAAAAATGCTCAAAACTTCACTGGTCATCAAATGCAAACAAAAACAATGAAAAAGCACTTTTGCTTATCATATTGGCAAATATTTTTAAGATATTCTAGCTAGTGTCCATCTGTGGGAGAACAAATCATGAGCGACTTTTTCAGAGGATGACATATCAATGGATTTGTAAGCTCTGAAAAACGTACATACACACTGACTCAACTCCACTTCTAGGAATCGTTTCCTTTAGGAAAAAAAAATCAGTCCAAAAAGATGTACCCATCAGGGCATTTACACAGCACTGTTTACAAAGGTGGGAAGAAAAACTGAAGTGAAATCATATCCAGCAGTAGAGAATTGGTTATATAAGTAATTGTGCATTTTTTCATTCCCCAATGGAGAAGGAATTTCTAGTCACTTGAAAGGAGTCTGTGATGAATGTAAATGTCACATCTAGGGACTAAATTTCCAGAAGCCTTAACTAATGGAATACACATACAAGATCACAGGATGGTCTGTACAAGAAGGATGCAACTCAAACATTCTTTCTGACAGTGGAAAATGGAGAAAACTTAACTGTCCACCATCAAGACAATGATGCGGTAAATCAAGGCGAGCTGCGGGCACTGAGGGAGCTGGCGTTTCGCTTTGGTCCAGGGCCTTGTCCACAGCACTCTCCCACCAAATGTGTCCGTGGACAAGAGACGACACCCGCACATCAGGAGACCCCTCCAATCTATCTGAAAGGACCGGGTGAGTCTGGAGCGGGAGGACGTCCATGATATACCCCTGAGTGAATAAAGCGAGCTGCAGAAAAAACATATAGTATGGTCTCATTTTTAAATAAAGCATATATACACACACCTATACATTGATTTCTCATATGTGTATATATATGTATCTCATAGGCCTAAAGGTCATGAAATATATATACCAAATTTTCAACAGCTTTTACTCTCAGGAAATAATGGGAAGGGAGTTAGGGGCCTTCCTGTACCACCACAGTTCTCTTTTCAGTATTTCAGTTAAGTATACTTGGAATTTAAAAGTTTATTTAAGTCCGAAGTAAAATGGACGATGCCTCCATAAGACAGAATGCTACACTGGTCTTTAAAAATCATGCCAGGGGAGATAGAATATTGTAGAAAAACATGTAATAAGCCGAATGGAAAATGGAGGTCTCCGAACAGTAAACAGGGACGGAGTGCTCACTGGTTTTTATGACAGAGATGATACACACTGACGAAAAGAACAGAAAATGAATGTTAAATTGTTAATTATTATCTCTGAGTAGCGGGACCAGGATAGAATCTTTTGCCCCTTTTTCCAGACATATTATATTAAATGCACATTAGTTTTCATCTGAAAATAGCATTTTGAGACGTGTAGTACCACGCAGTGGGGAATAATACATGAATACTTACAGAGACAAGTAACTAGGAGACACCGCAGCAGCGCCACACAATGTAAAACGGGCAATCCTGATTAACACCGCTCAGTTACATAAGGATCCACAAAGTGAGAGCACCTGCTGTAACAGGGCGTGGCCCCCTTCTATTTGTCAGTTGTGTCTTCAGGGCTGAGGCAGTTCTGAGCACGGCCAGTGTCAATTCCGGTGTCTGGATGGATGCTACTGGAGGTGAGGGCACCTGCAAGCAGAAAGGAAGAACAGAAACCATCCTCTGCCTTTTCTGTCTTGTTTCTTTGTTACTTTAAAAGAGAGGCATAAATAAGATAAACTGTGTATCTCCCCTACTGAAATTTCAGTAATGAAACCGTTTTTAAAGGCTTCAGAGCTTATATTCTGTCTATAACTGTCTTTTCAACAAAGCATCATATTTATTAAATGTTAATTGACTCAGTTAATTAACTCCCTGTTGAAACATTCAAGTAAAGAACATGAAAGGCCTTACGTAAAAGAACCACACCTGCAGTGACTAGCTCAGCCGTCTTGACGGCAATGCAGTCAGCCCCCACCATCCCGTGGCCCTGAGCTCCTGATGCTGGTAAGAGAGCACGCTGCCGCCTCAGATGGAGAGATACTGTGAAAGCATTTTTTGAACTCTACAGTACTGACAAAACATAACTGACAAATCCCAGGCTTCTTTGAAGCTGTCATTTTCGGTTTCTGGCCAACCCCAGTCAATGAGCAGAACCACCCCATTCCCGAGTCATGGGACTCACGTGGGAAGAAATTTTGTAGAAATTTCCAGGTACAGAATGTAACCAACTATATGTAGAACTCTGACAAAAGAAAAGATGAAATACTCTGATGTTGAAGACACTCAAAATATTCTCCTAAGCCTTAGTAGCTGGAAAGGCTGGGCTTCTCCTCAGCCACTTATTTATTTCACAGCCAGCGAGCATCTCCCACAAACCCTGTTTCCCTGTGTCTGCTGGGAGCCTCAGGCACACTCTTGCTGTCGATCTTATAAGTCACAGGGCAGACGCGTGTCTCTCATGCCTGCCACCCCCACACAGGCTCGCCTCCTAGCCTCACTGTCTGAACTTGGCCCCATTTTCTCACCTGTTTATTTGGTATCTGTTCTTCTGTAAGCTGCATGAAATGCTTTTTGGAACAAGTCAGAAGAATGAGTGGGTAGAGAAATGGACAGTTGGACAGGTGAGAGGCACAAAGCAACAGGTCTCAAAGATGGTAAGAGCAAAGTTGTTTCGCCAACCCCCCCAAAATTCCTGAAAGAACTAAAAATTCTGAATTTTGAAAGTAAAAGGCTATCATATATAGAAATAAAATAAATGATCCTCTTCATCAGTGTTTCAAGATCTGACTCCAGATATTTTAGCAGGCCATACTGAATCCTAGCACAGAAAAATCAGATGGACTAGTGGTGAGTAAGTTCCAGGAAAACGGCAGTAATTCCTCCACTTGTGTAAAGACATACACTCACCTGCCGAAGGTGAATGTAGAACGCATTCTGGAGAAATTTGGAAGCTTCCATTGTCCGCTTCTGAATGGCAAGGACACGGACAGCTTGGGAGCATGCTTCTAACTCAGTCACCGGCATTCTTACACTGCAGGGGGAAAAGGAGGCCCTCATTCGAGAGCAGAGGTGTTCCTGTCGTGTCTCCCAAGCCACGCCTCGGGGACTCAGTGCCCTGCAGCAGCCCGGCCCCAGGCGAGGACACGCAGCGTGGCCCACCCAAGCAGGAGGGGCACTGTGCTTGAGAAATCCCATCCCCGATGGGGGCAAGAGGGGCTGGTGGGGTTGAGTGAACCTATAAATGCCCACAGAAATATGCCTGCATTCATTCAAGTGATACAAGCAACAGTAGCAGGCTATTTAACAAAATTTCAATTTTCAGTGGAAATTTTGCCATTCCTTTCCACTTGTCCCCTGCACTCTGAGACAGGCTTAGGCTCTCTCACACCTGCAACTCTGAAGCCATAGTTGTGAAGTCATTTTAATTTGCTGCAAGTGTCCTCGCTCCCCGTGTCACTGTGTCTGTCCTCTCTTAACACAGTCCACAGTCGGATATCTTCCTGGATCTCTACCTGAGTTCCTTTCTCCTCCTCCTCAGATCCTGAGATAAAGGACAAGTGAAGACCCATGACCAGAAAAGGCACTGTGGACTTGACCGAAGTCCATAGTGACCCCCTAGGTGAGTGCTGCCCACCCCTTACCTTCGATTCTCAAGGTTCTGCCCAGGGTGACATCCAGCCCAGAGAGGTGGCCCAATTAAGAGCTATGTGGCTTGGGCACGGGGACAGGTGCAGGAGCTGGTTCCGGGGCCAGGCCCCTCCCCACGTCTGCTCCCCTCTCCCCCGAAGCCCCGCTGCCAAGCACTCAGTCTCCGTGATCTGATGTCCTTCTCTTCTACTCTACTCCAAACCCTTTTCCTTTTCCTTTTTTCCCTAATTATCCCCAGCTGGAGTGATTTTTCAATCGCAGTATCTAAAAAATTTCCTGCAGCCGAAAATGAGGTCTCCAGATATCAATGCCCATATGCTGGCTCCTGAAGAGAGCCGCTGGCTAGGGGGACCCTCACCAACACTCACGGGGCATCAGACATGTTCCAGGGTCGGCCACCCCCAACAAGAGTTTGCTGTGATCCCTATGCCCGCACAGCATCCCTGCTCACAAAAATATAGTTGGCCCACTTATCGGTTATTAAGAAGCAAAAATACAAAATTGCTCATGTTTCTTACTAAAATTATCTATAAAGCAGAAAAGGGAATTGTAATTGTAATAGAAAAGAACAATTTTGACCCCATGTTAGGTCTGTCCCTTTGGCTTTAACCCTGTGCCCTCTTTTCTAGTCTCAGACTTGCTATCTCGGCACCATTTGTAAAAGAAAGTTGCCTTTAGACTGAAATATCCAGGACAGCCTCTTCTCCTGGCCGTGATCTTGAAGGATGCTAACTAATCTGCACTTATGTAGAGATGGCAAGTTGCAAAATAGAGAATAACTTTGTTTTATTTTTGGAGGTTTTACAGGGGCAACATGATTTGATCCACATGGACAGCTGCAAGAACAGCGGATTCAAAGGACAAGCAATTCATACAACAAGAAGTTTCCAACAACCAACTGCAGTCCCGCTCCTTTTTAGTATAAAAGGAGACTCAATTCTGACTTGGGGAAGATGGTTCTCCAGGACATCAGTCTGCCATTTTCTGGGTCTGCCAGCTTTGCAAATAAAGTCACTATTCCTTGCTCCAACACCTCATCTCCCAGTTTATTGGCCTGTCATTTGGTGAGCAGAATGAGTTTGGACTCGGTAACAAAATGACTGCATTGGAGGTAGTATGTCTCCACTGTTTCCTCGTTTCCAATATGTAACATGCACATTATTTATGATCTAGTGCAAATAATTCATCAAAGACAACCACAAAAAGAAACTATACTCACCTAGCTATCAACACTGAAGTCAAAACCTGTCAATTTTATATGCTGTTTAAGAACACAACCGAAAAACCTAACATAGGGAGTCGATTCCACAGAAATAAAATTATTTCTACTCCTTCAAAACTTTTTCTTTTCTTTTCTATTTTATTTTGTTTTGCTTATTGAAAAGAAAATAAAAGTCAAATCATTTTATTTCACGCCTTTTTGTTATAGTTGCATACTTTAAATACTACAAAAAGACTTAAATTGCAATAAAAAATTGTTCATATATTAGTATACAGATATATACACAATCAATGGCGATTAGGAAAGGAATGGACATTTACTAAAATTCCACTGCAATCCAGTCTTTTACAAGCATAACATGGAATATAAGCTCTATTATCCAGGGAGCCTCACCCACATTCTCACTACTGAGTCCCTTAGTAATCAACCACTAAGTCACCAGCATAGAACCATGTGATCAGTATTTTAGGAATAAATGAGGGAATTAGCTCATTCAATTCTAAAACAAAAACCCTAAAATAAATACTGAACTTATTTACAGATAAAGAAAATTTGTCCCCAAAAAAGTAAAGTTTCTTCCTCAAGGTCACAAAGCTAATAACTGGTAAAGGTAAGATTTGAACTAATCTGCCTGATTCTAAAAACTAAGTTGGAAATCCCATTCGACTGGGGAGTGTCCAGCTGCACAGCCTATCACCCTATCTTTGTTCAGAGCTGGCCTTAGACAGCCTGAGACAGCACCCCATTCCTGTGGAACTCGAGGGCAAATGATAACAATAAGGATTTTATATCCAGCAGTTTCTTAGGTCTCATGTATATAAAGTGTCAGCAGGTCAGCAGAAAATCTCTGGGAAACATGAGTGGGTCCAGACCTTTTTACTGATTAGAAACTCAATCTATCAGGATAGAGTGACCTTCCCATGAGAGGCCACATGGACATAAACTAAAGGCAGCTGAACAATGGAAACTAGCAAGACCCCGGAACTCAAGCAAGGATCCCTGCCATCCCCCACCCAGTTGCCTCTTCATCCGCGTGGACATGAAGACAGAAGACCCGGGTTCTTGTCCAAGTTACACTATCATGGATTCTCACCCATAAAAAGGTACGACTCTATGCTGTCGTAAGTCCTTTCCAACTCAAATATGATGACACCAATATCTCAGCAGAATATCTATGTCTCCACTTCCCCTCTTCTAATAGGAGACTATTTCTGTGGACACAAAGCAGAAATCCAATTTAAAAAACCATGCAAGAAGCCAGGCGAATTTCTGCTTAAGAGACTTTGCTCTCACGCTCAGTGAATGAAAACTCAGAAAAAATGGTCCTTCTCCCTCAGCAAATGGGAGGTAGCCTGATTGTGTGTGTGTGTGTGTGTGTGTGTGTGTGTGTGTGTGTGTGTGTGTGTGTGTGTGTAAATCAAATATAATCATGTCTGGGACGTGTACAGATTATTTTTAATTTCACTGTAATTTCATGGGGATGAGCCAACATTTAAAGTAATTTGAATGTAGTGTTCTGAGACAGACTCAGTCTCTTTTGGTGGAGGAGGTGAAAGGGGAGAGTAAAGGAGGAAAGAGGTAAATGAAGCAAAGAAGTAAGAATACTGCTAGGGAAAGGCAAGACGTTAATTTTGTTCCTCATTGCATCACATACAAATTAGGGACTGGCTTTCCCCCGATGTCTTATGGAGCACTGAGTTGCAGAAGAAGAGGCGACAGCCCATTTCTCACTGAGATTGTGACTGTACGTGGCATCTTATAGACACAAATCATTTACCCTGATCAAACACTCTAGCAGCAGGCTGTAATTCTCCTGTTTTGAGAGACAAGAAAACAGGAGTTCAAAGCGGGTAGATAACTTGACAAAAGTCAGAGGACCAGTAAACAAGAGAGGATGAATTCAAACTCAGATCTGAATGTAGAGTCTCATCTTCCCACTCCCAGGGCTGGAAAATCCTTAACACACAGGCTCCCCAGCTCCCCTGCAGTGTTCCTGGCGCCAAGCATTTCCCATGGTAATGGTCTCCAGTTCTCACAGACACAGCGCTCTGTGCAGCCAATGACCTTGATCAGACCTTGATCAGACCTTGGTCATCTACCTGCCATGCCCACCAGGCTTCACCATACAGGCAGGAAAGCTGGCTTTCAAGTGCATACAAAGCCACCCTTGGTCTAACCTGGGCTCTTCTGCGGCTTCTCCAGCCTAAAGGCAGCCATGAAAGTGCTCACAGTTTGTACGTGAGCCACACTACCTCTCTCCATCTGTGTCCCCACCTATACTACTTAGCTATGAACATTTTGAGAATCTTGGAAAAAATTTTAAAAAACAGAAAAGAGGATTCTGGAACAAGTACTTAATACTTACAATTTTAAATGACAAGTTACAAAGTGAGTATTGACAAACCGAATCTTCCTTTCTAAATGTCAGTTTTAAGCATTTAAAAATATAATAGCAAAAAATTCTCACTTACAAAATTAACAAAAACACAAACAATAATCTGGAATAAATTCAAAAATAATGCCCATATTCTAAATGGAGAAACTTCAGGACTGTATTGAGGGTTAAAGTAAGAGGTATGAATGTAGAGACATAAACATATTGCATGGAGAAAAGCAGTTTTGTAAAGATGTAAGTTCTCCTAAGAATAATTCAAAACTTACTAAAAAATCCCATGAAAATTCCAATCTGATTTTTTTAACTTGAACAAAATATTTTGGAATTCTTCAGGAAAAATAAAGTCATAATACTTGACAAGAAAATTTGGGATGGAAGAAAAGAATCAAAAAAAAATCAGACTGCCAGTTATTAAATAAATTTTTACAATATGTAAGATATGGTGCTGGAGTAAGGAAAGGAGATTGACAGAAGGGAACCATGAGCTCAAAAAGAGACTCTAGTGTATGTAAGTATTTCGTACAGGTGGGATTTCAAATCAAAGAGAAAATTATGAATTCAATAATTGTCCTGGGACAGAGAATCACCTGGAAAGAATAAATTCCATTCCTGTCATAATGACCACAAGATAAATTGCAGATAGTGATGTAAATATTAAAAAGTACTAGTAACAGCAAATACAACTCTTTGCTCTTATTAACTCAACTTCTCCTCACTATAACATGTACTATTATAATCTCCATCTTAGAGATTAAAAAAACCTACAGAAGAGATTTATTCCATTATAAGAGAGTATTTCTAAGAATAATGTCAAAGATAAAACCCATAAGGAAGACATTTACTATCCTAAGAATAGTTTGAGCCACAACAAAAATCAGAAAACTTCCTGAACAAAATGAAAGGAAAGAAATGACAAGAAAAAGCTCTGTGATACATGTTGATGAATTCACGAAGTTAATTTTCATAACATACAAAAAGCTGTCACAAAGCAACAAGAAGCTCCCTCACTTAAATGTGGGCAAAGGACAAAAGGAATCATTCATTTTAAAAAGTCAAGTGGCTAATGAGTGAAAAATGCTCAAAACTTCACTGGTCATCAAATGCAAACAAAAACAATGAAAAAGCACTTTTGCTTATCATATTGGCAAATATTTTTAAGATATTCTAGCTAGTGTCCATCTGTGGGAGAACAAATCATGAGCGACTTTTTCAGAGGATGACATATCAATGGATTTGTAAGCTCTGAAAAACGTACATACACACTGACTCAACTCCACTTCTAGGAATCGTTTCCTTTAGGAAAAAAAAATCAGTCCAAAAAGATGTACCCATCAGGGCATTTACACAGCACTGTTTACAAAGGTGGGAAGAAAAACTGAAGTGAAATCATATCCAGCAGTAGAGAATTGGTTATATAAGTAATTGTGCATTTTTTCATTCCCCAATGGAGAAGGAATTTCTAGTCACTTGAAAGGAGTCTGTGATGAATGTAAATGTCACATCTAGGGACTAAATTTCCAGAAGCCTTAACTAATGGAATACACATACAAGATCACAGGATGGTCTGTACAAGAAGGATGCAACTCAAACATTCTTTCTGACAGTGGAAAATGGAGAAAACTTAACTGTCCACCATCAAGACAATGATGCGGTAAATCAAGGCGAGCTGCGGGCACTGAGGGAGCTGGCGTTTCGCTTTGGTCCAGGGCCTTGTCCACAGCACTCTCCCACCAAATGTGTCCGTGGACAAGAGACGACACCCGCACATCAGGAGACCCCTCCAATCTATCTGAAAGGACCGGGTGAGTCTGGAGCGGGAGGACGTCCATGATATACCCCTGAGTGAATAAAGCGAGCTGCAGAAAAAACATATAGTATGGTCTCATTTTTAAATAAAGCATATATACACACACCTATACATTGATTTCTCATATGTGTATATATATGTATCTCATAGGCCTAAAGGTCATGAAATATATATACCAAATTTTCAACAGCTTTTACTCTCAGGAAATAATGGGAAGGGAGTTAGGGGCCTTCCTGTACCACCACAGTTCTCTTTTCAGTATTTCAGTTAAGTATACTTGGAATTTAAAAGTTTATTTAAGTCCGAAGTAAAATGGACGATGCCTCCATAAGACAGAATGCTACACTGGTCTTTAAAAATCATGCCAGGGGAGATAGAATATTGTAGAAAAACATGTAATAAGCCGAATGGAAAATGGAGGTCTCCGAACAGTAAACAGGGACGGAGTGCTCACTGGTTTTTATGACAGAGATGATACACACTGACGAAAAGAACAGAAAATGAATGTTAAATTGTTAATTATTATCTCTGAGTAGCGGGACCAGGATAGAATCTTTTGCCCCTTTTTCCAGACATATTATATTAAATGCACATTAGTTTTCATCTGAAAATAGCATTTTGAGACGTGTAGTACCACGCAGTGGGGAATAATACATGAATACTTACAGAGACAAGTAACTAGGAGACACCGCAGCAGCGCCACACAATGTAAAACGGGCAATCCTGATTAACACCGCTCAGTTACATAAGGATCCACAAAGTGAGAGCACCTGCTGTAACAGGGCGTGGCCCCCTTCTATTTGTCAGTTGTGTCTTCAGGGCTGAGGCAGTTCTGAGCACGGCCAGTGTCAATTCCGGTGTCTGGATGGATGCTACTGGAGGTGAGGGCACCTGCAAGCAGAAAGGAAGAACAGAAACCATCCTCTGCCTTTTCTGTCTTGTTTCTTTGTTACTTTAAAAGAGAGGCATAAATAAGATAAACTGTGTATCTCCCCTACTGAAATTTCAGTAATGAAACCGTTTTTAAAGGCTTCAGAGCTTATATTCTGTCTATAACTGTCTTTTCAACAAAGCATCATATTTATTAAATGTTAATTGACTCAGTTAATTAACTCCCTGTTGAAACATTCAAGTAAAGAACATGAAAGGCCTTACGTAAAAGAACCACACCTGCAGTGACTAGCTCAGCCGTCTTGACGGCAATGCAGTCAGCCCCCACCATCCCGTGGCCCTGAGCTCCTGATGCTGGTAAGAGAGCACGCTGCCGCCTCAGATGGAGAGATACTGTGAAAGCATTTTTTGAACTCTACAGTACTGACAAAACATAACTGACAAATCCCAGGCTTCTTTGAAGCTGTCATTTTCGGTTTCTGGCCAACCCCAGTCAATGAGCAGAACCACCCCATTCCCGAGTCATGGGACTCACGTGGGAAGAAATTTTGTAGAAATTTCCAGGTACAGAATGTAACCAACTATATGTAGAACTCTGACAAAAGAAAAGATGAAATACTCTGATGTTGAAGACACTCAAAATATTCTCCTAAGCCTTAGTAGCTGGAAAGGCTGGGCTTCTCCTCAGCCACTTATTTATTTCACAGCCAGCGAGCATCTCCCACAAACCCTGTTTCCCTGTGTCTGCTGGGAGCCTCAGGCACACTCTTGCTGTCGATCTTATAAGTCACAGGGCAGACGCGTGTCTCTCATGCCTGCCACCCCCACACAGGCTCGCCTCCTAGCCTCACTGTCTGAACTTGGCCCCATTTTCTCACCTGTTTATTTGGTATCTGTTCTTCTGTAAGCTGCATGAAATGCTTTTTGGAACAAGTCAGAAGAATGAGTGGGTAGAGAAATGGACAGTTGGACAGGTGAGAGGCACAAAGCAACAGGTCTCAAAGATGGTAAGAGCAAAGTTGTTTCGCCAACCCCCCCAAAATTCCTGAAAGAACTAAAAATTCTGAATTTTGAAAGTAAAAGGCTATCATATATAGAAATAAAATAAATGATCCTCTTCATCAGTGTTTCAAGATCTGACTCCAGATATTTTAGCAGGCCATACTGAATCCTAGCACAGAAAAATCAGATGGACTAGTGGTGAGTAAGTTCCAGGAAAACGGCAGTAATTCCTCCACTTGTGTAAAGACATACACTCACCTGCCGAAGGTGAATGTAGAACGCATTCTGGAGAAATTTGGAAGCTTCCATTGTCCGCTTCTGAATGGCAAGGACACGGACAGCTTGGGAGCATGCTTCTAACTCAGTCACCGGCATTCTTACACTGCAGGGGGAAAAGGAGGCCCTCATTCGAGAGCAGAGGTGTTCCTGTCGTGTCTCCCAAGCCACGCCTCGGGGACTCAGTGCCCTGCAGCAGCCCGGCCCCAGGCGAGGACACGCAGCGTGGCCCACCCAAGCAGGAGGGGCACTGTGCTTGAGAAATCCCATCCCCGATGGGGGCAAGAGGGGCTGGTGGGGTTGAGTGAACCTATAAATGC
This sequence comes from Camelus bactrianus, assembly GCF_048773025.1. Lineage (NCBI taxonomy): Eukaryota > Metazoa > Chordata > Mammalia > Artiodactyla > Camelidae > Camelus > Camelus bactrianus. The sequence goes on along the minus strand of NC_133549.1, from coordinate 2,508,150 downwards.
CCACAGAAATATGCCTGCATTCATTCAAGTGATACAAGCAACAGTAGCAGGCTATTTAACAAAATTTCAATTTTCAGTGGAAATTTTGCCATTCCTTTCCACTTGTCCCCTGCACTCTGAGACAGGCTTAGGCTCTCTCACACCTGCAACTCTGAAGCCATAGTTGTGAAGTCATTTTAATTTGCTGCAAGTGTCCTCGCTCCCCGTGTCACTGTGTCTGTCCTCTCTTAACACAGTCCACAGTCGGATATCTTCCTGGATCTCTACCTGAGTTCCTTTCTCCTCCTCCTCAGATCCTGAGATAAAGGACAAGTGAAGACCCATGACCAGAAAAGGCACTGTGGACTTGACCGAAGTCCATAGTGACCCCCTAGGTGAGTGCTGCCCACCCCTTACCTTCGATTCTCAAGGTTCTGCCCAGGGTGACATCCAGCCCAGAGAGGTGGCCCAATTAAGAGCTATGTGGCTTGGGCACGGGGACAGGTGCAGGAGCTGGTTCCGGGGCCAGGCCCCTCCCCACGTCTGCTCCCCTCTCCCCCGAAGCCCCGCTGCCAAGCACTCAGTCTCCGTGATCTGATGTCCTTCTCTTCTACTCTACTCCAAACCCTTTTCCTTTTCCTTTTTTCCCTAATTATCCCCAGCTGGAGTGATTTTTCAATCGCAGTATCTAAAAAATTTCCTGCAGCCGAAAATGAGGTCTCCAGATATCAATGCCCATATGCTGGCTCCTGAAGAGAGCCGCTGGCTAGGGGGACCCTCACCAACACTCACGGGGCATCAGACATGTTCCAGGGTCGGCCACCCCCAACAAGAGTTTGCTGTGATCCCTATGCCCGCACAGCATCCCTGCTCACAAAAATATAGTTGGCCCACTTATCGGTTATTAAGAAGCAAAAATACAAAATTGCTCATGTTTCTTACTAAAATTATCTATAAAGCAGAAAAGGGAATTGTAATTGTAATAGAAAAGAACAATTTTGACCCCATGTTAGGTCTGTCCCTTTGGCTTTAACCCTGTGCCCTCTTTTCTAGTCTCAGACTTGCTATCTCGGCACCATTTGTAAAAGAAAGTTGCCTTTAGACTGAAATATCCAGGACAGCCTCTTCTCCTGGCCGTGATCTTGAAGGATGCTAACTAATCTGCACTTATGTAGAGATGGCAAGTTGCAAAATAGAGAATAACTTTGTTTTATTTTTGGAGGTTTTACAGGGGCAACATGATTTGATCCACATGGACAGCTGCAAGAACAGCGGATTCAAAGGACAAGCAATTCATACAACAAGAAGTTTCCAACAACCAACTGCAGTCCCGCTCCTTTTTAGTATAAAAGGAGACTCAATTCTGACTTGGGGAAGATGGTTCTCCAGGACATCAGTCTGCCATTTTCTGGGTCTGCCAGCTTTGCAAATAAAGTCACTATTCCTTGCTCCAACACCTCATCTCCCAGTTTATTGGCCTGTCATTTGGTGAGCAGAATGAGTTTGGACTCGGTAACAAAATGACTGCATTGGAGGTAGTATGTCTCCACTGTTTCCTCGTTTCCAATATGTAACATGCACATTATTTATGATCTAGTGCAAATAATTCATCAAAGACAACCACAAAAAGAAACTATACTCACCTAGCTATCAACACTGAAGTCAAAACCTGTCAATTTTATATGCTGTTTAAGAACACAACCGAAAAACCTAACATAGGGAGTCGATTCCACAGAAATAAAATTATTTCTACTCCTTCAAAACTTTTTCTTTTCTTTTCTATTTTATTTTGTTTTGCTTATTGAAAAGAAAATAAAAGTCAAATCATTTTATTTCACGCCTTTTTGTTATAGTTGCATACTTTAAATACTACAAAAAGACTTAAATTGCAATAAAAAATTGTTCATATATTAGTATACAGATATATACACAATCAATGGCGATTAGGAAAGGAATGGACATTTACTAAAATTCCACTGCAATCCAGTCTTTTACAAGCATAACATGGAATATAAGCTCTATTATCCAGGGAGCCTCACCCACATTCTCACTACTGAGTCCCTTAGTAATCAACCACTAAGTCACCAGCATAGAACCATGTGATCAGTATTTTAGGAATAAATGAGGGAATTAGCTCATTCAATTCTAAAACAAAAACCCTAAAATAAATACTGAACTTATTTACAGATAAAGAAAATTTGTCCCCAAAAAAGTAAAGTTTCTTCCTCAAGGTCACAAAGCTAATAACTGGTAAAGGTAAGATTTGAACTAATCTGCCTGATTCTAAAAACTAAGTTGGAAATCCCATTCGACTGGGGAGTGTCCAGCTGCACAGCCTATCACCCTATCTTTGTTCAGAGCTGGCCTTAGACAGCCTGAGACAGCACCCCATTCCTGTGGAACTCGAGGGCAAATGATAACAATAAGGATTTTATATCCAGCAGTTTCTTAGGTCTCATGTATATAAAGTGTCAGCAGGTCAGCAGAAAATCTCTGGGAAACATGAGTGGGTCCAGACCTTTTTACTGATTAGAAACTCAATCTATCAGGATAGAGTGACCTTCCCATGAGAGGCCACATGGACATAAACTAAAGGCAGCTGAACAATGGAAACTAGCAAGACCCCGGAACTCAAGCAAGGATCCCTGCCATCCCCCACCCAGTTGCCTCTTCATCCGCGTGGACATGAAGACAGAAGACCCGGGTTCTTGTCCAAGTTACACTATCATGGATTCTCACCCATAAAAAGGTACGACTCTATGCTGTCGTAAGTCCTTTCCAACTCAAATATGATGACACCAATATCTCAGCAGAATATCTATGTCTCCACTTCCCCTCTTCTAATAGGAGACTATTTCTGTGGACACAAAGCAGAAATCCAATTTAAAAAACCATGCAAGAAGCCAGGCGAATTTCTGCTTAAGAGACTTTGCTCTCACGCTCAGTGAATGAAAACTCAGAAAAAATGGTCCTTCTCCCTCAGCAAATGGGAGGTAGCCTGATTGTGTGTGTGTGTGTGTGTGTGTGTGTGTGTGTGTGTGTGTGTGTGTGTGTGTGTAAATCAAATATAATCATGTCTGGGACGTGTACAGATTATTTTTAATTTCACTGTAATTTCATGGGGATGAGCCAACATTTAAAGTAATTTGAATGTAGTGTTCTGAGACAGACTCAGTCTCTTTTGGTGGAGGAGGTGAAAGGGGAGAGTAAAGGAGGAAAGAGGTAAATGAAGCAAAGAAGTAAGAATACTGCTAGGGAAAGGCAAGACGTTAATTTTGTTCCTCATTGCATCACATACAAATTAGGGACTGGCTTTCCCCCGATGTCTTATGGAGCACTGAGTTGCAGAAGAAGAGGCGACAGCCCATTTCTCACTGAGATTGTGACTGTACGTGGCATCTTATAGACACAAATCATTTACCCTGATCAAACACTCTAGCAGCAGGCTGTAATTCTCCTGTTTTGAGAGACAAGAAAACAGGAGTTCAAAGCGGGTAGATAACTTGACAAAAGTCAGAGGACCAGTAAACAAGAGAGGATGAATTCAAACTCAGATCTGAATGTAGAGTCTCATCTTCCCACTCCCAGGGCTGGAAAATCCTTAACACACAGGCTCCCCAGCTCCCCTGCAGTGTTCCTGGCGCCAAGCATTTCCCATGGTAATGGTCTCCAGTTCTCACAGACACAGCGCTCTGTGCAGCCAATGACCTTGATCAGACCTTGATCAGACCTTGGTCATCTACCTGCCATGCCCACCAGGCTTCACCATACAGGCAGGAAAGCTGGCTTTCAAGTGCATACAAAGCCACCCTTGGTCTAACCTGGGCTCTTCTGCGGCTTCTCCAGCCTAAAGGCAGCCATGAAAGTGCTCACAGTTTGTACGTGAGCCACACTACCTCTCTCCATCTGTGTCCCCACCTATACTACTTAGCTATGAACATTTTGAGAATCTTGGAAAAAATTTTAAAAAACAGAAAAGAGGATTCTGGAACAAGTACTTAATACTTACAATTTTAAATGACAAGTTACAAAGTGAGTATTGACAAACCGAATCTTCCTTTCTAAATGTCAGTTTTAAGCATTTAAAAATATAATAGCAAAAAATTCTCACTTACAAAATTAACAAAAACACAAACAATAATCTGGAATAAATTCAAAAATAATGCCCATATTCTAAATGGAGAAACTTCAGGACTGTATTGAGGGTTAAAGTAAGAGGTATGAATGTAGAGACATAAACATATTGCATGGAGAAAAGCAGTTTTGTAAAGATGTAAGTTCTCCTAAGAATAATTCAAAACTTACTAAAAAATCCCATGAAAATTCCAATCTGATTTTTTTAACTTGAACAAAATATTTTGGAATTCTTCAGGAAAAATAAAGTCATAATACTTGACAAGAAAATTTGGGATGGAAGAAAAGAATCAAAAAAAAATCAGACTGCCAGTTATTAAATAAATTTTTACAATATGTAAGATATGGTGCTGGAGTAAGGAAAGGAGATTGACAGAAGGGAACCATGAGCTCAAAAAGAGACTCTAGTGTATGTAAGTATTTCGTACAGGTGGGATTTCAAATCAAAGAGAAAATTATGAATTCAATAATTGTCCTGGGACAGAGAATCACCTGGAAAGAATAAATTCCATTCCTGTCATAATGACCACAAGATAAATTGCAGATAGTGATGTAAATATTAAAAAGTACTAGTAACAGCAAATACAACTCTTTGCTCTTATTAACTCAACTTCTCCTCACTATAACATGTACTATTATAATCTCCATCTTAGAGATTAAAAAAACCTACAGAAGAGATTTATTCCATTATAAGAGAGTATTTCTAAGAATAATGTCAAAGATAAAACCCATAAGGAAGACATTTACTATCCTAAGAATAGTTTGAGCCACAACAAAAATCAGAAAACTTCCTGAACAAAATGAAAGGAAAGAAATGACAAGAAAAAGCTCTGTGATACATGTTGATGAATTCACGAAGTTAATTTTCATAACATACAAAAAGCTGTCACAAAGCAACAAGAAGCTCCCTCACTTAAATGTGGGCAAAGGACAAAAGGAATCATTCATTTTAAAAAGTCAAGTGGCTAATGAGTGAAAAATGCTCAAAACTTCACTGGTCATCAAATGCAAACAAAAACAATGAAAAAGCACTTTTGCTTATCATATTGGCAAATATTTTTAAGATATTCTAGCTAGTGTCCATCTGTGGGAGAACAAATCATGAGCGACTTTTTCAGAGGATGACATATCAATGGATTTGTAAGCTCTGAAAAACGTACATACACACTGACTCAACTCCACTTCTAGGAATCGTTTCCTTTAGGAAAAAAAAATCAGTCCAAAAAGATGTACCCATCAGGGCATTTACACAGCACTGTTTACAAAGGTGGGAAGAAAAACTGAAGTGAAATCATATCCAGCAGTAGAGAATTGGTTATATAAGTAATTGTGCATTTTTTCATTCCCCAATGGAGAAGGAATTTCTAGTCACTTGAAAGGAGTCTGTGATGAATGTAAATGTCACATCTAGGGACTAAATTTCCAGAAGCCTTAACTAATGGAATACACATACAAGATCACAGGATGGTCTGTACAAGAAGGATGCAACTCAAACATTCTTTCTGACAGTGGAAAATGGAGAAAACTTAACTGTCCACCATCAAGACAATGATGCGGTAAATCAAGGCGAGCTGCGGGCACTGAGGGAGCTGGCGTTTCGCTTTGGTCCAGGGCTTTGTCCACAGCACTCTCCCACCAAATGTGTCCGTGGACAAGAGACGACACCCGCACATCAGGAGACCCCTCCAATCTATCTGAAAGGACCGGGTGAGTCTGGAGCGGGAGGACGTCCATGATATACCCCTGAGTGAATAAAGCGAGCTGCAGAAAAAACATATAGTATGGTCTCATTTTTAAATAAAGCATATATACACACACCTATACATTGATTTCTCATATGTGTATATATATGTATCTCATAGGCCTAAAGGTCATGAAATATATATACCAAATTTTCAACAGCTTTTACTCTCAGGAAATAATGGGAAGGGAGTTAGGGGCCTTCCTGTACCACCACAGTTCTCTTTTCAGTATTTCAGTTAAGTATACTTGGAATTTAAAAGTTTATTTAAGTCCGAAGTAAAATGGACGATGCCTCCATAAGACAGAATGCTACACTGGTTTTTAAAAATCATGCCAGGGGAGATAGAATATTGTAGAAAAACATGTAATAAGCCGAATGGAAAATGGAGGTCTCCGAACAGTAAACAGGGACGGAGTGCTCACTGGTTTTTATGACAGAGATGATACACACTGACGAAAAGAACAGAAAATGAATGTTAAATTGTTAATTATTATCTCTGAGTAGCGGGACCAGGATAGAATCTTTTGCCCCTTTTTCCAGACATATTATATTAAATGCACATTAGTTTTCATCTGAAAATAGCATTTTGAGACGTGTAGTACCACGCAGTGGGGAATAATACATGAATACTTACAGAGACAAGTAACTAGGAGACACCGCAGCAGCGCCACACAATGTAAAACGGGCAATCCTGATTAACACCGCTCAGTTACATAAGGATCCACAAAGTGAGAGCACCTGCTGTAACAGGGCGTGGCCCCCTTCTATTTGTCAGTTGTGTCTTCAGGGCTGAGGCAGTTCTGAGCACGGCCAGTGTCAATTCCGGTGTCTGGATGGATGCTACTGGAGGTGAGGGCACCTGCAAGCAGAAAGGAAGAACAGAAACCATCCTCTGCCTTTTCTGTCTTGTTTCTTTGTTACTTTAAAAGAGAGGCATAAATAAGATAAACTGTGTATCTCCCCTACTGAAATTTCAGTAATGAAACCGTTTTTAAAGGCTTCAGAGCTTATATTCTGTCTATAACTGTCTTTTCAACAAAGCATCATATTTATTAAATGTTAATTGACTCAGTTAATTAACTCCCTGTTGAAACATTCAAGTAAAGAACATGAAAGGCCTTACGTAAAAGAACCACACCTGCAGTGACTAGCTCAGCCGTCTTGACGGCAATGCAGTCAGCCCCCACCATCCCGTGGCCCTGAGCTCCTGATGCTGGTAAGAGAGCACGCTGCCGCCTCAGATGGAGAGATACTGTGAAAGCATTTTTTGAACTCTACAGTACTGACAAAACATAACTGACAAATCCCAGGCTTCTTTGAAGCTGTCATTTTCGGTTTCTGGCCAACCCCAGTCAATGAGCAGAACCACCCCATTCCCGAGTCATGGGACTCACGTGGGAAGAAATTTTGTAGAAATTTCCAGGTACAGAATGTAACCAACTATATGTAGAACTCTGACAAAAGAAAAGATGAAATACTCTGATGTTGAAGACACTCAAAATATTCTCCTAAGCCTTAGTAGCTGGAAAGGCTGGGCTTCTCCTCAGCCACTTATTTATTTCACAGCCAGCGAGCATCTCCCACAAACCCTGTTTCCCTGTGTCTGCTGGGAACCTCAGGCACACTCTTGCTGTCGATCTTATAAGTCACAGGGCAGACGCGTGTCTCTCATGCCTGCCACCCCCACACAGGCTCGCCTCCTAGCCTCACTGTCTGAACTTGGCCCCATTTTCTCACCTGTTTATTTGGTATCTGTTCTTCTGTAAGCTGCATGAAATGCTTTTTGGAACAAGTCAGAAGAATGAGTGGGTAGAGAAATGGACAGTTGGACAGGTGAGAGGCACAAAGCAACAGGTCTCAAAGATGGTAAGAGCAAAGTTGTTTCGCCAACCCCCCCAAAATTCCTGAAAGAACTAAAAATTCTGAATTTTGAAAGTAAAAGGCTATCATATATAGAAATAAAATAAATGATCCTCTTCATCAGTGTTTCAAGATCTGACTCCAGATATTTTAGCAGGCCATACTGAATCCTAGCACAGAAAAATCAGATGGACTAGTGGTGAGTAAGTTCCAGGAAAACGGCAGTAATTCCTCCACTTGTGTAAAGACATACACTCACCTGCCGAAGGTGAATGTAGAACGCATTCTGGAGAAATTTGGAAGCTTCCATTGTCCGCTTCTGAATGGCAAGGACACGGACAGCTTGGGAGCATGCTTCTAACTCAGTCACCGGCATTCTTACACTGCAGGGGGAAAAGGAGGCCCTCATTCGAGAGCAGAGGTGTTCCTGTCGTGTCTCCCAAGCCACGCCTCGGGGACTCAGTGCCCTGCAGCAGCCCGGCCCCAGGCGAGGACACGCAGCGTGGCCCACCCAAGCAGGAGGGGCACTGTGCTTGAGAAATCCCATCCCCGATGGGGGCAAGAGGGGCTGGTGGGGTTGAGTGAACCTATAAATGCCCACAGAAATATGCCTGCATTCATTCAAGTGATACAAGCAACAGTAGCAGGCTATTTAACAAAATTTCAATTTTCAGTGGAAATTTTGCCATTCCTTTCCACTTGTCCCCTGCACTCTGAGACAGGCTTAGGCTCTCTCACACCTGCAACTCTGAAGCCATAGTTGTGAAGTCATTTTAATTTGCTGCAAGTGTCCTCGCTCCCCGTGTCACTGTGTCTGTCCTCTCTTAACACAGTCCACAGTCGGATATCTTCCTGGATCTCTACCTGAGTTCCTTTCTCCTCATCCTCAGATCCTGAGATAAAGGACAAGTGAAGACCCATGACCAGAAAAGGCACTGTGGACTTGACCGAAGTCCATAGTGACCCCCTAGGTGAGTGCTGCCCACCCCTTACCTTCGATTCTCAAGGTTCTGCCCAGGGTGACATCCAGCCCAGAGAGGTGGCCCAATTAAAAGCTATGTGGCTTGGGCACGGGGACAGGTGCAGGAGCTGGTTCCGGGGCCAGGCCCCTCCCCACGTCTGCTCCCCTCTCCCCCGAAGCCCCGCTGCCAAGCACTCAGTCTCCGTGATCTGATGTCCTTCTCTTCTACTCTACTCCAAACCCTTTTCCTTTTCCTTTTTTCCCTAATTATCCCCAGCTGGAGTGATTTTTCAATCGCAGTATCTAAAAAATTTCCTGCAGCCGAAAATGAGGTCTCCAGATATCAATGCCCATATGCTGGCTCCTGAAGAGAGCCGCTGGCTAGGGGGACCCTCACCAACACTCACGGGGCATCAGACATGTTCCAGGGTCGGCCACCCCCAACAAGAGTTTGCTGTGATCCCTATGCCCGCACAGCATCCCTGCTCACAAAAATATAGTTGGCCCACTTATCGGTTATTAAGAAGCAAAAATACAAAATTGCTCATGTTTCTTACTAAAATTATCTATAAAGCAGAAAAGGGAATTGTAATTGTAATAGAAAAGAACAATTTTGACCCCATGTTAGGTCTGTCCCTTTGGCTTTAACCCTGTGCCCTCTTTTCTAGTCTCAGACTTGCTATCTCGGCACCATTTGTAAAAGAAAGTTGCCTTTAGACTGAAATATCCAGGACAGCCTCTTCTCCTGGCCGTGATCTTGAAGGATGCTAACTAATCTGCACTTATGTAGAGATGGCAAGTTGCAAAATAGAGAATAACTTTGTTTTATTTTTGGAGGTTTTACAGGGGCAACATGATTTGATCCACATGGACAGCTGCAAGAACAGCGGATTCAAAGGACAAGCAATTCATACAACAAGAAGTTTCCAACAACCAACTGCAGTCCCGCTCCTTTTTAGTATAAAAGGAGACTCAATTCTGACTTGGGGAAGATGGTTCTCCAGGACATCAGTCTGCCATTTTCTGGGTCTGCCAGCTTTGCAAATAAAGTCACTATTCCTTGCTCCAACACCTCATCTCCCAGTTTATTGGCCTGTCATTTGGTGAGCAGAATGAGTTTGGACTCGGTAACAAAATGACTGCATTGGAGGTAGTATGTCTCCACTGTTTCCTCGTTTCCAATATGTAACATGCACATTATTTATGATCTAGTGCAAATAATTCATCAAAGACAACCACAAAAAGAAACTATACTCACCTAGCTATCAACACTGAAGTCAAAACCTGTCAATTTTATATGCTGTTTAAGAACACAACCGAAAAACCTAACATAGGGAGTCGATTCCACAGAAATAAAATTATTTCTACTCCTTCAAAACTTTTTCTTTTCTTTTCTATTTTATTTTGTTTTGCTTATTGAAAAGAAAATAAAAGTCAAATCATTTTATTTCACGCCTTTTTGTTATAGTTGCATACTTTAAATACTACAAAAAGACTTAAATTGCAATAAAAAATTGTTCATATATTAGTATACAGATATATACACAATCAATGGCGATTAGGAAAGGAATGGACATTTACTAAAATTCCACTGCAATCCAGTCTTTTACAAGCATAACATGGAATATAAGCTCTATTATCCAGGGAGCCTCACCCACATTCTCACTACTGAGTCCCTTAGTAATCAACCACTAAGTCACCAGCATAGAACCATGTGATCAGTATTTTAGGAATAAATGAGGGAATTAGCTCATTCAATTCTAAAACAAAAACCCTAAAATAAATACTGAACTTATTTACAGATAAAGAAAATTTGTCCCCAAAAAAGTAAAGTTTCTTCCTCAAGGTCACAAAGCTAATAACTGGTAAAGGTAAGATTTGAACTAATCTGCCTGATTCTAAAAACTAAGTTGGAAATCCCATTCGACTGGGGAGTGTCCAGCTGCACAGCCTATCACCCTATCTTTGTTCAGAGCTGGCCTTAGACAGCCTGAGACAGCACCCCATTCCTGTGGAACTCGAGGGCAAATGATAACAATAAGGATTTTATATCCAGCAGTTTCTTAGGTCTCATGTATATAAAGTGTCAGCAGGTCAGCAGAAAATCTCTGGGAAACATGAGTGGGTCCAGACCTTTTTACTGATTAGAAACTCAATCTATCAGGATAGAGTGACCTTCCCATGAGAGGCCACATGGACATAAACTAAAGGCAGCTGAACAATGGAAACTAGCAAGACCCCGGAACTCAAGCAAGGATCCCTGCCATCCCCCACCCAGTTGCCTCTTCATCCGCGTGGACATGAAGACAGAAGACCCGGGTTCTTGTCCAAGTTACACTATCATGGATTCTCACCCATAAAAAGGTACGACTCTATGCTGTCGTAAGTCCTTTCCAACTCAAATATGATGACACCAATATCTCAGCAGAATATCTATGTCTCCACTTCCCCTCTTCTAATAGGAGACTATTTCTGTGGACACAAAGCAGAAATCCAATTTAAAAAACCATGCAAGAAGCCAGGCGAATTTCTGCTTAAGAGACTTTGCTCTCACGCTCAGTGAATGAAAACTCAGAAAAAGTGGTCCTTCTCCCTCAGCAAATGGGAGGTAGCCTGATTGTGTGTGTGTGTGTGTGTGTGTGTGTGTGTGTGTGTGTGTGTGTGTAAATCAAATATAATCATGTCTGGGACGTGTACAGATTATTTTTAATTTCACTGTAATTTCATGGGGATGAGCCAACATTTAAAGTAATTTGAATGTAGTGTTCTGAGACAGACTCAGTCTCTTTTGGTGGAGGAGGTGAAAGGGGAGAGTAAAGGAGGAAAGAGGTAAATGAAGCAAAGAAGTAAGAATACTGCTAGGGAAAGGCAAGACGTTAATTTTGTTCCTCATTGCATCACATACAAATTAGGGACTGGCTTTCCCCCGATGTCTTATGGAGCACTGAGTTGCAGAAGAAGAGGCGACAGCCCATTTCTCACTGAGATTGTGACTGTACGTGGCATCTTATAGACACAAATCATTTACCCTGATCAAACACTCTAGCAGCAGGCTGTAATTCTCCTGTTTTGAGAGACAAGAAAACAGGAGTTCAAAGCGGGTAGATAACTTGACAAAAGTCAGAGGACCAGTAAACAAGAGAGGATGAATTCAAACTCAGATCTGAATGTAGAGTCTCATCTTCCCACTCCCAGGGCTGGAAAATCCTTAACACACAGGCTCCCCAGCTCCCCTGCAGTGTTCCTGGCGCCAAGCATTTCCCATGGTAATGGTCTCCAGTTCTCACAGACACAGCGCTCTGTGCAGCCAATGACCTTGATCAGACCTTGATCAGACCTTGGTCATCTACCTGCCATGCCCACCAGGCTTCACCATACAGGCAGGAAAGCTGGCTTTCAAGTGCATACAAAGCCACCCTTGGTCTAACCTGGGCTCTTCTGCGGCTTCTCCAGCCTAAAGGCAGCCATGAAAGTGCTCACAGTTTGTACGTGAGCCACACTACCTCTCTCCATCTGTGTCCCCACCTATACTACTTAGCTATGAACATTTTGAGAATCTTGGAAAAAATTTTAAAAAACAGAAAAGAGGATTCTGGAACAAGTACTTAATACTTACAATTTTAAATGACAAGTTACAAAGTGAGTATTGACAAACCGAATCTTCCTTTCTAAATGTCAGTTTTAAGCATTTAAAAATATAATAGCAAAAAATTCTCACTTACAAAATTAACAAAAACACAAACAATAATCTGGAATAAATTCAAAAATAATGCCCATATTCTAAATGGAGAAACTTCAGGACTCTATTGAGGGTTAAAGTAAGAGGTATGAATGTAGAGACATAAACATATTGCATGGAGAAAAGCAGTTTTGTAAAGATGTAAGTTCTCCTAAGAATAATTCAAAACTTACTAAAAAATCCCATGAAAATTCCAATCTGATTTTTTTAACTTGAACAAAATATTTTGGAATTCTTCAGGAAAAATAAAGTCATAATACTTGACAAGAAAATTTGGGATGGAAGAAAAGAATCAAAAAAAAATCAGACTGCCAGTTATTAAATAAATTTTTACAATATGTAAGATATGGTGCTGGAGTAAGGAAAGGAGATTGACAGAAGGGAACCATGAGCTCAAAAAGAGACTCTAGTGTATGTAAGTATTTCGTACAGGTGGGATTTCAAATCAAAGAGAAAATTATGAATTCAATAATTGTCCTGGGACAGAGAATCACCTGGAAAGAATAAATTCCATTCCTGTCATAATGACCACAAGATAAATTGCAGATAGTGATGTAAATATTAAAAAGTACTAGTAACAGCAAATACAACTCTTTGCTCTTATTAACTCAACTTCTCCTCACTATAACATGTACTATTATAATCTCCATCTTAGAGATTAAAAAAACCTACAGAAGAGATTTATTCCATTATAAGAGAGTATTTCTAAGAATAATGTCAAAGATAAAACCCATAAGGAAGACATTTACTATCCTAAGAATAGTTTGAGCCACAACAAAAATCAGAAAACTTCCTGAACAAAATGAAAGGAAAGAAATGACAAGAAAAAGCTCTGTGATACATGTTGATGAATTCACGAAGTTAATTTTCATAACATACAAAAAGCTGTCACAAAGCAACAAGAAGCTCCCTCACTTAAATGTGGGCAAAGGACAAAAGGAATCATTCATTTTAAAAAGTCAAGTGGCTAATGAGTGAAAAATGCTCAAAACTTCACTGGTCATCAAATGCAAACAAAAACAATGAAAAAGCACTTTTGCTTATCATATTGGCAAATATTTTTAAGATATTCTAGCTAGTGTCCATCTGTGGGAGAACAAATCATGAGCGACTTTTTCAGAGGATGACATATCAATGGATTTGTAAGCTCTGAAAAACGTACATACACACTGACTCAACTCCACTTCTAGGAATCGTTTCCTTTAGGAAAAAAAAATCAGTCCAAAAAGATGTACCCATCAGGGCATTTACACAGCACTGTTTACAAAGGTGGGAAGAAAAACTGAAGTGAAATCATATCCAGCAGTAGAGAATTGGTTATATAAGTAATTGTGCATTTTTTCATTCCCCAATGGAGAAGGAATTTCTAGTCACTTGAAAGGAGTCTGTGATGAATGTAAATGTCACATCTAGGGACTAAATTTCCAGAAGCCTTAACTAATGGAATACACATACAAGATCACAGGATGGTCTGTACAAGAAGGATGCAACTCAAACATTCTTTCTGACAGTGGAAAATGGAGAAAACTTAACTGTCCACCATCAAGACAATGATGCGGTAAATCAAGGCGAGCTGCGGGCACTGAGGGAGCTGGCGTTTCGCTTTGGTCCAGGGCCTTGTCCACAGCACTCTCCCACCAAATGTGTCCGTGGACAAGAGACGACACCCGCACATCAGGAGACCCCTCCAATCTATCTGAAAGGACCGGGTGAGTCTGGAGCGGGAGGACGTCCATGATATACCCCTGAGTGAATAAAGCGAGCTGCAGAAAAAACATATAGTATGGTCTCATTTTTAAATAAAGCATATATACACACACCTATACATTGATTTCTCATATGTGTATATATATGTATCTCATAGGCCTAAAGGTCATGAAATATATATACCAAATTTTCAACAGCTTTTACTCTCAGGAAATAATGGGAAGGGAGTTAGGGGCCTTCCTGTACCACCACAGTTCTCTTTTCAGTATTTCAGTTAAGTATACTTGGAATTTAAAAGTTTATTTAAGTCCGAAGTAAAATGGACGATGCCTCCATAAGACAGAATGCTACACTGGTCTTTAAAAATCATGCCAGGGGAGATAGAATATTGTAGAAAAACATGTAATAAGCCGAATGGAAAATGGAGGTCTCCGAACAGTAAACAGGGACGGAGTGCTCACTGGTTTTTATGACAGAGATGATACACACTGACGAAAAGAACAGAAAATGAATGTTAAATTGTTAATTATTATCTCTGAGTAGCGGGACCAGGATAGAATCTTTTGCCCCTTTTTCCAGACATATTATATTAAATGCACATTAGTTTTCATCTGAAAATAGCATTTTGAGACGTGTAGTACCACGCAGTGGGGAATAATACATGAATACTTACAGAGACAAGTAACTAGGAGACACCGCAGCAGCGCCACACAATGTAAAACGGGCAATCCTGATTAACACCGCTCAGTTACATAAGGATCCACAAAGTGAGAGCACCTGCTGTAACAGGGCGTGGCCCCCTTCTATTTGTCAGTTGTGTCTTCAGGGCTGAGGCAGTTCTGAGCACGGCCAGTGTCAATTCCGGTGTCTGGATGGATGCTACTGGAGGTGAGGGCACCTGCAAGCAGAAAGGAAGAACAGAAACCATCCTCTGCCTTTTCTGTCTTGTTTCTTTGTTACTTTAAAAGAGAGGCATAAATAAGATAAACTGTGTATCTCCCCTACTGAAATTTCAGTAATGAAACCGTTTTTAAAGGCTTCAGAGCTTATATTCTGTCTATAACTGTCTTTTCAACAAAGCATCATATTTATTAAATGTTAATTGACTCAGTTAATTAACTCCCTGTTGAAACATTCAAGTAAAGAACATGAAAGGCCTTACGTAAAAGAACCACACCTGCAGTGACTAGCTCAGCCGTCTTGACGGCAATGCAGTCAGCCCCCACCATCCCGTGGCCCTGAGCTCCTGATGCTGGTAAGAGAGCACGCTGCCGCCTCAGATGGAGAGATACTGTGAAAGCATTTTTTGAACTCTACAGTACTGACAAAACATAACTGACAAATCCCAGGCTTCTTTGAAGCTGTCATTTTCGGTTTCTGGCCAACCCCAGTCAATGAGCAGAACCACCCCATTCCCGAGTCATGGGACTCACGTGGGAAGAAATTTTGTAGAAATTTCCAGGTACAGAATGTAACCAACTATATGTAGAACTCTGACAAAAGAAAAGATGAAATACTCTGATGTTGAAGACACTCAAAATATTCTCCTAAGCCTTAGTAGCTGGAAAGGCTGGGCTTCTCCTCAGCCACTTATTTATTTCACAGCCAGCGAGCATCTCCCACAAACCCTGTTTCCCTGTGTCTGCTGGGAGCCTCAGGCACACTCTTGCTGTCGATCTTATAAGTCACAGGGCAGACGCGTGTCTCTCATGCCTGCCACCCCCACACAGGCTCGCCTCCTAGCCTCACTGTCTGAACTTGGCCCCATTTTCTCACCTGTTTATTTGGTATCTGTTCTTCTGTAAGCTGCATGAAATGCTTTTTGGAACAAGTCAGAAGAATGAGTGGGTAGAGAAATGGACAGTTGGACAGGTGAGAGGCACAAAGCAACAGGTCTCAAAGATGGTAAGAGCAAAGTTGTTTCGCCAACCCCCCCAAAATTCCTGAAAGAACTAAAAATTCTGAATTTTGAAAGTAAAAGGCTATCATATATAGAAATAAAATAAATGATCCTCTTCATCAGTGTTTCAAGATCTGACTCCAGATATTTTAGCAGGCCATACTGAATCCTAGCACAGAAAAATCAGATGGACTAGTGGTGAGTAAGTTCCAGGAAAACGGCAGTAATTCCTCCACTTGTGTAAAGACATACACTCACCTGCCGAAGGTGAATGTAGAACGCATTCTGGAGAAATTTGGAAGCTTCCATTGTCCGCTTCTGAATGGCAAGGACACGGACAGCTTGGGAGCATGCTTCTAACTCAGTCACCGGCATTCTTACACTGCAGGGGGAAAAGGAGGCCCTCATTCGAGAGCAGAGGTGTTCCTGTCGTGTCTCCCAAGCCACGCCTCGGGGACTCAGTGCCCTGCAGCAGCCCGGCCCCAGGCGAGGACACGCAGCGTGGCCCACCCAAGCAGGAGGGGCACTGTGCTTGAGAAATCCCATCCCCGATGGGGGCAAGAGGGGCTGGTGGGGTTGAGTGAACCTATAAATGCCCACAGAAATATGCCTGCATTCATTCAAGTGATACAAGCAACAGTAGCAGGCTATTTAACAAAATTTCAATTTTCAGTGGAAATTTTGCCATTCCTTTCCACTTGTCCCCTGCACTCTGAGACAGGCTTAGGCTCTCTCACACCTGCAACTCTGAAGCCATAGTTGTGAAGTCATTTTAATTTGCTGCAAGTGTCCTCGCTCCCCGTGTCACTGTGTCTGTCCTCTCTTAACACAGTCCACAGTCGGATATCTTCCTGGATCTCTACCTGAGTTCCTTTCTCCTCCTCCTCAGATCCTGAGATAAAGGACAAGTGAAGACCCATGACCAGAAAAGGCACTGTGGACTTGACCGAAGTCCATAGTGACCCCCTAGGTGAGTGCTGCCCACCCCTTACCTTCGATTCTCAAGGTTCTGCCCAGGGTGACATCCAGCCCAGAGAGGTGGCCCAATTAAGAGCTATGTGGCTTGGGCACGGGGACAGGTGCAGGAGCTGGTTCCGGGGCCAGGCCCCTCCCCACGTCTGCTCCCCTCTCCCCCGAAGCCCCGCTGCCAAGCACTCAGTCTCCGTGATCTGATGTCCTTCTCTTCTACTCTACTCCAAACCCTTTTCCTTTTCCTTTTTTCCCTAATTATCCCCAGCTGGAGTGATTTTTCAATCGCAGTATCTAAAAAATTTCCTGCAGCCGAAAATGAGGTCTCCAGATATCAATGCCCATATGCTGGCTCCTGAAGAGAGCCGCTGGCTAGGGGGACCCTCACCAACACTCACGGGGCATCAGACATGTTCCAGGGTCGGCCACCCCCAACAAGAGTTTGCTGTGATCCCTATGCCCGCACAGCATCCCTGCTCACAAAAATATAGTTGGCCCACTTATCGGTTATTAAGAAGCAAAAATACAAAATTGCTCATGTTTCTTACTAAAATTATCTATAAAGCAGAAAAGGGAATTGTAATTGTAATAGAAAAGAACAATTTTGACCCCATGTTAGGTCTGTCCCTTTGGCTTTAACCCTGTGCCCTCTTTTCTAGTCTCAGACTTGCTATCTCGGCACCATTTGTAAAAGAAAGTTGCCTTTAGACTGAAATATCCAGGACAGCCTCTTCTCCTGGCCGTGATCTTGAAGGATGCTAACTAATCTGCACTTATGTAGAGATGGCAAGTTGCAAAATAGAGAATAACTTTGTTTTATTTTTGGAGGTTTTACAGGGGCAACATGATTTGATCCACATGGACAGCTGCAAGAACAGCGGATTCAAAGGACAAGCAATTCATACAACAAGAAGTTTCCAACAACCAACTGCAGTCCCGCTCCTTTTTAGTATAAAAGGAGACTCAATTCTGACTTGGGGAAGATGGTTCTCCAGGACATCAGTCTGCCATTTTCTGGGTCTGCCAGCTTTGCAAATAAAGTCACTATTCCTTGCTCCAACACCTCATCTCCCAGTTTATTGGCCTGTCATTTGGTGAGCAGAATGAGTTTGGACTCGGTAACAAAATGACTGCATTGGAGGTAGTATGTCTCCACTGTTTCCTCGTTTCCAATATGTAACATGCACATTATTTATGATCTAGTGCAAATAATTCATCAAAGACAACCACAAAAAGAAACTATACTCACCTAGCTATCAACACTGAAGTCAAAACCTGTCAATTTTATATGCTGTTTAAGAACACAACCGAAAAACCTAACATAGGGAGTCGATTCCACAGAAATAAAATTATTTCTACTCCTTCAAAACTTTTTCTTTTCTTTTCTATTTTATTTTGTTTTGCTTATTGAAAAGAAAATAAAAGTCAAATCATTTTATTTCACGCCTTTTTGTTATAGTTGCATACTTTAAATACTACAAAAAGACTTAAATTGCAATAAAAAATTGTTCATATATTAGTATACAGATATATACACAATCAATGGCGATTAGGAAAGGAATGGACATTTACTAAAATTCCACTGCAATCCAGTCTTTTACAAGCATAACATGGAATATAAGCTCTATTATCCAGGGAGCCTCACCCACATTCTCACTACTGAGTCCCTTAGTAATCAACCACTAAGTCACCAGCATAGAACCATGTGATCAGTATTTTAGGAATAAATGAGGGAATTAGCTCATTCAATTCTAAAACAAAAACCCTAAAATAAATACTGAACTTATTTACAGATAAAGAAAATTTGTCCCCAAAAAAGTAAAGTTTCTTCCTCAAGGTCACAAAGCTAATAACTGGTAAAGGTAAGATTTGAACTAATCTGCCTGATTCTAAAAACTAAGTTGGAAATCCCATTCGACTGGGGAGTGTCCAGCTGCACAGCCTATCACCCTATCTTTGTTCAGAGCTGGCCTTAGACAGCCTGAGACAGCACCCCATTCCTGTGGAACTCGAGGGCAAATGATAACAATAAGGATTTTATATCCAGCAGTTTCTTAGGTCTCATGTATATAAAGTGTCAGCAGGTCAGCAGAAAATCTCTGGGAAACATGAGTGGGTCCAGACCTTTTTACTGATTAGAAACTCAATCTATCAGGATAGAGTGACCTTCCCATGAGAGGCCACATGGACATAAACTAAAGGCAGCTGAACAATGGAAACTAGCAAGACCCCGGAACTCAAGCAAGGATCCCTGCCATCCCCCACCCAGTTGCCTCTTCATCCGCGTGGACATGAAGACAGAAGACCCGGGTTCTTGTCCAAGTTACACTATCATGGATTCTCACCCATAAAAAGGTACGACTCTATGCTGTCGTAAGTCCTTTCCAACTCAAATATGATGACACCAATATCTCAGCAGAATATCTATGTCTCCACTTCCCCTCTTCTAATAGGAGACTATTTCTGTGGACACAAAGCAGAAATCCAATTTAAAAAACCATGCAAGAAGCCAGGCGAATTTCTGCTTAAGAGACTTTGCTCTCACGCTCAGTGAATGAAAACTCAGAAAAAGTGGTCCTTCTCCCTCAGCAAATGGGAGGTAGCCTGATTGTGTGTGTGTGTGTGTGTGTGTGTGTGTGTGTGTGTGTGTGTGTGTGTGTAAATCAAATATAATCATGTCTGGGACGTGTACAGATTATTTTTAATTTCACTGTAATTTCATGGGGATGAGCCAACATTTAAAGTAATTTGAATGTAGTGTTCTGAGACAGACTCAGTCTCTTTTGGTGGAGGAGGTGAAAGGGGAGAGTAAAGGAGGAAAGAGGTAAATGAAGCAAAGAAGTAAGAATACTGCTAGGGAAAGGCAAGACGTTAATTTTGTTCCTCATTGCATCACATACAAATTAGGGACTGGCTTTCCCCCGATGTCTTATGGAGCACTGAGTTGCAGAAGAAGAGGCGACAGCCCATTTCTCACTGAGATTGTGACTGTACGTGGCATCTTATAGACACAAATCATTTACCCTGATCAAACACTCTAGCAGCAGGCTGTAATTCTCCTGTTTTGAGAGACAAGAAAACAGGAGTTCAAAGCGGGTAGATAACTTGACAAAAGTCAGAGGACCAGTAAACAAGAGAGGATGAATTCAAACTCAGATCTGAATGTAGAGTCTCATCTTCCCACTCCCAGGGCTGGAAAATCCTTAACACACAGGCTCCCCAGCTCCCCTGCAGTGTTCCTGGCGCCAAGCATTTCCCATGGTAATGGTCTCCAGTTCTCACAGACACAGCGCTCTGTGCAGCCAATGACCTTGATCAGACCTTGATCAGACCTTGGTCATCTACCTGCCATGCCCACCAGGCTTCACCATACAGGCAGGAAAGCTGGCTTTCAAGTGCATACAAAGCCACCCTTGGTCTAACCTGGGCTCTTCTGCGGCTTCTCCAGCCTAAAGGCAGCCATGAAAGTGCTCACAGTTTGTACGTGAGCCACACTACCTCTCTCCATCTGTGTCCCCACCTATACTACTTAGCTATGAACATTTTGAGAATCTTGGAAAAAATTTTAAAAAACAGAAAAGAGGATTCTGGAACAAGTACTTAATACTTACAATTTTAAATGACAAGTTACAAAGTGAGTATTGACAAACCGAATCTTCCTTTCTAAATGTCAGTTTTAAGCATTTAAAAATATAATAGCAAAAAATTCTCACTTACAAAATTAACAAAAACACAAACAATAATCTGGAATAAATTCAAAAATAATGCCCATATTCTAAATGGAGAAACTTCAGGACTGTATTGAGGGTTAAAGTAAGAGGTATGAATGTAGAGACATAAACATATTGCATGGAGAAAAGCAGTTTTGTAAAGATGTAAGTTCTCCTAAGAATAATTCAAAACTTACTAAAAAATCCCATGAAAATTCCAATCTGATTTTTTTAACTTGAACAAAATATTTTGGAATTCTTCAGGAAAAATAAAGTCATAATACTTGACAAGAAAATTTGGGATGGAAGAAAAGAATCAAAAAAAAATCAGACTGCCAGTTATTAAATAAATTTTTACAATATGTAAGATATGGTGCTGGAGTAAGGAAAGGAGATTGACAGAAGGGAACCATGAGCTCAAAAAGAGACTCTAGTGTATGTAAGTATTTCGTACAGGTGGGATTTCAAATCAAAGAGAAAATTATGAATTCAATAATTGTCCTGGGACAGAGAATCACCTGGAAAGAATAAATTCCATTCCTGTCATAATGACCACAAGATAAATTGCAGATAGTGATGTAAATATTAAAAAGTACTAGTAACAGCAAATACAACTCTTTGCTCTTATTAACTCAACTTCTCCTCACTATAACATGTACTATTATAATCTCCATCTTAGAGATTAAAAAAACCTACAGAAGAGATTTATTCCATTATAAGAGAGTATTTCTAAGAATAATGTCAAAGATAAAACCCATAAGGAAGACATTTACTATCCTAAGAATAGTTTGAGCCACAACAAAAATCAGAAAACTTCCTGAACAAAATGAAAGGAAAGAAATGACAAGAAAAAGCTCTGTGATACATGTTGATGAATTCACGAAGTTAATTTTCATAACATACAAAAAGCTGTCACAAAGCAACAAGAAGCTCCCTCACTTAAATGTGGGCAAAGGACAAAAGGAATCATTCATTTTAAAAAGTCAAGTGGCTAATGAGTGAAAAATGCTCAAAACTTCACTGGTCATCAAATGCAAACAAAAACAATGAAAAAGCACTTTTGCTTATCATATTGGCAAATATTTTTAAGATATTCTAGCTAGTGTCCATCTGTGGGAGAACAAATCATGAGCGACTTTTTCAGAGGATGACATATCAATGGATTTGTAAGCTCTGAAAAACGTACATACACACTGACTCAACTCCACTTCTAGGAATCGTTTCCTTTAGGAAAAAAAAATCAGTCCAAAAAGATGTACCCATCAGGGCATTTACACAGCACTGTTTACAAAGGTGGGAAGAAAAACTGAAGTGAAATCATATCCAGCAGTAGAGAATTGGTTATATAAGTAATTGTGCATTTTTTCATTCCCCAATGGAGAAGGAATTTCTAGTCACTTGAAAGGAGTCTGTGATGAATGTAAATGTCACATCTAGGGACTAAATTTCCAGAAGCCTTAACTAATGGAATACACATACAAGATCACAGGATGGTCTGTACAAGAAGGATGCAACTCAAACATTCTTTCTGACAGTGGAAAATGGAGAAAACTTAACTGTCCACCATCAAGACAATGATGCGGTAAATCAAGGCGAGCTGCGGGCACTGAGGGAGCTGGCGTTTCGCTTTGGTCCAGGGCTTTGTCCACAGCACTCTCCCACCAAATGTGTCCGTGGACAAGAGACGACACCCGCACATCAGGAGACCCCTCCAATCTATCTGAAAGGACCGGGTGAGTCTGGAGCGGGAGGACGTCCATGATATACCCCTGAGTGAATAAAGCGAGCTGCAGAAAAAACATATAGTATGGTCTCATTTTTAAATAAAGCATATATACACACACCTATACATTGATTTCTCATATGTGTATATATATGTATCTCATAGGCCTAAAGGTCATGAAATATATATACCAAATTTTCAACAGCTTTTACTCTCAGGAAATAATGGGAAGGGAGTTAGGGGCCTTCCTGTACCACCACAGTTCTCTTTTCAGTATTTCAGTTAAGTATACTTGGAATTTAAAAGTTTATTTAAGTCCGAAGTAAAATGGACGATGCCTCCATAAGACAGAATGCTACACTGGTCTTTAAAAATCATGCCAGGGGAGATAGAATATTGTAGAAAAACATGTAATAAGCCGAATGGAAAATGGAGGTCTCCGAACAGTAAACAGGGACGGAGTGCTCACTGGTTTTTATGACAGAGATGATACACACTGACGAAAAGAACAGAAAATGAATGTTAAATTGTTAATTATTATCTCTGAGTAGCGGGACCAGGATAGAATCTTTTGCCCCTTTTTCCAGACATATTATATTAAATGCACATTAGTTTTCATCTGAAAATAGCATTTTGAGACGTGTAGTACCACGCAGTGGGGAATAATACATGAATACTTACAGAGACAAGTAACTAGGAGACACCGCAGCAGCGCCACACAATGTAAAACGGGCAATCCTGATTAACACCGCTCAGTTACATAAGGATCCACAAAGTGAGAGCACCTGCTGTAACAGGGCGTGGCCCCCTTCTATTTGTCAGTTGTGTCTTCAGGGCTGAGGCAGTTCTGAGCACGGCCAGTGTCAATTCCGGTGTCTGGATGGATGCTACTGGAGGTGAGGGCACCTGCAAGCAGAAAGGAAGAACAGAAACCATCCTCTGCCTTTTCTGTCTTGTTTCTTTGTTACTTTAAAAGAGAGGCATAAATAAGATAAACTGTGTATCTCCCCTACTGAAATTTCAGTAATGAAACCGTTTTTAAAGGCTTCAGAGCTTATATTCTGTCTATAACTGTCTTTTCAACAAAACATCATATTTATTAAATGTTAATTGACTCAGTTAATTAACTCCCTGTTGAAACATTCAAGTAAAGAACATGAAAGGCCTTACGTAAAAGAACCACACCTGCAGTGACTAGCTCAGCCGTCTTGACGGCAATGCAGTCAGCCCCCACCATCCCGTGGCCCTGAGCTCCTGATGCTGGTAAGAGAGCACGCTGCCGCCTCAGATGGAGAGATACTGTGAAAGCATTTTTTGAACTCTACAGTACTGACAAAACATAACTGACAAATCCCAGGCTTCTTTGAAGCTGTCATTTTCGGTTTCTGGCCAACCCCAGTCAATGAGCAGAACCACCCCATTCCCGAGTCATGGGACTCACGTGGGAAGAAATTTTGTAGAAATTTCCAGGTACAGAATGTAACCAACTATATGTAGAACTCTGACAAAAGAAAAGATGAAATACTCTGATGTTGAAGACACTCAAAATATTCTCCTAAGCCTTAGTAGCTGGAAAGGCTGGGCTTCTCCTCAGCCACTTATTTATTTCACAGCCAGCGAGCATCTCCCACAAACCCTGTTTCCCTGTGTCTGCTGGGAGCCTCAGGCACACTCTTGCTGTCGATCTTATAAGTCACAGGGCAGACGCGTGTCTCTCATGCCTGCCACCCCCACACAGGCTCGCCTCCTAGCCTCACTGTCTGAACTTGGCCCCATTTTCTCACCTGTTTATTTGGTATCTGTTCTTCTGTAAGCTGCATGAAATGCTTTTTGGAACAAGTCAGAAGAATGAGTGGGTAGAGAAATGGACAGTTGGACAGGTGAGAGGCACAAAGCAACAGGTCTCAAAGATGGTAAGAGCAAAGTTGTTTCGCCAACCCCCCCAAAATTCCTGAAAGAACTAAAAATTCTGAATTTTGAAAGTAAAAGGCTATCATATATAGAAATAAAATAAATGATCCTCTTCATCAGTGTTTCAAGATCTGACTCCAGATATTTTAGCAGGCCATACTGAATCCTAGCACAGAAAAATCAGATGGACTAGTGGTGAGTAAGTTCCAGGAAAACGGCAGTAATTCCTCCACTTGTGTAAAGACATACACTCACCTGCCGAAGGTGAATGTAGAACGCATTCTGGAGAAATTTGGAAGCTTCCATTGTCCGCTTCTGAATGGCAAGGACACGGACAGCTTGGGAGCATGCTTCTAACTCAGTCACCGGCATTCTTACACTGCAGGGGGAAAAGGAGGCCCTCATTCGAGAGCAGAGGTGTTCCTGTCGTGTCTCCCAAGCCACGCCTCGGGGACTCAGTGCCCTGCAGCAGCCCGGCCCCAGGCGAGGACACGCAGCGTGGCCCACCCAAGCAGGAGGGGCACTGTGCTTGAGAAATCCCATCCCCAATGGGGGCAAGAGGGGCTGGTGGGGTTGAGTGAACCTATAAATGCCCACAGAAATATGCCTGCATTCATTCAAGTGATACAAGCAACAGTAGCAGGCTATTTAACAAAATTTCAATTTTCAGTGGAAATTTTGCCATTCCTTTCCACTTGTCCCCTGCACTCTGAGACAGGCTTAGGCTCTCTCACACCTGCAACTCTGAAGCCATAGTTGTGAAGTCATTTTAATTTGCTGCAAGTGTCCTCGCTCCCCGTGTCACTGTGTCTGTCCTCTCTTAACACAGTCCACAGTCGGATATCTTCCTGGATCTCTACCTGAGTTCCTTTCTCCTCCTCCTCAGATCCTGAGATAAAGGACAAGTGAAGACCCATGACCAGAAAAGGCACTGTGGACTTGACCGAAGTCCATAGTGACCCCCTAGGTGAGTGCTGCCCACCCCTTACCTTCGATTCTCAAGGTTCTGCCCAGGGTGACATCCAGCCCAGAGAGGTGGCCCAATTAAAAGCTATGTGGCTTGGGCACGGGGACAGGTGCAGGAGCTGGTTCCGGGGCCAGGCCCCTCCCCACGTCTGCTCCCCTCTCCCCCGAAGCCCCGCTGCCAAGCACTCAGTCTCCGTGATCTGATGTCCTTCTCTTCTACTCTACTCCAAACCCTTTTCCTTTTCCTTTTTTCCCTAATTATCCCCAGCTGGAGTGATTTTTCAATCGCAGTATCTAAAAAATTTCCTGCAGCCGAAAATGAGGTCTCCAGATATCAATGCCCATATGCTGGCTCCTGAAGAGAGCCGCTGGCTAGGGGGACCCTCACCAACACTCACGGGGCATCAGACATGTTCCAGGGTCGGCCACCCCCAACAAGAGTTTGCTGTGATCCCTATGCCCGCACAGCATCCCTGCTCACAAAAATATAGTTGGCCCACTTATCGGTTATTAAGAAGCAAAAATACAAAATTGCTCATGTTTCTTACTAAAATTATCTATAAAGCAGAAAAGGGAATTGTAATTGTAATAGAAAAGAACAATTTTGACCCCATGTTAGGTCTGTCCCTTTGGCTTTAACCCTGTGCCCTCTTTTCTAGTCTCAGACTTGCTATCTCGGCACCATTTGTAAAAGAAAGTTGCCTTTAGACTGAAATATCCAGGACAGCCTCTTCTCCTGGCCGTGATCTTGAAGGATGCTAACTAATCTGCACTTATGTAGAGATGGCAAGTTGCAAAATAGAGAATAACTTTGTTTTATTTTTGGAGGTTTTACAGGGGCAACATGATTTGATCCACATGGACAGCTGCAAGAACAGCGGATTCAAAGGACAAGCAATTCATACAACAAGAAGTTTCCAACAACCAACTGCAGTCCCGCTCCTTTTTAGTATAAAAGGAGACTCAATTCTGACTTGGGGAAGATGGTTCTCCAGGACATCAGTCTGCCATTTTCTGGGTCTGCCAGCTTTGCAAATAAAGTCACTATTCCTTGCTCCAACACCTCATCTCCCAGTTTATTGGCCTGTCATTTGGTGAGCAGAATGAGTTTGGACTCGGTAACAAAATGACTGCATTGGAGGTAGTATGTCTCCACTGTTTCCTCGTTTCCAATATGTAACATGCACATTATTTATGATCTAGTGCAAATAATTCATCAAAGACAACCACAAAAAGAAACTATACTCACCTAGCTATCAACACTGAAGTCAAAACCTGTCAATTTTATATGCTGTTTAAGAACACAACCGAAAAACCTAACATAGGGAGTCGATTCCACAGAAATAAAATTATTTCTACTCCTTCAAAACTTTTTCTTTTCTTTTCTATTTTATTTTGTTTTGCTTATTGAAAAGAAAATAAAAGTCAAATCATTTTATTTCACGCCTTTTTGTTATAGTTGCATACTTTAAATACTACAAAAAGACTTAAATTGCAATAAAAAATTGTTCATATATTAGTATACAGATATATACACAATCAATGGCGATTAGGAAAGGAATGGACATTTACTAAAATTCCACTGCAATCCAGTCTTTTACAAGCATAACATGGAATATAAGCTCTATTATCCAGGGAGCCTCACCCACATTCTCACTACTGAGTCCCTTAGTAATCAACCACTAAGTCACCAGCATAGAACCATGTGATCAGTATTTTAGGAATAAATGAGGGAATTAGCTCATTCAATTCTAAAACAAAAACCCTAAAATAAATACTGAACTTATTTACAGATAAAGAAAATTTGTCCCCAAAAAAGTAAAGTTTCTTCCTCAAGGTCACAAAGCTAATAACTGGTAAAGGTAAGATTTGAACTAATCTGCCTGATTCTAAAAACTAAGTTGGAAATCCCATTCGACTGGGGAGTGTCCAGCTGCACAGCCTATCACCCTATCTTTGTTCAGAGCTGGCCTTAGACAGCCTGAGACAGCACCCCATTCCTGTGGAACTCGAGGGCAAATGATAACAATAAGGATTTTATATCCAGCAGTTTCTTAGGTCTCATGTATATAAAGTGTCAGCAGGTCAGCAGAAAATCTCTGGGAAACATGAGTGGGTCCAGACCTTTTTACTGATTAGAAACTCAATCTATCAGGATAGAGTGACCTTCCCATGAGAGGCCACATGGACATAAACTAAAGGCAGCTGAACAATGGAAACTAGCAAGACCCCGGAACTCAAGCAAGGATCCCTGCCATCCCCCACCCAGTTGCCTCTTCATCCGCGTGGACATGAAGACAGAAGACCCGGGTTCTTGTCCAAGTTACACTATCATGGATTCTCACCCATAAAAAGGTACGACTCTATGCTGTCGTAAGTCCTTTCCAACTCAAATATGATGACACCAATATCTCAGCAGAATATCTATGTCTCCACTTCCCCTCTTCTAATAGGAGACTATTTCTGTGGACACAAAGCAGAAATCCAATTTAAAAAACCATGCAAGAAGCCAGGCGAATTTCTGCTTAAGAGACTTTGCTCTCACGCTCAGTGAATGAAAACTCAGAAAAAGTGGTCCTTCTCCCTCAGCAAATGGGAGGTAGCCTGATTGTGTGTGTGTGTGTGTGTGTGTGTGTGTGTGTGTGTGTGTGTGTGTGTGTGTAAATCAAATATAATCATGTCTGGGACGTGTACAGATTATTTTTAATTTCACTGTAATTTCATGGGGATGAGCCAACATTTAAAGTAATTTGAATGTAGTGTTCTGAGACAGACTCAGTCTCTTTTGGTGGAGGAGGTGAAAGGGGAGAGTAAAGGAGGAAAGAGGTAAATGAAGCAAAGAAGTAAGAATACTGCTAGGGAAAGGCAAGACGTTAATTTTGTTCCCCATTGCATCACATACAAATTAGGGACTGGCTTTCCCCCGATGTCTTATCGAGCACTGAGTTGCAGAAGAAGAGGCGACAGCCCATTTCTCACTGAGATTGTGACTGTACGTGGCATCTTATAGACACAAATCATTTACCCTGATCAAACACTCTAGCAGCAGGCTGTAATTCTCCTGTTTTGAGAGACAAGAAAACAGGAGTTCAAAGCGGGTAGATAACTTGACAAAAGTCAGAGGACCAGTAAACAAGAGAGGATGAATTCAAACTCAGATCTGAATGTAGAGTCTCATCTTCCCACTCCCAGGGCTGGAAAATCCTTAACACACAGGCTCCCCAGCTCCCCTGCAGTGTTCCTGGCGCCAAGCATTTCCCATGGTAATGGTCTCCAGTTCTCACAGACACAGCGCTCTGTGCAGCCAATGACCTTGATCAGACCTTGATCAGACCTTGGTCATCTACCTGCCATGCCCACCAGGCTTCACCATACAGGCAGGAAAGCTGGCTTTCAAGTGCATACAAAGCCACCCTTGGTCTAACCTGGGCTCTTCTGCGGCTTCTCCAGCCTAAAGGCAGCCATGAAAGTGCTCACAGTTTGTACGTGAGCCACACTACCTCTCTCCATCTGTGTCCCCACCTATACTACTTAGCTATGAACATTTTGAGAATCTTGGAAAAAATTTTAAAAAACAGAAAAGAGGATTCTGGAACAAGTACTTAATACTTACAATTTTAAATGACAAGTTACAAAGTGAGTATTGACAAACCGAATCTTCCTTTCTAAATGTCAGTTTTAAGCATTTAAAAATATAATAGCAAAAAATTCTCACTTACAAAATTAACAAAAACACAAACAATAATCTGGAATAAATTCAAAAATAATGCCCATATTCTAAATGGAGAAACTTCAGGACTGTATTGAGGGTTAAAGTAAGAGGTATGAATGTAGAGACATAAACATATTGCATGGAGAAAAGCAGTTTTGTAAAGATGTAAGTTCTCCTAAGAATAATTCAAAACTTACTAAAAAATCCCATGAAAATTCCAATCTGATTTTTTTAACTTGAACAAAATATTTTGGAATTCTTCAGGAAAAATAAAGTCATAATACTTGACAAGAAAATTTGGGATGGAAGAAAAGAATCAAAAAAAAATCAGACTGCCAGTTATTAAATAAATTTTTACAATATGTAAGATATGGTGCTGGAGTAAGGAAAGGAGATTGACAGAAGGGAACCATGAGCTCAAAAAGAGACTCTAGTGTATGTAAGTATTTCGTACAGGTGGGATTTCAAATCAAAGAGAAAATTATGAATTCAATAATTGTCCTGGGACAGAGAATCACCTGGAAAGAATAAATTCCATTCCTGTCATAATGACCACAAGATAAATTGCAGATAGTGATGTAAATATTAAAAAGTACTAGTAACAGCAAATACAACTCTTTGCTCTTATTAACTCAACTTCTCCTCACTATAACATGTACTATTATAATCTCCATCTTAGAGATTAAAAAAACCTACAGAAGAGATTTATTCCATTATAAGAGAGTATTTCTAAGAATAATGTCAAAGATAAAACCCATAAGGAAGACATTTACTATCCTAAGAATAGTTTGAGCCACAACAAAAATCAGAAAACTTCCTGAACAAAATGAAAGGAAAGAAATGACAAGAAAAAGCTCTGTGATACATGTTGATGAATTCACGAAGTTAATTTTCATAACATACAAAAAGCTGTCACAAAGCAACAAGAAGCTCCCTCACTTAAATGTGGGCAAAGGACAAAAGGAATCATTCATTTTAAAAAAGTCAATTGGCTAATGAGTGAAAAATGCTCAAAACTTCACTGGTCATCAAATGCAAACAAAAACAATGAAAAAGCACTTTTGCTTATCATATTGGCAAATATTTTTAAGATATTCTAGCTAGTGTCCATCTGTGGGAGAACAAATCATGAGCGACTTTTTCAGAGGATGACATATCAATGGATTTGTAAGCTCTGAAAAACGTACATACACACTGACTCAACTCCACTTCTAGGAATCGTTTCCTTTAGGAAAAAAAAATCAGTCCAAAAAGATGTACCCATCAGGGCATTTACACAGCACTGTTTACAAAGGTGGGAAGAAAAACTGAAGTGAAATCATATCCAGCAGTAGAGAATTGGTTATATAAGTAATTGTGCATTTTTTCATTCCCCAATGGAGAAGGAATTTCTAGTCACTTGAAAGGAGTCTGTGATGAATGTAAATGTCACATCTAGGGACTAAATTTCCAGAAGCCTTAACTAATGGAATACACATACAAGATCACAGGATGGTCTGTACAAGAAGGATGCAACTCAAACATTCTTTCTGACAGTGGAAAATGGAGAAAACTTAACTGTCCACCATCAAGACAATGATGCGGTAAATCAAGGCGAGCTGCGGGCACTGAGGGAGCTGGCGTTTCGCCTTGGTCCAGGGCCTTGTCCACAGCACTCTCCCACCAAATGTGTCCGTGGACAAGAGACGACACCCGCACATCAGGAGACCCCTCCAATCTATCTGAAAGGACCGGGTGAGTCTGGAGCGGGAGGACGTCCATGATATACCCCTGAGTGAATAAAGCGAGCTGCAGAAAAAACATATAGTATGGTCTCATTTTTAAATAAAGCATATATACACACACCTATACATTGATTTCTCATATGTGTATATATATGTATCTCATAGGCCTAAAGGTCATGAAATATATATACCAAATTTTCAACAGCTTTTACTCTCAGGAAATAATGGGAAGGGAGTTAGGGGCCTTCCTGTACCACCACAGTTCTCTTTTCAGTATTTCAGTTAAGTATACTTGGAATTTAAAAGTTTATTTAAGTCCGAAGTAAAATGGACGATGCCTCCATAAGACAGAATGCTACACTGGTCTTTAAAAATCATGCCAGGGGAGATAGAATATTGTAGAAAAACATGTAATAAGCCGAATGGAAAATGGAGGTCTCCGAACAGTAAACAGGGACGGAGTGCTCACTGGTTTTTATGACAGAGATGATACACACTGACGAAAAGAACAGAAAATGAATGTTAAATTGTTAATTATTATCTCTGAGTAGCGGGACCAGGATAGAATCTTTTGCCCCTTTTTCCAGACATATTATATTAAATGCACATTAGTTTTCATCTGAAAATAGCATTTTGAGACGTGTAGTACCACGCAGTGGGGAATAATACATGAATACTTACAGAGACAAGTAACTAGGAGACACCGCAGCAGCGCCACACAATGTAAAACGGGCAATCCTGATTAACACCGCTCAGTTACATAAGGATCCACAAAGTGAGAGCACCTGCTGTAACAGGGCGTGGCCCCCTTCTATTTGTCAGTTGTGTCTTCAGGGCTGAGGCAGTTCTGAGCACGGCCAGTGTCAATTCCGGTGTCTGGATGGATGCTACTGGAGGTGAGGGCACCTGCAAGCAGAAAGGAAGAACAGAAACCATCCTCTGCCTTTTCTGTCTTGTTTCTTTGTTACTTTAAAAGAGAGGCATAAATAAGATAAACTGTGTATCTCCCCTACTGAAATTTCAGTAATGAAACCGTTTTTAAAGGCTTCAGAGCTTATATTCTGTCTATAACTGTCTTTTCAACAAAACATCATATTTATTAAATGTTAATTGACTCAGTTAATTAACTCCCTGTTGAAACATTCAAGTAAAGAACATGAAAGGCCTTACGTAAAAGAACCACACCTGCAGTGACTAGCTCAGCCGTCTTGACGGCAATGCAGTCAGCCCCCACCATCCCGTGGCCCTGAGCTCCTGATGCTGGTAAGAGAGCACGCTGCCGCCTCAGATGGAGAGATACTGTGAAAGCATTTTTTGAACTCTACAGTACTGACAAAACATAACTGACAAATCCCAGGCTTCTTTGAAGCTGTCATTTTCGGTTTCTGGCCAACCCCAGTCAATGAGCAGAACCACCCCATTCCCGAGTCATGGGACTCACGTGGGAAGAAATTTTGTAGAAATTTCCAGGTACAGAATGTAACCAACTATATGTAGAACTCTGACAAAAGAAAAGATGAAATACTCTGATGTTGAAGACACTCAAAATATTCTCCTAAGCCTTAGTAGCTGGAAAGGCTGGGCTTCTCCTCAGCCACTTATTTATTTCACAGCCAGCGAGCATCTCCCACAAACCCTGTTTCCCTGTGTCTGCTGGGAGCCTCAGGCACACTCTTGCTGTCGATCTTATAAGTCACAGGGCAGACGCGTGTCTCTCATGCCTGCCACCCCCACACAGGCTCGCCTCCTAGCCTCACTGTCTGAACTTGGCCCCATTTTCTCACCTGTTTATTTGGTATCTGTTCTTCTGTAAGCTGCATGAAATGCTTTTTGGAACAAGTCAGAAGAATGAGTGGGTAGAGAAATGGACAGTTGGACAGGTGAGAGTTGGGCAGACAGACAGAGAGACTCCAAGAAAAGGGGAATAAAGAAAATTCCCTATGCAGAACCCTCTTCTAGTCAGGGAAGAAAACCGCCAAGGAGACATGTGAGGAGGCAGGTGGCTTAGGGCTGTTTCCTGGATTCCATGAATAGTCCCACCGAGAGAGGGTAGAACTAGAAATAATAAAAGAATAAAGCATGCATGCTTGAAAAATATATCTACAATATGTACTTTCTAAAGAATAGATTCAAATCAGCAGGGCCCAATTACACAATCCTTGGGTATTTACAGAAATGAGAATCCCATCTCCAAACCACAAGGCATCCCTTAGGAGCACTGAGGGTCTTCATGGTGCGGTCTTAAAGCCGTCACCGCAAAGGCTATGCTCTCCTGCACTTACGAGGAACGAGCAGCTGTGCTAGGGCTGCCCACGTGTGTCACTTACACCCCCCAGCACCTCTACGGGGAGGACGCCTATCGAGCCCCGTCTCTGCAGGACAGAAAACTAGTCCGAGAGACGCTAAGCCGGCCTACCAGTTCTCCATCTCACAGGACTGGTCATTCCAGAGCAGGACTCGAACTCGGACCCACGTTTGTAATCACGGTTCTATCGTGATTTGTGTGCTTATTTTGTGTATAATACATTTGTTTCTGGCATGAAAGGACATTTAATAAATGATCGGTTGTCTTGTCTATCTCATTAGCTCACAATCTTTATATTTTTGAATTGTAATCTTTTCCCCTGGAGAAAGGAATGGAAAGAGCAGTGGTCACAATGAGCTTGGGCTCCATTCTTTATCTGTTACCTCATCTCATCCAAGTCCCCAACCAGGGAGAAGGATCAAATGTCCTCTTCATCTTTTAAAGTGAGTTCTCCAGTGATGGTGACTTACTCAACTCCAAAACCAAGTCTGGGGGAAGGGCACATGCAGCAACCAGAGCAGTATCATGTATAGGAAGGTGAAAAGAGCTCAGGGGGTCAGCCTGATTTAATTTCAATCGATAAAAGTATACCACACACTAAAAATACTAACATGCAATGGATTGGCTCTTTCTTGACATCTAGCAAGTTTCCACAGCCCACATGTAAAATTATCATGAACCAGTGAATGGAAGTGTCTATAGACAAGAAAAATCAATGCCACATGTAAACTGAAACCCAGGCTGGAGGAAAGGAAGAGAAAGGGCATAGTAAAGAAGTGGGGAAAGGCTGGGAAAAAAAATCATCACACGGACTCTCAAGCATCATCCAACAAGCATATAATCATTCGAGAGAGAGAGTTACTGAGGTCCTATTCTGTGCAAGATTTTAGAGCGTGTGAAACAAGAGCGCAGTGACCATGGTGGCAGCAAGTGGCGGGGCTCAAATACACTTCTGATCCCAATACCTGGCACACTTGTCCTCAGTATAAAGGCAAAAAAAAAAAAAAGTAAAATAACTCTGTAAACTCAAAGCATTGTTAAAAAAAAATTAAACAAAACCTAAAGACCAGGACAGACAAACCACGCACATTGCTGGATCAGAAGACAGCGCTCTTGGAATGGCAGTGCTCCCCAGAACGATCCGTATATTCAACGTGGTCTCGATCACAATCCCTGCGGGCTCCTCTGCACAAACTGACTAGCTGCTGCTACAATTCATATGGGAATTCGAGGGTCTCAGTAACCAGAACGTACTTGAAAAAGAAGAACAATGTGAGAGGACTTGTAATTCTCAATTTCAAACCTTACAACTGTATGTCTAGGTGAGATTAGAGGCCATTGTGAAGTTACTACTGTGTTTATCCGTATTTTCAAAATTCTCTACAATGAATATAACTGTTACAATAAGAAAAATAAAAAGTAAGGTATCTTTTAAAACATGCACACCGATTCATTCATTGGGAAAAAAATATTTTAACTATAAAGAGGTAACCAAATATCTAGTGAAAAAGGACTACTTAAAAACAAGTGTGTATTTACATTTTTCATAAATTGAAAACTGAAAAGCACAAACACATCAAGTTTCTAGGGAGACCGATGCAACATATTAATAGTTATTTTCAAAAATTCTAATTGAACAATGAAAACTCAAGAAAGGGAAAATCGTGATTGACAGCCAACTGCAAACACATGGAGAGCAAAGGCCTAGAAATCACAGTTCCTTTAACTCTGATACTAACTCAATAGAAGAGGAAATTCCTCCCTGTGGGGACAGTGGAATCCCATGCATAAGACAGGATACACAGTACAAACTGCACTAGAATCTGGCGTGATTTTCTTAGAAGAATTCTAAAGTTACAACATTGCTGAAAAACTATAGAAACACTGACAGACAGATTAAAACACACAGTCATATATATTATATAGAAACATATGAAGTCTGCTCCCATGTTGCATAGAAATACAAACATATTTGTTCATTTATAGCCACTGAATATTTTATCCCAGGTAGAATATTTCAACTAAAACAAAAAATCAATAATACACACCTCTTGTCAAATCTACTTGATAAGGTACTCTGCTATGTAACCATAATGTGTCTAAGATAGATCTAAAATTAGTGAAAAAGATCTTTGTATGGTTTCTTGAACTCTTCTCAAAATTCCAAGCTTAATTTTAAAATAGATCTGAGCAGTATTTCTGTATTAACTTTTCCCTCGTGAAATGAACAGCACAGTCTGTTGTCAAAATTCTGTCCTTACAATGATTCACGAGCACTGTATCCTAACAAAACTGCTGGACAGCAAGGCACTCTCCAGACACTGTGACCAAACAAATGAAACACAAGGAAGAGAGTGACCCTATTCTGGAGGGCTTACCGTCTGTGTCAACTCTGGGGTTTTTATTTGATTGGTTTGATTGGGTAGCAAAATAAAATCAATCAAGTACTTTCTTCTTTAAGCATTCTGTAAGTCATGACTCTGTTGTTAGTGTCATGAGAAGGAAAGACTAAAGCAAGACTTCCTTAGGTCAATTAGCAACAGCCATCACTGGGGAGTGAGTAATAAAGAAGTTAACTGATAGCAATGCTTCTGCCTACATGAGACCTAAAATAAACCTACACTGATCTCTTTAAGGAAAATGAGGAGATGAGGCCCCAATGAGAAAAACAAAAACTAACAAGAAATCAAAAAAGTAAAGACTTTTTCATTAACGATTCCAGGAAGGAGTGGAGCATGGTGGTGAAGAGCACAGATGCTGGGGACAAACATGAGGGTCTGAACTCCCACAGCACTGGGTAGCTTTGACACTGATAAGTCAGTGAAATTTTCTGCATCCCAGTCTCCTATCCATAGACTGGGGACAACAACAGCACCCGTCTCCTAGAACGGTCCTAATAATTAAGTTATTTTATATATAAAAGTTTAAATAAAATACCTCAGATATTAAATATTACCCCAAAAGCACAAGGAAAAAGAAAACAGAGATAAATTGGAGTTCATCAAATTTTAAAACTTTGCTTCAAAGGACACCATCCAGAAAGTGAAAAAACGACACACAGCAGAAAATTTTTTCAAATCATTTATCTGATAAGGAATTTGTATCTACCAAAAAAAAAAAAAGAAAAAACAAAAACAAAAACAAAAAGAACCTCCTACAACTCAACAATAAAAAGCAACTCAATTAAAAAATGAATAGAGGATCTGAAAAATATTTTTCAAGGAAAATATACAAATGACCAATAAGCACAACGAAACGATGTTCAATATCATTTGCTGTAACGGAAATCAAGTCAAAACCACTAGGAGAAACCGCTTCACACTCACTACAATAGGTTATAATCAAAAAAAGAGTAACAAGCACTAATGAGGACACAGAAGATGCAGAGGTCGCAGCCGTTGCTGGTGAGGATGTAACACAGCCTGGCCACTTTGGAAAAACGCCTGGCAGGTCCTCAGGGAGTTGAACATTTGGTTTCTGAATAACCAGGCAATTTTGCTTCCTGGGCACACACGTAAGAGAACTGAAAACAAATGTTCACATAAAAACTCCTACAGGAATATTCACGGTGCCATTACTCATCACAGCCAAAAAGCAGAAACAACACAAATGTCTATCACGTGATGAATGGGTAAACAGAGGGGCCCAGCCATACAGAGGAATATTATTCAGCAATAGCAAAGCATAGAGTACTGACCCAGGCCACAACGTGGACAAATATTGAAAACGTTACTCAGTGTGAAAGAAGTCAGTCACAATAGATGCTTCCACTTACATGAAGTAACTCGATTTACATGAAATTTCCAGCAGAGGCAAACCCACAGAGAGAGAAAAGTGGCTCCCTGGGGCTGTGGGAGGATGGGGAAGATGGGGATGTCTGCTTATGCGTAAGGAGCTTCCTGTTGGGCGGATGAAAATGTTCTAAGATTGAATGGGATGCACAATTCTGGGCATAGAGAAAAAACCACTGTACATTTTAATGGGTGAATTGTTATTAAAACTGTTAAGAACGAAAGCACCTCGGGCCAGTACCTTCCCATAGTAAATGCAAATTGCTAAATTTTATTACAGGAAGAAGAAACAGCCCTCAGCATGAAAGCAGGAGTTCAGCAAATGTGAGTTAACCGAAATTGGACAAGAGCATTTCACTTGAAACAGTTGCTGAGTGTACACAAAATATTAAGACATGACAAGGAAAATCAGTTTGACATCACGAAGAAGCATTCTGCTTCAAATGCAGATCAAGGATTCGGCAAGCCCAGCTGCTAGAAATGACCAGAGAAGAAACCTGGTTCTTTAAACAAGCACCAGAGCCAACAAGGAAATAGTGGTGAGGAAAGCAGGCGGCCGAAAATCTGGAACAGTTTGTTACAAATAATTTCTCCACTGAAAATTCAAAAATAAAATGAAAGTGATGTAATACTGTGTTGACCTCACGTGAATGGGCTTCCTCTGGTTCTCGACAGTTTTGTAACCCCGAATGAGAGACTCAGGAGAATCAGAATGGCTCCTGGGAGTCCCCAAATGACTGCCCACCAGCACGCTGACCACCATCACATCTGCCAGGGTGGAATTGCAGAGAAGAGACCAACTTCTGAAAGGCACAGGAAATATTGACAAGGGAAAAAAAGGCTGATGTCAGTCTTGGGACAGAGGCCCTGAGAGCAGAGGCCAGAAGGCTGCAGGTGAACTGGAGTGGCCCTGGGGCAGGAAGGGACCACGGGGGAGCAGATCTCAATTCTCTTCTCTCTCTCCCTCGGGTAGGAGAGGTAAAGTCTGCATCCTTCTCACCTGGAACTGTGGGTTCTGGCTGGCAGAAGTCTTACCGACATGGAATGAATGACTCAAGACTGTGGAAAAAGGAAAGAAAGCGAGAGGGAGTAGGGAGCCAACTCCAAGAGCCTCTCAAATGCTCCCATATTTATTGTGTATAATCAAAGAAAATAGTCTTTAACAGTTGTGTGATAGTAAACAGGAACTTGGGGAAAGACAGGATGAGACAGAGATTGTAGAATCCACAATGAGTAAAAAGGCTTAGTTTACCTTTAGGGGAGTCATGGGGAGAGGGGAACAAGATAAATTCTTTAGATATTCATTACAAAGCAGACCACCAGTCCAGCCAGGTCCATGTTTTGGGGATAATAGACTATCTAACAGCACACACGCCCAGCATTTATAGCTGAGGGCCTGGGTCATTGCTGTGCAATGAACAGAGTGCTATCTAAAACCTCAAATATGCAAGCAAGGCATTGTCTCTGCTTTTTATGGCAAGGAGACAGGAGTGAGGATGCACAGGTGCTTGCTTGAAAGCAGTTACTAAGCACACTTTTTCTTCTTAAAGTTGACATGCGTCTGGTGTCTGTTAAATTTGTTAACCCAATCATGGGCTATCACATGGAGCCATTATGGAGGACACCCTAGGATGACAAATCCTGGCTCTGGGTCTTTCCCTGCCAGCTTCGGCCATTCCAGCAGGGTCTAGACACATCCCTGAATAACGATCCCACAGAACCACCCAGACTCTTAACTCCTGGTGCTTGGAACTTAATTTTAGCTCTACACAACTTAACATAGAAAAGTTTCAGAAATAATAGATCTTATATTCTTTTTATATCTCATCATAGAACTGATTTTTCTGATTGCTCTAAGCTGCTTCTACTTGGTAAAGCACCTAATTCTGCAGGTGAAATCAGTACGTTCCATTGCGCATAACTAGACAGTCTGGGCCCTCTGACTTCTATTGGTCAAATAAATACCGATACACCTAATTGATTTCATTGTTCATCAATTTCAGCCTGGAGGTGAGGGAGTGTCACTCTGTTCCTCAGCCCACCCTCTACTCTATTCTCTTCAGCAACTCAGGCCTCCTGAATACAAAACGTAGCATCTGTTTCCCTTGATCTACACTTTCCACAAACGCAACAGGAAACATCAGCCTAGAGAATGAATTCAACACAAATTTTAAAACAAAAATCTACAAACCTGAAGCAACTCCATCTCCGAATCATGATACACAATGACATGAAAGTAAGGGTGTCAGGTACAAAGCACGCGTGAGCCTGACCACCTCATTTCTATTCTTCAAAGGAAGGAAGGTTTTCATGTTTTTTATTATCATTCTTTGTCATTGTTTCTGATTAAGCCAAAAAATAGTTTATGAAATAATTAAGCACTGCAATAACAGATTTTCGCTGTATCAATTACAGAAGGCATT
The DNA here is from genome assembly GCF_048773025.1 of Camelus bactrianus. NCBI lineage: Eukaryota > Metazoa > Chordata > Mammalia > Artiodactyla > Camelidae > Camelus > Camelus bactrianus. Next base: position 2,468,892 of record NC_133549.1, on the reverse strand, counting down.
CAGAGGGGATAGGAAAACCCACCTATGTAAAAAATGCAAAATTTCTTCCCCTGTTAAGAACACGTATACAAAATGCAACAGAGAATTCAAATTCATGTGGAGAGGAGCAAAAGCCACAGAATCAAACAAAGTCATTACTATGAGTCAATTCAAAATTCACTGGACAAACATGCTCAATGCATTCAAAGAATTTTAAAGGCACACTGCAAGCCATTCACTTAATGATCTACAGGCTAGAGGAAGAATTTCCCTCTTTAACAGACAACAGAAATCAATAGGTTGCCCCACCAAACGAGGACCAAACAACAATAAGGTTTTTAACAGTTCTGATAAATCAGCATGTTCTAAACATCAAAATCCAGAAATTTTAAACATTCATTCACACCACAATGAAACAAGCACTTAAAAAAAAAAAAACAATATCCCGAAGAAACTAAGCACAATTTTCATGTACCTGGATCAATGGGAACTTCTTGTAACGCTGGAAGAAAGAACAGGCTATAGCCTTTTACTTAAAAAATAAAACTACATTTAAAGATAACTGCTAAAACACATTTCATCATTCATGTTGCCTTGAAAAATCTGAGGCACTCGTATCTGATCAGAAAGGCAATTCTGAATAATAGTATGTTACAATTCAGTGCCAGTTTGCTTTAGTAGAAAAAAGAAAAGCTACTCTTTCTCATCCTGCACAAAGAGTAAAGAACCTTCCTGCCTCTATCTCCTCCTATTTTCTAAGCTCATTCTCCCCAACCCTTCTGAAACAAGTATGAGAACCTTTTATTCCCACCAATATGCCAAATGACAAAAGAGTATCAATTTATTTGTATAAATATATGCCTACACCTTGAACTGGAAGAGAAAGGTATCAGAAGGCTATATGGAACTTATTTCTACCTTCCTGAAATCACACACACACACACACACATTCACAGAGACACAGACATGTACACACTGAATTACTGGGCAATTCACAAGCTGAGGACTTCCAATTTATAGAAGATAACTTTGTAGTTAGTTTAAAATACAAAACTGTCAGCTTTTGAAAGCCTTCATCATCTGCTAAATCATCCAAATATCAACGAGACCCAATTAGCCTTCTCTGTAGAATATAATTTCCCATGATGGCAAAACAGACCCTAAGTAGTGGATCCAAGACTTGTGTTTATCACTACCTATGATCGTTTTTAAACACGTAAACAGATTCAGAAAGTATGTCCCAACAACATTTATTCTTATTGAAATAGCATATGTATTCAATTGTCTATATGGAAAATAGGTCCCATGATGGTGTTTAAGAGCTATTTTGTGTATTGAAATATTTATTTTTAAGTTCAGACAAGGAGGGTCTGTATTACTCAGTTGTAGAACACCTGCTTAGCATGCACAATGTGCTGGCTTCAGTCCCCAGTACCTTCATAAAAATAAATAAAAATAAGTGCTTATTTAAAAATAAGAATAAATTTATAAAAAGAGTAAATGCAGACTAAAAACCACTGCAATCTAGGAGCCATAATTTTAATAAAAAACAAGAGTTTCTATCAAATATTCACTATATGACAATCACAGAGACAACCACAAATCGCCCCTGACCACCATCACGTGTGATTCTCAGCAACCCTACTAAGTAGACACCGAAGAGAAACCCAGCATTGTGGATGAAGAAACGGAGCTCGGAGGAGCCGGGGACGCTGACCGTCCTGCTCCCCGTGACACCACGTCAGCCCAGGATGAGCGCTGACCGAGCTGCACTGAGGGGACACCCAGCTGTACGGAACCTTGGTGCACTGGGGAGTCCCAGAAAACACTCAAAACTGTTCAGTGAAGACCCAGCTCATATATATTACATTGTGCCACATCCTTTAAACAGGGAACATGACTGAGACCTTTTTGATGCCTCCGTGTCCTTTCTGCCATTATCAATTATTTGCCCTCTCAGCATGCCCAGTCATGAATTGGACCCCATATGAAGTGCACTCAGATGGCAGAGCTTTTAAAGCTGTTTTATGAAGTTTGTAAGACTCTGTCTATGCCTCACACAGGCGGTCATCCATCACTTCTCACCGGTGTGGATGTACCACATGAAATCACACCTTTCTGCTTTTTAAAATCCCTCCATGTAATCCAGACTTTTCAACAGCAAAGAAGCAGCTCAACCAGAAACAGTGGATAGCTTTTCACCAAATGGACTCGAACAGCCCATCGGACTACCTGGAAGCCCTTTTTTTCTATTAAACCCACTTCCAAGGACTTCGTCATTTTCTGATTGGTGGAATTGGCATCTGACTGGCCTACTCTGAGAGCTCCCAGCCTCACATCCGGGGGTGGGAGAGGACCCTGCTGTTTGGGGAAATCAGTGCGGAAGGCCGAAATCTTCCACCCAGGTCCGCACGGGTAGAAGTGACACAACGTGCTCAGAAAATATACCGTCAGCAACCCTGGGCTCCCATGGACTGATGTCACATTAACCAAACTCATGAGAGACTGATACAAGAAAACCAGAAATTGAATTTATTAATGTAACAGGAGATGTGAAACTACGAACCAGACTGAAATATCAGAGTTCAACTATGAGTACAGATTCTCCTCAACGGCCCAATCACGGGCAGGCAGTCACATGGCAACCATGGACAGAAGCAGAGCAGGAAGGGTTTCTAGATTAACTCAATGGACTAAATTTCTGTTATACGAACAGATCTGCTGCCCAGAAGACATTTAACGCCAATCACGGTGCACTGTCCGTGGACAGTGGCTGAGACACGACTGTGATCACCTGTGTAACTCTCCTTTCCCTGTCCTTTCTGGGCTAAGTGATGCACAGAGGTACAGAGATCCAGGGATGCAGATACCTCTAAACACCCATAGCCCATCCCTGGGAGCCTGGAAACCAGACAGCCAGGGTTTAAATACCAGCTCTGCCACTTACTAGCTCTGTGACCTTGGCCAACTTACTTACTCTCTCCGTGCCTCGATTTCCACATTGTAAACCTGGGATAAACAATCAAATCTCCCTTACTCACTTGTTGTGAAGATTGAAGGATTCATTTCTGTAAAACGCTCAGAAAAGAATGTAGCACATTTTTGGTGCTCAACAAATGTGAATTTAATAAGAAAGTGATTTATAAGTCTCCCTACTAATCATCTTCTGTGTTTCATGGCTAGTCTGAGTCCCAAAGGAAATCCTTATTTCCCCTCTTATAAACTCTTGGGGAGCACCCTTCTCTTGCATCCCACCACCTGTTTAAACTGAGAGAAGGGATGCCTCCTCCACACTCCTCTGGTCCATGGAGAGTGCTTCCCCCATCACACCCCTGACCCCTGGCCAACGGCTAGCACTCTTCCCAATAACAGATTGAGGTGTGAGTCCGGAGAGACAAGCAGGGCATATGAAACCTTTCCTTTCCCTCCAGTGTTGGCCACCCTTGGGAAGCACCCGGGATGCTCAGCTCCATGGCAGGGCAGCCCTGTGCAGGATGGGGCAGATCATCTTAAGGGAAGGCTCGCTGTGGCCCAGAGCTAACTGGGACTGCATGAGTCTCTAATTCTGGGACACAGTATCATGACACGCATTTTCCCACAGCCCTGAATTTCATGGAGAACGTGGCTTCATCAGTAATAAAGGAGACATTTATCGCCTGTCTGATCTTCTGTGTCATCTCTCAGTTGGCTGCTGGAGAAAACATGTGTATAAGTATTGGGTCCACTTAAGCCCCAATATATATGAAGTACCAAAAAATTCTGTGGCTTAACATTGGTTCAGGGTGACTGTGTAACGGTCCTGACTTTGCTGATGCTAAATTATGGGTATAGGAACTATGGAACCTCCTCAAATATCTTTCATCATAAAACCAGCTTTTCTTATTTTCCTGTTTCTTAGTAATTGCCAAAGACTGTAAAATGATGGCTTCATACAAAACAGGAGCTAAACTTTATGAGCCCTTTGACATTCCCACTGTGCTAAACAATTTACATAATTTCTAATTCTCACAATTCTGCAAAGCATATACGAGCATCCCCATCTCACAGACGAGGGAGAAACTCAGAACAAACTGACTCAGGCTCACGTGGCTCAGTGGCAGCGCGTGCATGCAAACCCAAGTCAAATCACTACACCCCTTCTTCTATGTACAAAATCACCTCCCACCAAATGACACACAGCGGCTGGGTCAATACTCAGGGAACTCAGTACACTTTTCAGCTTTAAGGTGCTCAAGAGGCCGCTTCTAGCTGCTTTATAAAATCCCGGCTCACTGGTTGCTAACACTGGAATAAAAGACCGATTTTGCCATTGTTTGCACAGCAAGTCTGAAATGTTCACAGCGAGATGACAGAATAAAACAAAGATATAAGCAGAATAATTTTTCCAGGTAGACAGACATAATGGACATTGTGCTATTCTGAAGCACTAAGCAAAGGAATCAAAGCAAAAAAATATTTGTTAAGCCTTCTTTTACAAACAGGAAAATTAAGACTGTATGAAGGTGCAACAGCGCCTCCTATGGCTAAAAAGACCTTCCAGGTTGCCGGGAAAGATGCAACACAAAAATTGCCTGTCGGATCAGAAACGAGAATCAGATAACTAAAAGCTTATGTAGCACATACTGCAGTTTGCTTCGGGGAAGGGAGGGGTATTCAGTATTTAATCTGACATTGCTAATACTCTTGAATATAAACAAAAGACACAGGCTCATGGAAACTCATCTTAGAAGAGGAAAGAATCCAGTCCAGCCAGTTCATTTTACAGGAGGGGAGACTGAGATCTGGGATCTGTCCTTCCGGCAATCAGCAGCAAAGCTCTCTCTCCTAGGCCTCATGTCATGCACTGTAGCAAAAACCAACAGATCTGTACTAGACCTCTATTCATAAAAGTCACGTCTGTATTTTTCCAACAGTAGGTAATCTAAGTATCTTCCAAAATACTTCTCAAAGAGCCAGGAAATCATACAAGTGTATTGAAATACAAAAACATTTATTTGCACATTAAAACAGCATGAGCTTTATTCTATTAAAAAAAAGTGACATGTCAAATCAATGTTTTGATATTTTAAAACCTATTAAGCATGCAGAAAAATAAATCAAAATTTCTTTAATCACAAAAGAAAGAAGCTTATTCCCTTAAAATGATCAATGTGGATTTTTCTAAACTTAATAGTTCTGGTCAGATTTCCACGAATTTAAATGTCTCAGTGGATGGTTACACGGCAACATGAATTCTGAGTTGTAACAACACACATTCTGTGTAAATAATCTTCAAGGCCGTCTGCTTAAGGTGATTTAACTAGTCCCTGTCTCACTAGAATGATACAGATTTCATTAAACCTTCATACTGCACACACACACAAAACCCTGAATCCTTGTTACTTTAAGCCATATTCATATGTTCATATATATGCATATTGAATATGCATCAGAAACAAGCCACCCTCTTTAGTATTCAGAGTTGATCCTTCTAAACTATCTGTCCTTGTGACAGCATATTTTTACTAAGCAGCTCTTGGGTGCTTCGTATACAAGGCGTCTACATCTCACAGTCAAACAAGGTAAACGGCATCACTCAAATTTCACAAATGAGGAAATGTACTTAAGCCATGAAAACAACTTACATATTCATCATCAGGAAAGAAAAGAGTAAAGATTTTACTTACAATATTCACTGACAAAACTTTCCTCCATACTAAGACTACATAGAACCAATTCAGTCTTTGTAAATTTTTCTGTCAATAAGCACCACTAGAGAAAAACAAGCAACATCATTAGCAATGGTTGGACTTTCAAAGCCCACTCCTATTTTGCACTATAATCATTTCTAATGTTTTGTTTTTAGTGTTTACAGAGCACTAAAATAAAAAAAAAATATAAACTTTTTAAGTCATTGCCTGAGAATGCAACATTTGTGAAAATGTACAATTTCAATTTATGCCACTCTGTCTCACATTCTCACTGGTGTCTCTCCTTTGAAGGCTTCATCAAACTGAGACCGCTAAAATCATTCATTTATGGACTCACAGGAGTTCGGGAAACCACTCAACACGGGGCTGATCAGAGGAGCCATTGAGAAAGCATCCTGTGCAGCCTGGGTTCCAGCCCTGAGTCTGCCAGCGCCAGCTGTGTGAGATTTTGGACAAGCTGCCCCATCTCTCAATCCCTCAGCTGCAAAAAAGGAGACACTGACACCTACCCTTAAACACCTGCTATGAGGTAAAACATGAGGAAAGCATTTTAGCCTTAGGGAGGTGTCCACTCAGAGCAAGCTTGGTCATTATGATGATGAGGATTACTTTTAATAAGTTAAGGCAGACAAAAAATTAGAAATCACCATAAAGGAGAAACATTTTATGTCAATGAGCATTTCCTTTTGAATGGATTGCAGAATGTTTTATAGAACTTTTTAATAAACCAAATTTTGTCCACTAATTAAAGATTTACAGGTTCATGGACATGTCTCCAGAAAAAGAATTAGAGGCCTCTAACCTCTGAATACTAAGAAAGAAAAGTTTAAAAAAAGTCACGGGGGAGATTATACCTCACTTGAGAGAGTATGTGCTCAGCATGAATGAGACACTCAGTTCAAACACCAGTAACTCCATTTAAAGACTCTTTTTTTTCAAGAAATGGAGAATTAAATCAAAAAGATGGAGGAATACAGAATTTTTTTAGAGACTCAACTCAGATTTAAGATGGGGGAAAAATATCCATTTCTCATAGGAAATCTTGAGAACTATGTAAACCGGATCTGAGTTGTCTAATCTTTTAACATTATACATGAATTCATATTACCAAGTCTTAAAACTGCCTGATAACCCACAGTGGTGATACTGATCATAACAGCTGCCAACACGGATCGAGCTCCGGCTAGGACTGCTCTGTTCGGCCATCACTGCCCCTGAGGCCTCACCAGGCTGAGAGCACTAAATTTTGTCATTCATGAGCATCTCGTGTAAGTCCTCCCTTTGTGCTCCTCACTCTCCCCTCACCAGCCCCTCTGAGGGAAGCACTGTTATCATCTTCCCCACCCGCAGATAAGGCCACTGAGGCACAGAGACTAAACCTGCTCCAGGTCACATCGGCATTAAAGGACGTCTATATTTCTGCTGTTTTACTATTGACAAAGGAATCTGAGATATCAATTCAAGGGAGACTGTTAAATAATAAACTCTGTCAGGTCTTCACCTCAAAGAGCAGATACTATAGATTCCTGATGTAGGATGAGGCTGCCGCCACAAACTGACTCAGCTTGAAATTAATATCCAAGATGAAGCAGCGGATACACGTAAATATTCACGATTGTCAACTCCGCTCATGGGTCTGGGCCCTTCACTGACTGAACGGGGGTGAAATCCCCACCTCTGTCAGGGATGGAAGCGCGGCTCTTCCCAGTGTCACCCAGGCTTCATGGGCTGTTTCCCCCCACAGGCTGTCCTCAATGATTAAAAATCTCTCAAGATTTTTACACCATGCAAAACTGAAAGACATTTCTGCAGATGGAGCACTTTCTCAGGCTTAAAAATTTTTTGCTTACACTCAGCAAGGGGGAAAATAACACATGACTCTGCAAAGTCTCTGAGCCTCACCACTCACAGGAGTAGAATGGCCTCAGCACAAGATGACTCTTCACGGATGAGAACAAAATAAAGCCGCCCCCAACCACAGGCACTCCCAGAGACAGCGCTCAGCAGTCTTCTGCACACTCACGGTTGTGCAGCCCTCACCACCATCTATTTCCAGAACACTTCATCACCCCAGAAGAACACCCCTGTCACTAGCAGTCACTCCCCAACCCCCCTCCACCCAGCCCCTTGCAACCATCACCTGCTCTCTGCCTCTGCATGTGCCTATTCTGAGCATTTCAGATCACTGAAGTCAACAATATGTGGCCGTTTGTGTCTGCTTCCTTTCACTTAACGTGCTGTTATCAAGGCTCGTCCATGTTGAAGTGGTATCAGCATCTCTCTTTTTTTTTTTTGAAAGTGTTAAAGTTTATTAGAAGGTGGTAAGTACTATCAAAAAGAGTAGAGAGGAGCATAAGTGATTGTGTTTCAAAGGGAAAAGGGCGGGTTGAGCAGTCAGGGTGGACTTCCCAGAGCAGGTGGCCTTTTTCATATTCCCCTTTATTTATTTTTTCTTTTTTTTTTTCACTCTTACGTCTGAATAATGTTCCACTACATGGAGATACTACATTCTGTTCATCCATTCAGCAGCTATGTATGGACGAGGTCCAGAAGAATGAGTGTAAGAGGTGACTAGGCAGGGATGGCATTTAAGCAAATGGCAAGATGTGCTTCCAAAAAAAAAAAAAAAAAAGCCAACAAACAGAGGCACAAGGAAATTCAGCGCGTTTCTGAGAAAGTGCATGCTTGCTTCAGCATGACTGCCCTGCAGGGCTGGGGGGGTGGGGAGTGACAGGAGACACAATGAGGGAGTCACCTGGGAATATTCCCCATGCAAGCAGCTCAGCCAATTCTCCTCCCTCATCCTGTATTTTAGAGCCATTTTGATAGGTTTTCTATTTCAAGTAACAGTACTTAGTTACACATCTGATCATCTGCATCAGTTCACCTTACCTCCAAGCCACAGAAAGTCATTCACTGACTGGAGCAGCTCCAAGACATAACGGTGGTGGACCAGGGAGTCCTGCAGCATCCCGGCCTGCAGGCACAAACCCCCACATGTTCCATGGTGATGTCTGGAAAGTAAAATGCATGGAAATATCTCACTGCTTGTGCACGATATCTGCCCCCAAATTGCCCCAAAATCATGCTGGCAAAGCACTACTGAGCCCTCTCACTACAAAAAAAAAAAAAAAAAAGATAGAGAGAGAGAGAACAGAAAAGAAAAGAATAAAGCTAAGAAGGCAAATTTAGGGTCTTCCATTGAAAACCATCAAGCATCACTGCCAGTATCTCAGCTGGAATGGTCCTGTCTTCAAAAACCACTGCGCAGTTACATTGCAAACGTGATAGACATATATGTATTCCACGTAGATGATATTACAGTAGGATTTTTCTTTTCGAAATTTCCAGTTGCAACATTAACACAAGAGAGTTTATGTTTCAGCTTTAAAAAAATCAATTATCTTCCACTTTCTTAATTTTGAACCTATTATTATTTTATAAAGGGTGCTATGCTGCACATTATAAACCAACTGTTTGGCTTCTGCCAACAAGAACTTTATGACTTCACTATTTCAGAGCAAGATTTAATGATGCTTTGAGAAGTGGGGCCTGGGGCGCTCACTAACAGCTCTTTAAATACTGACAAGGATGTGCTATTTAAGTAATGCAAAGTCTCTAACTCTACATTAACTCAGAAACCAAAGAAACTACACCAAAGCCTTACTTTATCATTTTTAAATTTTGCTATTCTTTTGAATATTAAATTTTTAAAAGATAAGATTTTTTTTTGAGAAATACAGCAGCTGTATTAAATTTCCTCTCACCAAGAAAGCAGTCTTTATCAAGAATAAATACGCCTATGGAAATCCAAAAGACGGGACGTTTCTAGCTAAGTGAACATGCAGATCTCAACACAAGCCTAAATCCTATCAGATCTCACTCGAATGAGCTCAACAAAGTCCTGGACTACCCTGAAACTTAGCTCTTCTGTTCCAAATGTTGGCTGAGCTAAGATCATCACACAAGGCAGGGAAGAAGAGAAAAGTCCACCTGGCTGCATCCGTTTTCTTCCAGCCACAAGGTGCCGCTAGGGGGTCCCCGTTAATAAGCCCTCCCGAAGAGGAAATCCGGCATCCACACTGCCCCTGCCGTCCCCAAGCAGCCCCGACGCCCCTCTCCCACTGGTGGCCCCCCAGCCTGTCAATGGTCTTCTAATGACCCTCCCAGCTGGTGGCACTCTCCCCCTCTTCCCCGCTTCACACACACACACACACACACACACACACACACACACACAGCCAGGACAGCCTTCCCAAAGAACAAATTTGATTACGTCACCCCCACTTCAAACCCTTCAGAGGCTCCCTGGTAGAGTTCTAGCCCCACCCCCGACCCTGCTCGCCCAGCCTCACCTCAGTACCCAGGTCCCCAATGACCTCAGGTGCCCCCTGACCTGCTGCTACTTCCCACTTGCCTCCAGGCTCATTTTGACTGTTTGTCAAGGAAGCCTTCCTTCCCTCGAACCTCTGCACTTTGGGTTAGGTGCCCCTGCTGTGTTCCTAGAACATTCTATGCTAAGACAACTTCTGACACTGCTAAGCTCTCAAGAAGCAATACATTTTGCTTACTACTGTGAGTCCACCCTCTCTCCCCTGGACACTCAGAATTGCATGTGTTATGAATAAATGAATGAAGGGGTGGGTCTTAAAGGGACGGGCAGAGCTGCTCTCGCCCACCCCGACCCCTTCTTTCTGTAGAACATCAGAAGCAAAACCAGGAGTACCTCTCCTGAGGGTCACTTTCTGCTGACACCCTTCACTGCCTCTTCTGTGTCAGTTCTAGTAAAAAACCAAGCTCCTCCAAAGCCCTCCAACCCTAGGCCCACTCCAGGGTCCTCCCAAACAGGGGCACCCTCCACCCTGGACCACACAGTGCACTCTCCCCGAGTCCCCACCCCACAAGCCTCCAGGCCTCTACCCGGGCTGCTCCTGCCACCTGAGTCACCCTCTTGATTCCTTCTCCTGGCTGACTCTTACTCTGCCCTCATAAGTGAATGTAGAGCCCATTTCTTCAAGGAAGCCCTCTCTGATGATGTCCTTTAGCTCTTGGCTGGGCTCCCTCTACAGCAGGACTGCTTGGCGACCAACTGGTGTTTGTCCACCTGCTCCTCGGAGACCATGACCTCTTGGAGGCCACGTGGGAAAAAGGAGTGAGATGACAAGAGGGGTGGGAAGAGCAAAAAGCAAAATCACAGCCCAAGTCCCAGATTCAAGGATTCTGTCTCAGAAGAAAAGAATAAAATGTTTCATACGTATGTCATTTGGCTATGAGTTTTGTGGCTCATGGAAAGCAAGAGGTTGGTGTTCTAGTCTAAAATCCAAGTTACATGCAAAGAAATGTACATATTCATATCCAAAGGAAACCAGAGCTGCTCAACAGTTTGCAGTTAAAATCAAAGGAACTCTGATAAAGGCAATCTCTCTCTCTCTTTTTTTTTTTTTTTTGTATCATATAGTTGTAGAATTATTTGTATAACTAAGTGATGGCTACAGCCTATGATTCTGCACTGGAGTGTTTGGGGCTGAGGAAGCCCAGATTACATGCACTGTGTAAATACAATCACACCAACACACTGACAGGCGCCCTAGTGGCTGAGCTGAAGTTCCAAAGCAGACAACCTTACGTTGCAAGACAGCTCTCATTAGAAAGTAAGGAATGCAATGTTCTGTACTCAATTACATACGTTATATGGGCCATTAAGCGATAGTGCATCTTGTCTAATGAAACCCCAAAATAAATTGTTAACGTCGATTTTCTCCATCTGACCCTTCTTTGCTAACTTTGGATATCAAACCCTCACTCCATACGGAAAGCTCAGATCTACGCTGCAGCAGGTTACATCCCGTGGAAGAAAGCCTATCAAGGGAGAACTGGAGAGTTTCCCTTCAGAAGCTGCTAAGTCTGGTTTTGCACCTGTACGTCATTTGCAACCACGTCAGCGTCAAAGGAGTAAGACCTTACCTCTGTGGGGCGAAAATCACTGCGGTGCTTCTGAACCATTAAAGAACACTGAGCTTTGTGAAACAGTCCTGAGGCACTTAAATCGTACTTTTTGTGAAAGGCTCCAAAACTGACCCAATTCACCAATCCAGGTAAAACAGGGAGGTACCGGAATTAGTAGATAGAACATGCCCTTGAAGTCTGACAAGGCCCTGCTTGAATCTTGCTACAGCATTGACTAGCTGCTAAACGGACCAATTCCTTAACCCCTCTGAGAAGGCTTCCCAATCTGCAAAAGGGGGCTGCCACCGCCCACCTGGGAGACATGGATGTGAATGCAACACGCAAGTAGTGCAGCCGACTGGTACCTGACACGAGGCCTGGCTAGTTTCCCTCCGCTGCCCTTCTCCCCCTTTAAACTTGCATTGTTCCCCCTGGTAAGGGTCAAGCCCCCGGACCAGACTGCCCGATTCTTCTGTGTATTCCCGGATACATGCCTTAACTTTAGGAGGCCAGAAAAAGAACTATCTCCTCCAACGTCACTATCAATGTTCTTAAGAGTCTGGGTTTTTTTAACTCTATTTTGCAGGGAGACTATTCCAGAAATGTCCAACCACCATTCTCCACTTTGGCTCCTCTCCCAGCGCCCTTCCCTTCTCACCTCAAATCTTCTGTCTGCTGGCCTTTTGTTCGTGGGAAAGAGAGTCCGCTAGGGTGGAGACTCCCTAGGCCTCTGTCCCTCCCTCACAGGTGAGTGTGACTACCTTCTCCCCACTCCCCACTCCGACTCCAGCTTCCGAGAGGGTTCCCCTCCCGGACCATGCAGCCTTTGCATCATCCCAAGACACGCACACGTGGCCACAACCCTCCCTTCAGATTTCTTCGTGGCCCTGCCCACCCCCAAGACCCTTAAGGATAAATGCCATTGCTCTGAAAATCCCAAACGCCACTGACTGACACACCAAAGCTGCATGGTCTGGGCTTTCCTCCAACCCAGACACAGCCCTGCCCCGCCTCAGCCTCAGTCTGCACCTCTCGAGATGAGCTCATCCACCTGCACGGCTGTGAACACCAGCTAAGAATGACGACTCCCAACGTGTATCTGTGGTCCGGCTCCTTCACCTGAGCCCCAGGGCCATAGACCCGAGTGCCTCTTTGAAGTCCTAACTTGGATGACAAATGGAATCTTAAAAATGCCTCATGTCCACCATTTACTCTAGAGTTCGATTCCTGGCAGGTACCTCCCAGGCTCCCGATTTTAGTAACAGACCCAGAACCCACCTAGGTGTTTGAGGTCACATTCAATTTCCCCTGTTCCTCCCCCCGGCCCTGCCCTGGAATCAGTCCTGTCATTTCTATCGCTAAGCCAGTCTCAAGTCTGGTTCTGCAAGGACCACGGATGGAACCCCACAAGCTCATAGCAAGGTGCAGTGCGTCACAGTCCTCCGAAGAGAGCTCCCTGGAGGGGGAGGCATCTCCTGCCGTTGGTCACCTCAGAAGGCACTGGATTCTCACAAAGGAGTCCCAGGAGAAGGGACTCAAGTTTCTCCTGTGGTCTGAACTTTGAAGGGCCCGAGGTTTGGGGCAGTTCCTAGTTAGCAGACACACCTGCCAGTGAGCAGATGAGGATGGGGGAACCCAGGCAAGGCTGTTCTCACTCCGACCCCTGGGCTATCGGGAGCCACGGGAAAGGCCTGTGTCCAAGGCACAGCCCAGCCTTCACAGATCCCAGCCTGCATTTGCCAACCCAGATAGCCTAGACACCTACTTGCTACTCTTACTTCTGTTCTGTTCCCCCCCAGAATGTGATGGACTCTTTCAGAAAGTCTGGCCTGTCTCAAGCGAGACCAAGTCAGTGAAGGATGAAGTGTCCACAATTTGACCAGGGCATGAAAGGAGAAACAAGGCATCATGGCCAGCATGACGGTGGTGGCCAAACCCTTTCCCCGGGTGAGATGAACCAGGGTGTGGGTGAGAATGCAAGGTCACTTCACGGCTGACTGGGGTGTTGGAGACTCACTACCGCAAACTAACGACACGGCCGTCAGTGGTGGACGTCAGCTGCAACAGACACGGAGTCAGCTATTTACTGCCAACATGGGTTAATAGTAAAGGCTGGTACAGGGAGGCCTGCATGGCTGCTGAGGCAAACCACAGACCCGGCTCTGAATGCCCACTGGCTGGAGCAGAGAGGAAGCTACGGTCCCCTTTAGCGGTCCCTGTGTCCACCAGATCCAAGTGAGGCAGCTACTTAGGAGAAGGCCATGTTGTTCTGATACTCAGAAAAACCAGCCTCGTAAAGGGAAAATAAGAGTGGCATGGAGTTTAGACCCGCTCCTGCCTCTCTATGAAGGCAAAGTAAAGTAAATGGCACGGGGAAGGTGAATGCAAAAACAAAAAACAAAAAACATAAAACCGGTGACTGCTTCCTCCAACAGCATCCCCTGCAGCTGCTCATCTCCGAGCCTGCCACTTTCTCACCAGTGACCACCGGCCAGGAAGCTCCGTCACGCACGTCACACAGCGACAGCCCGGAACCGCGTGCCAAGCACGTTTGTGTGAAAGCCAGAATCAAGGAAGATGCTGCAGATTTTGACTTTCCAAGTTTAAATACTCCATGAAAAAAATCCCTCAGCAGCCGCCAAAATCAATTCGCATCTCGCTTCTTCAAAACAATCAAACAAATTTAATAAGGGCGCATTTGTCACCAAACATAAGGAGGACCAAACTGGTTCCTCAAAGCAAGGATTTTAACAGGTATCAAACACCAGTGGGTGATGTGCTAACAAAGCAAAAATTCCAAAAAACTAGAAAATAAAAAGATGACTAGGATAATATATGGATGAAGGCAACTGTTAAGGTTTTTGCTTTTTAAAGCGATGGGGAAAGCACGGAGGACAATCTGGCTATTTCCAATGCAGGGTGTGCACAGTCCACTTTTCAGACGCAACAACATGCTCACAGGGCGGTACAAGATAGAAAGGGAAATAGAAAAAGGAAAAGAGGAACAGCGAAAATTAGAAACACATGAGAACAAAAATAACTGACAGCAATTACAAGAATTTACGTGAGTTTGGTGAGGACAGGGACGAGGGGACGGTGAGACCCAACCTCACCTATTGTTCCAGGGAAGGCAGGGGCCTGAGGCGAGCGGCGCTGCTGGGGGACCCCAACGTGGTCAGCGCCCCAAACCTAAACTTCACCTAGATGCGTGTAGACAGCTTTTGAGCTACAAAATGTGGTCGCATTTCAAGCTGGACAATTTTACTCACTCCCACCAAGAGTAACAGGAGAGAGTAAGGCTCTGTTCCTGCACAAAAGCATTGTTTAAAAAAGTAATGACTGTGGAATAGTAAAAGCAACAATGGAGTAAAAGTGACTGGAGGAGAGCGTACTTGACCCGAGCTCACTGGCCGCGTTATCTCACTGACGTTCAGATGCTGGCTGAGCCCTTACGGTACCAAAACAGACAGACCCACCAGGAGGGAGGTTTAATGCGCTGCTGTATTTTGATGCCGAGAGCCATGACTGGTACACGAGGTTCTGGGTAAACAATGGTGACAGTGTCAACCACTATGGGCTAAGCACACAACCAGCTACTCCGCCAAATCCCAAGGACACACTTCAAAAGGAAAAAACAAGCTGGCATTCTCTGGTGGGTCTGCAGACTCAGAGCCAAGCAGTTGCTGAGCAAACATGTCACCAGTGCCTCCTGTGACAAAAGAGGAGGCACTGGCCAGGGGGCTGAGGCAGGGCTCCAGGCTTCCACTGCTCACCCACCATTCTGTCCAGGGGGAGAAGGTGGTCCCTGCTTACGTTGCACCGATGCACCTACATTGACTGACACCTGGGGACTGAGCAGGAGGTGACAGGTGACGGGAATGGAGCCAGCCTGGGAGTGGCACGGTGGTGGCATCTGTGCCCTAAGCTTTTCCCAGACCACTACATCTGCCAGCTCATCTACAAGAAGCAGAAGGGGAGAAAGCCGTGTAGATCACAGGGCCCTGCGAGGACAAGTACAGGTCATGGCCACGACATGCCTCGCCCCTTCCTTAAGCCATAGAGGTATGTCCGGGGAGGAAGTGAAAATTCATCCAGAGCCCACCAGGCACCACAAGCAGGTGGGACTCGGGTCCCCTGTGCCTGTCACTCACAGGACTGGTCTGGACTATCTTTTTATCAATTCTCTGGCATCTTCTCCTCCAACTTACCAACAACCAGAAAGTAGAATCTGATTTTAGACTCACAGAGAATCGCAGAACACCTCCTCCACATCGGGCCCGGCAGCACGTGCCAGGTCCTCCGACCGTCACCTGTGGGACCGCCATGAGCCCTCTCCAGAGTCAAGGCCCGAGGCCGTAGGCCGGGGGGACACAGATTCCCACAATCTCCCCAGTAAAGGGGGACCACCTCTCGGCAAAGGCATTTCACCCTCTTCTGCCCGAGGGACATCTCGATAGATACACAGGGAAACAGAGCAGAAGATGGGGGGGTAGGCAGCCCAGAAGAGCTCGTCTGCACTTCCAAGGCAAAGTGGGTCCGTTGACCTAATCACAGGGACAAAGTGAGGACGAATCTTTCCCTGCTGTGCCCCATACTCCGTGACACGCCTTTCCCTGCGTAAGGAGCTCATTTGGAAGCCCCTGGCAGTGTTTCTCTTGTCCTAAATTGGCATGGTGGTTGTCAGGCAGGGAGAGAGGGCCTGAGCCGTGCAGGTGCTGGACCTGGGAAGCAGGAGACACTGGCTCCACCCCCAGCTCAACCAGCGCCTCATTCTGCATCTCAGGATTCAGCGTGACATCTATAAGCAAAGGGATGAGACTGTCTCAGGACAGGCTGTCCAACAGGAATGAAATGTGAGCCATGTAAAGAAAGTTTCCCATTTGCCACGTTTAAAGAGGTAACCCCCCCAAAAAAAACCCTAGAAACTGATTTTAAGAACATATCTTACTTATTCTACTGTATGTAAAATACTATCATTTTGACATGTAATCAATAAAGAAAGTAAGAAGATAGTTTACATTCTTTTTACTAGACAAGTCTCAGCGTCTGATGTGCATTTGACCTAGAGCACATCTCAGCTCAGTGCAGCCTCCTCCCCAGCTCTCCTGGCATCAGTGGCTTTGGCTACTCTATTGGACAGCAACTCCAGGGGTCACACCAGGGTAATTGTCTGAAAAGCGGGAGTAAGTGTCCATAATAACCCTAAAAGAATCTCTCTGAAACAAAGGCGGATTCACTTTTAAACGTCTGAAAACCGGCGGGTTGCTCCTCCCTCACGCCTTGGCTACAAGACAGCCCTCCTCCTTGCTGATCCCTTTCTGGATGTAGGGAAGCAACCCTTCACATAGCCAGGGTGGCCGGGCATCCAGGTAGACTTTCCTGCTCTCTGTGTCCAGTCCCATGAAGTCCTCCTTCTCAAACAGGATGTAGAGCAGGAGGATCTTGTCCCCAGACTTGTCGGATGCACCGTCCAGCCACTTGGACTTGAGCATGATGAAGAGAGACTCAGTGAAGTCCTCGATCCTCTTCTCCACCACCCTGCAGTCCTCGTAAATTGAAGGCCACGTCTGTGCGTGGCTGCTCGGCCACCTCCCCATGCAGCACAAAGACAAAGAGCCGAGAGTCATAGAGCGTGGTGCCATACAGCTCCTCTGCACGTGGAGCTTCTCGAAGGTCTTGGCCAAGAGGCAGTCAGTAATGGTGACAAGGCCCACGACCTTGCGGTGGGTCTGGAATTCGCTCCACCCATTCTCGGGCGCATAGTGATGACTGTAGTGGATACAGAGTGCCCACTGCCAGCCGCACGGGCTGATCTGCCTCACCAAGGAGATTCGCTTATAGATGCACAACAAATTCTGCTCTGAGATGATCCCCACGGGTTGGACCACCACGGGGAGAGTCTGGTGGTCCTCAGCACACTGCACGTAGTCAGGGATGTTCATGTTGCAGGCCCTGACGAGAGGGAAGAGGAGACCGAGGTACATAATGTGCTGCGGGCTGCGGGCCTCACTGGGTTGCGGTGACCTGGTGTGTACCACTCAGAAGGCAGGGGAAGCCCAAGCAAAGCCGGGGGTACAGTTTGTCCTCAGCGTCTGCACATGGCTACCGCAGCTCGGATCACATTACGCAGCTTTTGGTCTAGGCTTCCGCCCTCTGCAGAAAAGGGTCATTTCTTGTTTTCTGTTTCCAAGCACCTAGCCAGACCCTGATGCAAAGTCAGTGCTCAAAACTGCTGAATAAAGGAATGAATAAAGGAACTGCTTCCACACCCCTCAGCAGGATATAATGCAAAGAAACACAGTAGGATCAAAAGACCTGGATTTCAACTCCAATTTATTTAAACTCCTAAGCTGCAGAATACTTGATCAGAAAACTTGCTTTAGGGAGGAGGGTACAGTTCAGTGGTAGAGCACATGCTTAGCATGTATGAGGTCCTGGGTTGAATCCTCAGTACCTCATTTAAAAAAAAATGAAACAAATAAATAAACCTATTTACCCCCCTCAAAAATATTTTTTGAATTCCAAATTCAAGAAAAAAAAAAAACACCTTGCAATTGACACAACATTGTAAACATGAGTATACTTCAATTAAAAAAAAATCCTTGCCTTACAAGAATATATCTGGATTATGGAAGTTTACAAATGTAAAATGCCTAGGGTACCACCTGCATAAGAAGAAAGAACTGTACAAATTTACTATCCCTCATTTATGAGCTATATTTCCTTTGGGGGGTATATAACCTCTCAGAGCTAATTTTCTCAGATTAAAAAAAAGAAGGAAACATTACCGGATTCTCCATACTGCTGAAGAATCAGAGAAACCTATGATAGCATCTGACCCACAGAGTTTACTCAATAAACGCTTTTTGAATGAATGAATAAACAAGCAAAGTGAATGCTGCTCCCTGCCACAGAGCATCATGATGGTACTGCCTGGAAATCCCAAGCCCACGTTTCACCTGACTCTACACTAACCATGGGTGACCTGGGCAGGCCTGTGTGCTCCTCTTAACCCCAGTTTAATCATGAATAGAAATGAGGGCAATAACACAAACCTCAAAGGGTTAGTGAGTCATTACTGAATTGTATCCCAACTTTGCAAGATGGAACCTTTAAAGAAACTTGGGCAAAAAGTCCGTAGGCCCTCTCCATATTATCTCTTACAACTACATGGAAATCTACAATATATCTCAAAATAAAAAGTCTAATTTATTAAAGAGGCTATTGAGGTTAAATGAGCTCACTGTCTCAAATAAGGAACACACAGTACAAATAGGTCAATGCCCAGCCCATGAGATACACTCAGTAAACATTCCCACTGAGCCCACTGGTCCCTCCAACTTCAGAGCACGATGATGTGTCCTCATGGCCAGAGGCCCCTGCACCTGAAACTAACAAAGCTAATGGTCCCCACTTTCAAGAGCCCCTGCCACCACCGTAGGTCTAATTTTGTACTTGTAATTTTTTTCTTTTTATTAAATAGAAAAACGTATTTGCATAGCCTTCAGGTCACCAAAACCTGACTACAGAGATCATGATGGCAGCCCTTCTTCGTGAAACAATAAAATGAAAAGCCATTTCCACAAGATCTCTGTGTAAATCTACTAGGGAACTTCATCCTGGACTGAGAGGAAGAGGACTGGGGAGG